>NC_091465.1:77531265-77840668 GCF_027789765.1 Dendropsophus ebraccatus | reverse complement strand
TTCCTCGAGAACATGTACACACGGTTCAAGATACTCTGATGCCGAGGTAAAGCGAATTTTGGACAGACTGCATAGAGACACTAGCTTTTTAAAGGCTCCTACATTAATTAATATCAAAAGGGATTACGAAATGGAGACTAAAAAACGAATAGGACTTGAATTGCATATTGACACCCTGGGGGAATATTATAAAGCACGTAGAATACCTCGTGGTATGAGAACACAATTAAGACCTACTGTACTGACATCCAATATTGATTTCAAGATTAGATTTGAGAAAATTACTAATGAATATGCATTGGATATCATTATGTTAAATCTAGATTATCTACAAAATGATTTGGATGCTTTGAATATGAGAATTGAAGATTTGGAAATACTGTTAAAATCTCTAATGACTGATGATGAATATGGGAGATATAAGATTAAACATAATGAATATTTATTAAAGCAACGTAAAGACACAGAAGAAATAAAACAGAGCAAGTGGCATAGAGATGAGAAAGATTATTTGTCTGGTAATATCTACAGTTGGAATACGCAGCAATTTACAAACAGAAAACCGCGACGGGACAGAGGATCAAGTGTGAACCAAAACATGGACTCACCAACCACAAGTGCGGCTTTTTTAGGACAACGCAGGCGTCTCCCCTCAAAGTCAAGCGTCCAACAAGACGGGGAGGCAAAAGACGACACAGATATAGGAAAGTCGACATCAGTGAAAACATCCCGTACACAAGTGACTCGACGATTTCTAGAGAAAGAGAAGAAGAAGGAGGACAACAAACCAACTTAATGGACTTAACAGATGACAATATTGTGGTAAATATCTCTTCTGTTATACTTACTGATCAACAACTTAAAGTATTAAGTAAAGGGTTATCATTCTGTCCTGATACTGTCACTGACTGGTTTGATGTAGAAATGAATTTGTTCCTTTTTTTCAGACGTATTAAATTAAACATTTGGGGTGATATGATTAGTAATTCACCTACTGAGCAAACACAAACTGTTAGTTGTGAATTGTCTGCAGATGATTTGAATTTATTCAACAGAAGTGATTTTGTTCCTCTCACATCATCTCATGCACTAGAAACATATATGGCTCTAGTAAGACAAGACATTAACAGATTGAGAAGACAAACACCAGAAGGTTTCTTGATGAAACCAAACCTGACTAAGGAGGAGGATTTAGCTCTGAAGGAGTTAACTAAGAACGATACATTAACTATAAAACCTGCTGATAAGGGGGGAGGAATAGTGGTGATGGACACAACAACATACATAACAGAAGCAGAACGACAATTATCTGATACAAATACATACTTACCCTTAGCTGGGGATCCAACCAATTCTGTAAAACAAAAATTGAAAATTAAAATTGACGAGGCACACAGAGATAACATTATTGACAAAAAATTAAGACAATTTCTTTGGGTCGAGTTTCCTCAGACCCCAAGATTGTATCTTCTACCAAAGATTCATAAAGATCTACTGAATCCCCCGGGGAGACCAATAGTCTCAGGGAGGGGTTCAGTATTGAGCAAAGCATCCATTTTTCTAGATAAGATTTTACAAGATCATGTGACCAATATGAAATCTTATGTACGAGACACCTCAGATTTTATACTTAAAATCAAAGACATTGTGATCACAGAATCTGTCATTCTTGCTTCTTTAGACATAGCAAGTTTATACACTTCCATCTCCACTGAAAAAGGTCTAAATGCGATTAGACATGTACTTAACAACACGACTTTTACACCACCCTGTCAAAATTTTTTGCTAGAACTCCTACATATGATTTTGACTAATAATTTTTTTCTCTTTAACAAACAATACTATTTACAACAAAGAGGTACTGCGATGGGTAGCCCGGTAGCACCTACTTACGCAAATTTGTTCGTGGCGCAGCTAGAGGAGACGTACATCTATGGGTCTGACCATGCCCAGTATTTACTGGGATGGTTCAGATTCATAGATGACGTCTTCATCATTTGGAAGGGCACTGAAGCACAACTGATGGACTTCTGGAAATATCTCAACACCATCGACAGAGATATACAATTTACTATGTCACATTCAACATCTGAGGTTTCCTTTTTGGACACACGTGTGTACAAAATAGGAAACAAATTAGGAACTGACTTATTTGTGAAAAATACAGACAAGAACACATTATTGAGATATGAGTCTAACCATCCCTTTAGGATGATCCGTGGTCTACCCAAAAGTCAGTTTCTTAGAGCTAAGCGTATAGTATCAGAAGACACTAATTTGGATCAATCAGTGGAGTTGCTAGCTCGTAATTTTCAGACAAGGGGATACCCTAGAAATTTAATACAACAACATATTGAGACAGTTAGACCTATGGATAGAAATATACTACTAACTACACAAAGACAGAGACACAGTGAACAACGGATTCCATATGTATCAACCTATAATTCACTGAGTCCACAAATCTCCCACATCATAAACAAACACTGGCACATAATAGAACAGAGCTACCCTCACATTTCTACGTTGAGGAATAGACCGTTGATGTCCTATAAGAGAGCTAGGAACATCAGAGATATAGTGGTTAAGACCGATGTTAAAATTAACAATACTGTACTTACCTTTTTGGGTCCTCGTACCGTTGGCAGTTTCCCGTGTGGCAGTTGCGTTAACTGCAAGCATGTCCAGAGAGGACAGATGTTTGTACATCCTGGTACTGGAAAAACATACAGAATTAATAAATTCATTAACTGTAACACTGAATACATTATTTACGTCCTATGGTGCCCTTGCAATTTAATATATGTGGGGGAAACCACTTATGATGCCAAGACAAGAATAACACAACACAGATATACTATACGCAAAGGAAAACTAGATCTCCCAGTCTCTAAACATTTTGTAGAGGCACGACATAGAGAGAGCGATTTGAAATTAATGTACATTGATCACATCCCCCAACCAGTGAGGGGGGGTGATCGTATATCTATGTTAAAACGTAGAGAATTGGAATGGATATTCCGACTGAATTCCTTAAAACCCCATGGATTGAATGTGGAGTTTAAAATCCTACCAAAATACTGTTATATTAAATGAATCAAGTTTTACATAATTTTATGCCTGAAATGCTGTGCCTAATTTACAGTCTGGTCCAAGAGCGTGATCACCGACACATCAGAGTATAATGAATACATTGTAACAAATATTATCTTGTTTATTATTTAATATGAGTTATATGATATTAACATAAATATTTTTATGATTACAGATCAGATTATTGGCAAGCCTATCACTCGGAGCAGAAATAGTGACAACTCAGAATTAGTGAGATTGCAGCATCAACACCTAGAGAACACCCCGGGAGATGAAGGACCCTGGCTAACAATCATGAGACATTCATTGTCTGAACAATCACCTATACCGTTGAGCCCCCACAGATTTCCGCGGACATCCCACGAATGGGTCATCAGAGACGGTGGATACTGTCTACGTGGGCTCTGTCCACCGTATAATACGGAAGAACGGACAACTGTGTTAATAGGTTGGACTCACGGTACAATACTATTTATCTTACATTCTATTGATACTTACCTTTGACGTCATGGGTTACTTTGGCAACAGGACGCCACATCCCCGGTGGTATAATCTAAGATGGCCGTGCGTTCCATCTACGGCGTGCGGTTCAAGAACTCATTTCCTGGTTGATGCCGCTAATCACGACATATGAGTTAATCACTACGGCTCCGATTTGTTTTTTCATGATGTATATTTGTATATAATTTTGTTTACCAGTATAAATTGTGATATAAGATAGATCCACTTTGTCACTATGGAACTTGATGTTCCCTTATTATAATTTTTATGCATTCACGTTAGCTAATTTGAATATCATGTGTGTGGAATGAACACGTCACTAATTACGTTGCACAGGATATATAAATCACATGTTTTCTTTGAAATGTATTCACTGGCTTGATAAAGACGTCATTGAGACGTCGAAACGTCGCTTATTTTCCGTGTGTTTTGTATGGATTAATCACCAATACAGATATATTTTTTTCACTGAAGTCCTGTGTGCTACGGTTATTTTTTGGATATCTATCTATCTATCTATCTATCTATCTATCTATCTCCTATCTATCTATCTATCTATCTATCTATCTATCTATCTATCTCCTATCTATCTATCTATCTATCTATCTATCTATCTATCTATCTATCTCCTATCTATCTATCTATCTATCTATCTCCTATCTATCTATCTATCTATCTATCTATCTCCTATCTATCTATCTATCTATCTATCTATCTATCTATCTATCTATCTCCTATCTATATCTATCTATCTATCTATCTATCTATCTATCTATCTATCTATCTATCATCTATCTATCTATCTATCTATCTATCTATCTATCATCTATCTATCTATCTATCTATCTATCTATCTATCTCCTATCTATCTATCTATCTATCTATCTATCTATCTCCTATCTATCTATCTATCTATCTATCTATCTCCTATCTATCTATCTATCTATCTATCTATCTATCTTCTATCTATCTATCTATCTATCTATCTATCATCTATCTATCTATCTATCTATCTATCTATCTATCTATCATCTATCTATCTATCTATCTATCTATCTCCTATCTATCTATCTATCTCCTATCTATCTCCTATCTATCTATCTATCTATCTATCTATCTATCTATCTCCTATCTATCTCCTATCTATCTATCTATCTATCTATCTATCTATCTATCTATCTATCTATCTCCTATCTATATCTATCTATCTATCTATCTATCTATCTATCTATCTATCTATCATCTATCTATCTATCTATCTATCTATCTATCTATCTATCTATCATCTATCTATCTATCTATCTATCTATCTATCTATCTATCTCCTATCTATCTATCTATCTATCTATCTATCTATCTCCTATCTATCTATCTATCTATCTATCTATCTCATATCTATCTATCTATCTATCTATCTATCTATCTATCTTCTATCTATCTATCTATCTATCTATCTATCTATCATCTATCTATCTATCTATCTATCTATCTATCATCTATCTATCTATCTATCTATCTCCTATCTATCTATCTATCTCCTATCTATCTCCTATCTATCTATCTATCTATCTATCTATCTATCTATCTATCTATCTATCTCCTATCTATCTCCTATCTATCTATCTATCTATCTATCTATCTATCTATCTATCTCCTATCTATCTATCTATCTATCTATCTATCTATCTATCTATCTCCTATCTATCTATCTATCTATCTATCTATCTCCTATCTATATCTATCTATCTATCTATCTATCTATCTATCTATCTATCTATTATCTCTCTCTCTCTCTCTCTCTTTCTCTCTCTCTATCTCTCTCTCTTTATATCACCTATCTCTCTCTCTCTATATATATATATCACCTATCTCTCTCTATATATCACCTATCTCTCTCTCTCTATATCACCTATCTCTCTTTCTCTATATCACCTATCTCTCTCTCTCTCTCTCTCTCTCTCTCTCTCTCACCTATCTCTCTCTCTATAACTTTTGGTGCGTTTACACAGAAAGATCTATCTGACAGATTTTGGAAGCCAAAGCCAGGAATGGATTTGAAAAGAGGATAGATCCCAGTCTTTCCTTTATGACCTGATCCCTGTTTATAGTCTGTTCCTGGTTTTGGCTTCAAAGATCTGTCAGATAAATCTGTCTGTGTAAACGCACCATTTCTGACAACAGTTGATTTGAAAGAAAAAGATTTTGGCTGGACAACCCCTTTTAGGCTCCTTGCTCCAGCACCATCCTCACCTCTAAACTCTCCGTCTCTATGGGAGGGTTCACACGCCTCTACTCTCTAACATGTCAATTCTTTGAGCGGAGCGATGCAGAGAGAGGTGGCACGTGAGCCCTCCCATTCAAACAGATAGCAAGCAGGATTTGGCAGAATTCCTTAGTGTGAACGGGCCCTTACTCCACAGATAATGGGCAAGATTTATTAATCTGTCAAACATGTAGGATTTTTGCCTCAAATAACAACCAATCACGGTCTATTTTGAGGAATAAAAGCCATGCTTTGGGAGTTTCGCGCACATTTGGGTGGTGACAACTTAACATTTAATTTTATGTAGAACACTTTGGCATTGTAAGGTTTGCCTAATGTTTAAAGGTCCTGAATGCTCAGTAAAGATACTATCGTTAAACTAAGATTACATTAATAACTCATTTGGCTGACATTGGATTGAACCCAATTGATAAATTGTAATTTTGAATTTATAGCTATTCCACCATTTACGGCTAACGTCATGGAGAACATCACAGCAGCGTCTCCCACCTCCAATGTTACACTCCTGAATGGCACTTCTCACAATACCACTGAAGAATTTTACGATGACTTTGAGGACGATGCAACATCCCATCTGAATTACTTCACTTTGGTGGTCTATTCTTTGGCTTTCCTACTAGGAACTACTGGGAATGGCCTGGTCATCTGGATCACTATCTTCAAGATGAAGAAGACCGTGAATGTCATCTGGTTTCTTAATTTGTCAATCGCTGACTTCACCTTCACCTTGTTTCTGCCCTTGAGCATAGTTTACCTGGCCAATGACTTAAACTGGGTCTTCGGGACCTTCATGTGCAAGCTGAACAGTACCATAGCCTTCATAAACCTGTTTGCAAGCGTCTTCCTGCTCACCGTCATCAGTATAGATCGTTGTGTCTCTGTCATCTTCCCAGTATGGTCCCAAAACCACCGAACACCAAGACTGGCTTTATTTGTTGTCACGGCTGTTTGGATCCTGGCTATTATACTCAGCTTACCGTTCTTTGTATTTCGAGACGTCTTGGAGTACGACGATGGCACCCACGTCTGCTATAACAACTATGCACTTGGAGACTCAAATCCCGACATTGGCAAATCCCGTCACAAGGGAACAATCGTATACAGATTCATCTTCGGATTTATTATTCCTTTCACCATTATTGTCATGTGTTATTCTGTGATTGTCTTCCGTATCCGACGAAACCACATGACCACCTCTACCAAGCCCTTCACAGTCATCATCGCTGTCATAGTTTCTTTCTTCATCTGTTGGGTTCCTTATCATATCTTCTCCTTCCTGGAATTGCATGTACTTTCTCAGTATGATGATTATCTGTCTCATGTATTACGTGTTGGGATTCCTCTCTCCTCCAGCCTGGCCTTCATGAACAGCTGTGTCAATCCTTTTCTCTATGTTTTTATTGGTCGAGACTTTAAGGAAAAATTCTCTCAGTCCATGCACTCCATATTCGAGAGAGCTTTCAATGAGGACTCAGTGAATAGAGAGCTCAAGAGCAAGACCAAGTCTACATGTGACTCCCAGCTGGTCTAGTTCATAGAGCCACCTTCCCATCTGAATTTCATGTTACATTATACATATAATCATTGGACTGAATGACTGAGAGACAACATTATCATTACTGGTATGTAAGTAAAGGATTGGAAATGTGTTGTTCGGTGCTGCCACTTTGAGGACAGTCCTGATTAAAGACCACCATCAATCGTCAATAAGCCTTAGAAAGTTCCGAGCTAAAAATCAAACTCGAATATATCTAGTAATTTAATGCCCTTTAATGCAAATACTGATTGGACTATTGTTTAGTTTCCCAATGGTTGGCTAACATGAAGGGGGATAAATCTAACCCGCTGATAACTCCCTACTGCGCATTGGGCGCTGAGGATGAAGGTGCTGTATGTCTCTTACCTTCATCCTCGGCTGTTTGCAGTGTAATCCTGTGTCCAGTAAGGCCATTTGGAAGACTGAGGGCTTTGGGGATTACGTGTGTTTTGTACCATTTTTATTTATATTTTTATGTGTGTGTTTTTATACTTCTATTTTATTTTACTGTCCTACCATGAGGACTCAGGGCTGAGATTGATCAGGCACCGTAGCTATGATACTGAAGGACTTAGGACGGCTTCCGATTGTCATAGCACTGATAGGGGCTGTGTGATGGTGCCGTACAACCCTAATGATGAACAGAGGAAGAATTCTCCCTCTGTTCTGACCTATACTGATTGCAGCACCTATAGGGTTAACTGCTGTAATCCAGGCTCTGCCCGGGTCTCAGCAGTTGTGGAGGGTACCCGGCTATCACTGACACACACTCATGTATCAGCCTGTCCATTTGCGGGAATGGGGAATTAAATAGGATGTGCCAGTACCCAATTATGCCAGAAGGGGTTAAGGCAGGGTTCACATTACAACTGTACTTTGCAAAGTCAGGAACTCGCAAAGGGGCACTTTGGTGAGATGCAACTTTTCCAACCTCTGACTGGACTAGAAACACAGCGGAATGCATGATTTGACTGAAGACTTTAGAGAATTTCCCTCTCAGAGTGGACAGGCTTGATCCCTCTGGCGGTAGTCGCACCTCTGATGTCTTAGCTATCCATGCTAAGCAGGCTCAAGTAGTACAGCAGCTCAGGCATCAACAGTGGTCAGCGGACAGGCCCCTGGAAGACGACAATCTGTCTCTGGGTACTGCTGGTGTGGCATACGCAGGAACACCAGAACAAGTAGCAGGAGACTAACCCAACAGGCCTGCTCTCATTACCCATTTATACTACATGGAGAGGGACCATACTGGTGGAGAGAGGTTTGAGGTAACTCAGCAGCCAGCAGGGGATTGGTCAGGACAGATGGGAAGACTTTTGGCAAGGCCCTGATAGGCACAGAGGTTGGGGGAGGAAACTGACAGACTAACTCCACAAGCATGTGCAACTAGTCACATATTCACTTAACCCCTTAGTGTCCTTCAGCATATGTTTGCTGTAAGTGAATAAAGTACAGTAGAAAACACAGAAAATGCAGTACATACATCATTCATCCACAGAATACCCTGTTAACCTGGAATAAAGACTAGAATAGTGCCGCCATACACATATGCAAATACAGCAGCAGTTATGAGGTCCAAACACTGCTGCCCCCACCATGCTGATATAGAGAATAAGGGAGAGTACTCCATTTAAACGAACAGTGGGAGTCCCATGGGCTTTTTGCCAGAAATTTCCTTTTAACTGCCACCGAAGTCACATCCACTGTTCCTATACCTTACTCCTCATTTTTTTCTTGCAGTTATTTTTGTATTTGATTATATTATATGTTTCTCATACTGCATTTTCATTTTGCATTTGTATCAGCACTTTGCACTTATTTTTTCCGAACTTGTAATGACCTGTCTCATCCTCCACGTTTCCTCCTTCCTCCACGTTTGCATGATTTTGTTTCTTATCAGCTGTTTTTTTTTTTTTTTGCTCAATAAAAGTATACTTGTGTAGCTTAATTTGTTGTTGCAACTTTGCAGCTTTTGTAGGTGTATTATATATATTTATGCCAAGGCAGCAGATCGTAACCTCGGGTTGAGAAGACAGTGAACAATTAGCTCCAGACATTCTTCATCCTAGGTTCTTTATGGGGGTCAGGTCGGGTAGTGTGTGTATGTGTGTGGGGGGGGTCAGGTGGGGTAGTGTGTCTCTATGTGTGTGGGGTAGTGTGTGTGTGGGGGGTCAGGTGGGGTAGTGTGTTTGGGTCAGCTGGGATAGTGTGTGTGGGGGGTCAGGTAGGGTAGTGTGCATGTATGTGTGGGTCAGGTGGGGTAGTGTGTGTGTGGGTCAGGTGGGGTAGTGTGTGTGGGGGTCAGGTGGGGTAGTGTTTGTGGGGGTCAGGTGGGGTAGTGTGTATGTGTGTGGGTCAGGTGGGGTACTGTGTGCGGGGGGGGCGTCAGGTAGGGTAGTGTGTATGTGTGCTTGGGTCAGGTAGGGTAGTGTGTGTGGGGGTCAGGTGCGGTAGTGTGTGTGTGGGCGATCAGGGGGGTTGTGTGTGTGGGGTGAGGTGGGGTAGTGTGGGTGGCGAGGGTAAGTGGGGTAGTGTGTATGTGTGTGGGTCAGGTGGGGTAGTGTGTGTGGAGGGGGGTCGGTTGGGGTAGTGTGCGTGGGGAGGGAAAGTAGGGTAATGTGTGTGTGGAGGGGTCAGGTGGGGTAGTGTGGGTGGGGAGGGCAAGCGGGGTAGTGTGTATGTGTGTTTTAGTTCAGGTGGGGGAGTGTGCATGTCTATATGTGGAGGTCAGGTGGGATAGTGTGTGTGTGGGAGGCAGTAGCGGTCTTTGGCACCAAGCACCCCAAGCAATCACTTGGGGCCCCCAACATCCAGGGGGGCCCCCACACCTGCTCTTCTCTTGTGCTCAAGACCACTAGACAGGGCCGCTGCCCCGCTCGCTGCTGTGATCTGAACTGTAACTATGAGCACTCGTAATGAGCCCTCACAGCTACATGCAGCAGCAGCACTGACAGGGCAGGAGCCATTGACTCCCTTCCTGTCAGTCACTCTTGTGGCCGCAGGAAGTGTTTTCCCTGCGGTCACAAGTGGCCGCTCTGTCCTTGTGGTGTATCACAGGAGCATCGGTGCCAGGACAAGGGGACCGTGGCCTCTTGTGACCACAGTAAAAACCCTTCCGACCACAAGAGTGAAGAGAAGAGGAGACGCCCGGACCCAGGTGAGTATAAGTGTTTGTTTTATTGTGTTATATACTATATGGGAGGGGGACCACACAGGGGCCTGTGTAACTTGGGGAGCGCCCAGCGGGGTCTATATAAATGGGGGGAAGACACAGTGGGGCTATATAACGGGGAAGACACAGGGGGGCTATATATAACTGGGGGAGCACACAGGGGGGCTATAGACTACTGGGGCTTCACAGAGGGGTCTATATACTACTTAGGTCAGCACACAGGGGGTCTATATACTACTTGGGGCAGCAGAATGAGGTCTATATACAACTGGGGGAGCACACAGGAGGTCTATATCCCAGTGTGAGAGCACACAGGGGGGCTATATACTACTGGGGGAGCACACAGGGGGTCTATATACTACCGGGGTAGCACACAGGGGGTCTTCATACTACTGGGGTAGCACACAGGGGTCTATATACTACTGGTGGGGCACACAAGGGGTCTATATACTACTGGGGGAACACACAGGGGTCTATATACTACTGGTGGGGCACACAGGGGATCTATATACTACTGGGGGAACACACAGGAGTCTATATAGTACTGGTGGGGCACACAGGGGGTCTATATACTGCTGAGGCAGCACACAGGGGGTCTATATATAACTGGGGGGCAAACAGAGATCTATATACTACTGGGGCAGCACACGGGGGGGTCAATATACTACTGTAGGAGCACACAGAGGTCTATATACTACTGGTGGGGCACACAGGGGGTCTATATACTACTGGAAGAACACACAGAGGGTCTATATACTACTGGTGGGGCACACAGGGGGTCTATATACTGCTGAGGCAGCACACAGGGGGTCTATATATAACAGGTGGCACACAGAGGTCTATATACTACTGGGGCAGCACACAGGAGGTCTATATACTACTGGAGGAGCACACAGGGGGTCTATATACTACTGGGGGAACACACAGAAGGTCTATATACTACTAGTGGGGCACACAGGGGGTCTATATACTACTGGAAGAACACACAGAGGGTCTATATACTACTGGTGGGGCACACAGGGGGTCTATATACTGCTGAGGCAGCACACAGGGGGTCTATATATAACGGGTGGCACACAGAGGTCTATATACTACTGGGGCAGCACACAGAAGGTCTATATACTACTGGTGGGGCACACAGGGGGTCTATATACTACTAGGGGAACACACAGAGGGTCTATATACTACTGGGGCAGCACACAGGGGTCTATATACTACTGGAGGAGCACTCAGAGGTCTATATACTACTGGTGGGGCACACAGGGAGTCTATATACTACTGGGGGAACACACAGAGGGTCTATATACTACTGGTGGGGCACACATGGGGTCTATATACTACTGGGGGCAGCACACAGGGGGTCTATATATAACGGGGAGCACACAGGCGGTCTATATATAACTGGGGGAGCACACAGGGGGTCTATATATAACTGGGGGCAGCACACAAGGGGTCTATACACTGCTAGAGGAGCATACAGTGGTCTATATACTACTGGGGGAGCACAGGGATCTATATAATACTGGTGGAGCACACAGGGGGTCTATATACTACTGGGGGAACCACACAGGGGGTTTATATACTACTGGAGGAGCACACAGGGGTCTATATTCAAGTGGGGGAGCACACAGGGGGTCTATATACTAGTGGGGGAGCACACAGGGGGTCTATATGCTAGGGGCCACTCCGCAGTATAGATGGTGCTAACAGGCAGGAACCGGGGCAGCTGTAGGATAATGTGGTCACGGTGTAGGCACGAGGGTGATACAGCTGGAAACTGGGCTCCTGACCATGCGGGAATACTGGGCGTGCGATTCTTTGTTGTCCTTAGTCAGGGCACCAATTATCACACCAATGCCAAGGTTCAGAAACAACGGTAGTTGTATATTTATTGTAACGGTGGTAACTAGTAGCAACAGTCTCTCCGGATGCAACCGGGAATAAGGCAATCTTGAATAAAGCAGAGTAATGGTTGATGCTGCAATAGGCTGTGAGAGTAGCGTGCTGAATGATGGGAGTAGTAGTGAAACTGAAGTGGAGATGCTGGGTGGAATGAGACTTGAATGAAATACTTGCTGTTGATGATTTGAGAAGATGATGATGAGAGGAACTGAAGAATGACTGAAGAATCGACACCCAGATGAGAATCTTGAGACTTGAGACAGGAACACAGCCAGTGGACTGGAGCAGCAGAGCACACGCAGGCCTCTCTCTTAGCAGGGAGAGAGGACAGACAGATCCTATCCCCTCTGTGGTAGTGAATAGACTCTGGTAGCACAGGAAGTCACATGGTAAACCCCAGCCAAAAGCTAGATGACCATTGGAGTTACCATGGAAGCAGGGGCACAGTCACGTGACATCCAGCCATTGCATCATCACACCATTAGGCATATACAGAGAAATATACATGAGAAGTACCATACTTGAACACTGGGAGGCGACATAATACCATTAAGCACTGATACCTGAATATACATGCAATAAATGAATGAAATAGCAGACCTGAATACTGCAGGGGTGACACAATACACGCAGTTTGCAGTGGACCATAGCTTTCCAGAACAGAACTGGTTATAATAAAAGTGTGAGCATAAGAAGGGCTGTTCTGGGACACTGCATATATACTAGTGGGGGAGCACACAGGGGGGTATATGTAACTGGGGGCAGCACATGGGGTATATACGACTGGGGGCAGCACACAGGGGGTTTATATACAACTGGGACAGCACACAGGGGGTCTATATACTTTTGGGGGAGCACCCGGGGGGCTTTATATAACTAGGGGAACACACAGGCGTCTATACACTACTGGGGGAAGCACACAAGGGGTATATACTACTGAGGGGAAGCACACAAGGGGTATATACTACTGGCGGCTGCGCACAAGGGGTATATACTACTGGGGGCAGCACACAGCGGTCTATTGTTGTGGAGTGCGTGTCGAGGGGGGGCCCAGACATAACTTCGCTTGGGGCCCCAGAAATGCCAAGACCGCACCTGGTGGGAGGGTCAGGTACCTGTACCAATGTATCTCATTAGTCACCAATGCTAAAATAAAAAGACTGGAGGCTGGTGACGACACAAGTGTGCTACACTATAGGGGACGGGGACATCTATGGAAAGAGTTTACAGAAATGTATCGTGTGCCGTGAGCAAAAGAATACAGGTGTCTGACTAACCATTCTGGGGATTAACTTCCTAGTAGGAAACAGATGGCTAAAGCCTCGGCTGTCCAGGCATGATGGGAATTGTAGTTTTGCAACAGCTGGAGGGCCGAAGGTTCCCCCATCCCTGCCCTAAAGGAACATCCATCCTGGCTTCATGTCTATACAAACAGAACATATAATAAATCAAACGAGAAAGCGGGGAGGACACCTGCATTCATGTTAATAATAGATGAAACATGTAAGTGACAAGGCAACAATGCTGAAAAGAATCCCTCTACAGTCCGCATAGACAGTTTCAAACCTCGGAGCGGATTGTCATCTCTTGGTGATCACTGTTTTCCTGTTTCCACTGTATATATTTTACCTGTTGTGGGATTTGTAAAGTGTCTGACCTTTTGCATATATTTGTAATTCATGCAGTTTAGCCACGGACAAGATCCGACTCTCTTAGGGCCCAGGAATACAGATGTGAAACTACCAGTCCTTGTATTAACCAAAAGATCTCACAAAATTCTGGCCCTTCTATAGGACATTAAGGGATGTTAATAAAACTCACCAACATGGATAGAACTGTCATTGATGCATATGGGGGAAACAATAGGAATCTTAGAGCTCTGTTTATTTCTGTTTAGTGTGCATATAACAGGGGCGGACACAGACTGCATAGGCCCCCTGAGCAAAATATGTGCCTTGGTCCCCCATAAACAAACCACACCACCACACTCCTCCCCTACCCTGGTGGATATAATACTATACACATCTATATGTGCTCAAACATTTGGCAGTATTGTGCAAAAATGTCTGACTTTTCAACACTTGTTATCTGCACTGGTATCCAGGGCCGCCATCAGGAATTTCGGGGCCCCATACAACCAAAGTGTCTGGGCCCCCCACATTAATAAAAGAAAAATTGTGTGTTCGACCCATGCCTTGCTGGGAGGTATAATTTGGTTCAGATCAATTCTAGAGAACTCTGTAACCTCTGTTATACAGTTATAAAATTGTAGAAACTAAATGTGAACAAGGTGCAATTTCAATGTCACCATACAGACACTTACTTTTATAGCTGTCTCTTGTGCTCTGTATGCAGTGCATTATATTCACCCTTGCAACGTACAATTTATAGCGTGTCTACAAGCCCAGCGGGGCTCATTATGATGGAGACTAAAACTTATACAAGTATTCCTGCATGGGGTAGGGGTTCCCCTGTATTCAGAATGCTGTTGAGTACTAGGCAATGCCCGTTTGGGGTTATTGAATTTCGAGGGTCTGGGGGGCTGTTTGATTTGTATATGTTCACCAATATCCCCCCCCCCCCCCCCCCGGTATGCTCACTAACATAGAATATGTTGATAAGGCTAAAATAATGAGGCTGTTCCATGTTAGTGAGCATATACAAATCACCCCCCCCCCCCCCCGACTAGTTTAGCTCACCCAAGCCAGTGATAGCGAATACATGGCGGTGAGAACGCTTTCTAGGAGATCCTGTTTGTGCAGCAGAGGTGTCTTTATCCTGCTCTGCATAGACCCTCGAAATTCAATAATCCCAGATGGGGCATTGCCTAGCACTCAACAGCATTCTGAATACAGGGGAACCCCTACCCCACTCTTGTATAAGTTTTAGCCTCCATCATAATGAGCCCCGCTGGGCTTGTAGACACGCTATAAATTGTACGTTGCAAGGGTGAATATAATGCACTGCATACAGAGCACAAGAGACAGCTATACAAGTAAGTGTCTATTTGAATTGCACCTTGTTCACATTTAGGTTCTACAATTTTATAACTGTATAACAGAGGTTACATTTAAAGCCACTGGGAAAAATGGGGTATACAATCCAGTTCTCTAGAATTGATCTCACACACAGACACCAGCACACATGTATACAGACACCAGCACACATGTATACAGACACCAGCACACATGTATACACACATACAGACACCAGCACACATGTATACAGACACCAGTACACATGTATACACACATACAGACACCAGCACACATGTATACAGACACCAGCACACATGTATACAGACATACAGACACCAGCACACATGCATACAGACATACAGACACCAGCACACATGTATACACACATACAGACACCAGCACACATGTATACAGACATCAGCACACATGTATACAGACATACAGACACCAGCACACATGTATACAGACATACAGACACCAGCACACATGTATACAGACACCAGCACACATGTATACACACATACAGACACCAGCACACATGTATACAGACACCAGCACACATGTATACAGACATACAGACACCAGCACACATGTATACAGACATACAGACACCAGCACACATGTATACAGACACCAGCACACATGTATACACACATAAAGACACCATCACACATGTATACAGACACCAACACACATGTTTACACACATACAGACACCAGCAAACATGTATACAGACACCAGCACATATGTATACACACATACAGACACCAGCACACATGTATACAGACACCAGCACACATGTATACACACATACAGACACCAGCACACATGTGTACAGACATACAGACACCAGCACACATGTATACACACATACAGACACCAGCACACATGTATACAGACACCAACACACATGTATACACACATACAGACACCAGCACACATGTATACAGACACCAGCACACATGTATACACACATACAGAAACCAGCACACATGTATACACACATACAGATACCAGCACACATGTATACAGACACCAGCACACATGTATACAGACACCAGCACACATGTATACAGACACCAGCACACATGTATACAGACATACAGACACCAGCACACATGTATACAGATGCCAGCACACATGTATACACACATACAGACACCAGCACACATGTATACACACATACAGACACCAGTACACATGTATACAGACACCAGCACACATGTATACAGACATACAGACACCAGCACACATGTATACAGACACCAGCACACATGCATACACACATACAGACACCAGCACACATGTATACACACATACAGACACCAGCACACATGTATACACACATACAGACACCAGCACACATGTATACACACATACAGACACCAGCACACATGTATACAGACACCAACACACATGTATACACACATACAGACACCAGCACACATGTATACAGACACCAGCACACATGTATACACACATACAGACACCAGCACACATGTGTACAGACACCAGCACACATGTATACAGACACCAGCACAAATGTATACAGACACCAGCACACATGTATACAGACATACAGACACCAGCACACATGTATACAGATGCCAGCACACATGTATACACACATACAGACACCAGCACACATGTATACACACATACAGACACCAGCACACATGTATACAGACACCAGCACACATGTATACACACATACAGACACCAGCACACATGTATACAGACACCAGCACACATGCATACATACACACATACAGACACCAGCACACATGTATACACACATACAGACACCAGCACACATGTATACACACATACAGACACCAGCACACATGTATACAGACACCAGCACACATGAATACAGACACCAGAACACATGTATACACATATACAGACACCAGCACACATGTATACACACATACAGACACCAGCACACATGTATACACACATACAGACACCAGCACACATGTATACAGACACCAGCACACATGTATATATAAACACACAGACACCAGCACACATGTATATATAAACACACAGACACCAGCACACATGTATATATAAACACACAGACACACACTTAATCTGACCAGGGAAGCTCCAGGTCCAAGGTGCTGCAGTCCCTCTCCTCACACAGCGGCTCCCCGCCCCTCCCCCTCCTTCTCCGACATCCCAGCACAAGTGAAAGCAGGAAGAGGAGATAGTGAGGGGCAGGGGAGGGGGCCCTGTGTCTCTACTGCTTCCTGCCTGTGCGGTACAGCTGTCAGGAGCCTGTATGCAGGGAGGCTGGATGGCCGGGCCCCCCTGGATCCTTGTTTGAGCTCGGGCCCCTGACAGCTGTACCAGGGGCGTAGCTAAAGGTTGATGGGCCCTGGTGCAAAATGTTAGCTTGGGGGCCCCCCATCTCACCCGATCAGGCAAAGTCATATCTAACGTTATATCCAATTACTCTAATGTGCCGCCATGTTCTAATGCACTGCCACTGCCTCCACCTCATGTACTGCATTACTGCCCCCTATAATTAATGGACTGTACTGTGTCATTGTCTAATCATTGTATTCCAATCTTTGACTCTCCAGCTGAAAAACTACAACTCTCATCATGAACTGCCAGTTGGAAACAATGGGGGTTGTAGTGCTGCAACCTGAAGAGCCACATGCTGCAAAACTACAACTCCCATAATAAACTGTCAGCAGGGCACGATGAAGTTTGAACTTCTGCAACCTGGAGAAATCACCTGATATCACCTGCAGTCCTATGTAACACCACATAACACAGTGGTATCTCTGAGTACAGATAATGTAGTGGATTTCACCTGCAGTCCTATGTAACAGCACAGATAACACAGTGATATCTCTGAGTATAGATCATGTAGTAGATGTCACCTGCAGTCCTATGTAACACCACAGATAACACAGTGATATCCCTCTGAGTACAGATAATGTAGTAGTCACCTGCAGTCCTATGTAACAGCACAGATAACACAATGATATCTTTGAGTACAGATAATGTAGATGTCACCTGCAGTCCTATGTAACACCACAGATAACACAGTGATATCTCTGAGTACAGGTAATGTAGTAGTCACCTGCAGTCCTATGTAACACCACAGATAACACAGTGATATCTCTGAGTACAGATAATGTAGTAGCTGTCACCTCGGAGCACCCCTACTAAATGATGTTCTACAAAATAAGAAAAGTGTCATACAGGGACTCACAGGTGACGTCTTCTTTGATCTGAGGCGTCACTTTCCCTTTTCCTCTCCATCCGGCCCAGACCTCCAGGATGATTCCTTCCAGATATGTTTCATCTTTTCAGAGCCTGCGAGACAAACAATTTAGGCTCCGCACATTTCTAGCAACTTCCTTTCCTTTCTCCCCCCTGTAGGCTCCCATAGTAACTGCGCTGTTTGGTGTTATGTGCAGTAAAGCGAGTAGGAATGTGGGATGCCCCCTGTATGTAGGATGCCCTGCTGTGCCCCCATGAGCTAATAATGCCCCCAGAGGTGGCCCCCATGAACTAATAATGCCCCCAGAGGTATCCCCATGAGCTAATAATGCCCCCAGAGGTGCCCCCATGAACTAATAATGCCCCCAGAGGTGGCCCCCATGAACTAATAATGCCCCAGAGGTACCCCCATACACTAATAATGCCCCCCGAGATGCCCCCATGAGCTAATAATGCCCCAGAGGTGCCCCCATGAACTAATAATGCCCCCAGAGGTGCCCCCATATACTAATAATGCCCCCAGAGGTGCCCTCATGAGCTAATAATGCCCCCAGAGGTGCCCCCATATACTAATAATGCCCCCAGAGGTGCCCCCATATACTAATAATGCCCCCAGAGGTGCCCCCATGAACTAATAATGCCCCCAGAGGTGCCCCCATGAACTAATAATGTCCCCAGAGGTGCCCCCATATATTAATAATGCCCCCAGAGGTGCCCCCATATACTAATAATGCCCCCAGAGGTGCCCCCATGAGCTAATAATGCCCCCAGAGGTGCCCCCATATACTAATAATGCCCCCAGAGGTGCCCCCATATACTAATAATGCCCCCAGAGGTACCCCCATGAACTAATAATGCCCCCAGAGGTGCCCCCATGAACTAATAATGCCCCCAGAGGTGCCCTTATGAACTAATAATGCCCCCAGAGGTGCCCCCATGAACTAATAATGCCCCCAGAGGTGCCCCCATATACTAATAATGCCCCCAGAGGTGCCCCCATGAGCTAATAATGCCCCCAGAGGTGCCCCCATGAGCTAATAATGCCCCCAGAGGTGCCCCCATGAACTAATAATGCCCCCAGAGGGGGCCCCATATACTAATAATGCCCCCAGAGTTGTCCCCATGAACTAATAATGCCCCCAGAGGTGCCCCCATATACTAATAATGCCCCCAGAGGTGCCCCCCATATACTAATAATGCCCCAGAGGTGCCCCCATATACTAATAATGCCCCCAGAGGTGCCCCCATATACTAATAATGCCCCCAGAGGTGCCCCCATGAGCTAATAATGCCCCCAGAGGTGCCCCCATATACTAATAATGCCCCCGAGGTGCCCCCCATACACTAATAATGCCCCCAGAGGTGCCCCCATACACTAATAATGTCCCCAGAGGTGCCCCTAAAAAAACAAACATCCTACTCACCTAATCCGCGCTGTGCAGGCAGCAGCTCTTCCTCCTCTTCTGGCTCCATCTTGCGAGCCGCAGGGACGGGACTTCCGGCAGACATGATGACGTCACATCATCACGCCTGCCGGAGAGGTCACGGCCCGGCCTCCCATAGGCTGCTGGTATGAAGTGCTGGCAGCCTATGGGGGGGAATACAGGAGGAGGACGCTGACAGGTCCTGCTCCTGTATTCTGATCGCTTTAATGTTCCGCCCACTCACAGTGCGGACGGAACATCGAAGCAATCAGTGCATCCCGAGAAGCTGCGCGGCCGCAGCTTCTCGGGATGCTCAAAAACAAGTGGCAAGGGGGGCCGTGCGGGCCCCCCCTAGCGTAGGGGCCCGGTCGCCATGGCGACCGCTGCGACCCCTATAGCTACGCCACTAAGTAATGCCCTGATGGCGGCCCTGACTGTAGCTGTTAGGTAGCCGGCAGGGGGGGTGGGTGCTAGCGGACGGGGAGCGGCGGCCGGCGGGCTCCCCCCATGTCTCTTAGGGTCCGGGCCCCATACGGCAGTACCAGTTGTACTGCCCTATCAGCGGCCCTGCTGGTATCACACAGCATGGCTTAAATACACTAATATCCAGGGGTGGATTAAAGATCCCATGGGCCCCGGGCAGTTTACAATGCACGGGCCCCTGCCCCGCCCTCACATGCTCCCCCTGTTTTCCACACACATGTCCCCCTCTCCCTTTTTTTCCCACATACATGTCCCCCTCCCCTTGTTTTCCACATGTCCCCCTCCCCCTGTTTTTCAACATACATGTCCCCTTTCCCCTGTTTTCCACACACATATCTCCTACCCCGTTTTCCACACACATATCTCCTACCCCGTTTTCCACACACACATGTCCCCTCCCCGTTTTCCACACACATGTCCCCCTCCCCATTTTTCACATACATGTCCCCCTCCCCGTTTTTCACACACCTCCCCCTCTACTTGTTTTCCACATGTCCCCCCCACTTGTTATCCACATGTCCCCCTCCCCTTTTTGTCCACACACATGTCCCCCTTCCCGTTTTCCACACACATGTCCCCCTTCCCGTTTTCCACACACATGTCCCCCTCCTCCTGTTTTCCACATGTCCCCCTCCACTTGTTATCCACATGTCCCCCTCCTCCTGTTTTCCACATGTCCCCCTCCCCTTTTTGTCCACACACATGTCCCCTCCCCGTTTTCCACATGCCCCCCTTCCCCTGTTTACCATATGGTTGGCTTGCAGTTGCAGGCATCCGTCCAGCTCCTACTCTGTCCATCGAGCTACTGGCCTGCGTCATTCGAGTGTGACAAACGGAACCCACGGGGAGAGCGGCCTCAGAGCACCAGTTTATCGAGAAATGCCGGCGGCACAGGGTATGGGGGGGGGATGCAGGTAGCTACACTCATCCATCCGATGGCGACCTGGGCAGTCCAGCAGGAGGTGGCAGCGGCGTAATTATAATGGGGGCAATCTCATTGGGCCCCCTGGAGCCCTGGATAGGTAGATAGATAGATAGATAGATAGATAGATAGATAGATAGATAGATAGATAGATAGGAGATAGATAGATAGATAGATAGATAGATAGATAGATAGATAGATAGATAGGAGATAGATAGATAGATAGATAGATAGGAGATAGATAGATAGATAGATAGATAGATAGATAGATAGATAGATAGATAGGTAGATAGATAGATAGATAGATAGATAGATAGATAGGTAGATAGATAGATAGATAGGAGATAGATAGATAGATAGATAGATAGATAGATAGATAGATAGATAGATAGGAGATAGATAGGAGATAGATAGATAGATAGATACATAGATAGATAGATAGATAGATAGATAGATAGATAGATAGGAGATAGATAGATAGATAGATAGGAGATAGATAGATAGATAGATAGATAGATAGATAGATAGATAGGTAGGTAGATAGATAGATAGATAGATAGATAGATAGGAGATAGATAGGAGATAGATAGATAGATAGATACATAGATAGATAGATAGATAGATAGATAGATAGATAGATAGATAGGAGATAGATAGATAGGAGATAGATAGATAGATAGATAGATAGATAAATAGGAGATAGATAGATAGATAGGAGATAGATAGATAGATAGATAGGAGGTAGATAGATAGATAGATAGATAGGTAGATAGATAGATAGATAGATAGATAGATAGATAGGAGATAGATAGATAGATAGATAGATAGGAGATAGATAGATAGATAGGTAGATAGATAGATAGATAGATAGATAGATAGATAGATAGATAGGAGATAGATAGATAGATAGGAGATAGATAGATAGATAGATAGATAGGAGGTAGATAGATAGATAGATAGATAGGTAGATAGATAGATAGATAGATAGATAGGAGATAGATAGATAGATAGATAGATAGATAGATAGATAGGAGATAGATAGATAGATAGGTAGATAGATAGATAGATAGATAGATAGATAGGTAGATAGATAGATAGGAGATAGATAGATAGATAGATAGATAGATAGATAAATAGATTTTTTTTTATTTATTCATTCGGGGTAGTGATGTATGTGGCTGGAAGGGTGGTGTATGTGCCAGAGAACAATTTCTATAACCTTAACAATAAAGATGAGGAGGTACTGCTCGATTGAGTAGGTATTTGATCGAGTAGTACACAATACCTGTCAGGTTTTTTTTAACCAATAACCATGCGGGGGGTGGGGGAGTGGAAATGAGGAGGGCTGTGAATCACCGCAAAAGGCAGCTAGGATGGCAGAGGATGGTTTATTGAGAGAACACAGGGCAGAGGCAGCAGGGCCCCAGCTCTTCCCCATAGCAGCCACTCGCGCAAAGCTCCCCCATCGAGGACGCCTTCTTTGGTATGGAGATATTTTAATGTGTAAGCGGATGACACACTCAGCACAGTTTGCACACTCTGCCATTTAAAGCTGAGTAGGGTGTCTGAGAAGAGCAATATGACCACCTCAGGCTTGTGGCGTCACTTGGAAGCAAAGCACTGGGCTGAGTGGGAGAGAGCAAGCGCACAACAATCTGCACCTGTGTTGCCACCACTGGTTCTTCCTTTTCTGCAGTCCACACCACTCCTCTCCATCTGCCTCTGCTTTGGCCACTTTGGGGCCTTCTCCTTCAACCTCCCCGTTGCCTGCGTCCTCTCCTTTGCCTGCACCTCATCTCATCAATTGTCCATCTCGCCTACCTCCTACCCCTGGCCAAGATTGAAAGCATGGGTTCTGACAATCCCATCTCCTCCTCGTCCGCAGAGGTGATGGACAGCATATTGCAGCAGACGGAAATGTAGCTGTCGCCGCTGCAACTACGACCAGGCATGGTCGTGTGCGATAATGGCCGTAACTTGGTAGCGGCTCTGGAGCTTGCCAAACTCACAAATGTACCTTGCCTGGACCACGTTTTTTAATTTGTTAGTACAACGCTTTCCAAAAAGTACCCCAATCTTGCAGAGCTACTGGTGAAAGTGCGGCACTTGTGAGATTCCTTTCAAAAGTTATTTGCGGCGTATCCATGCCACTCCTACACATCCTCAAAGAATCCCTTGTTACCATAAGGGAGAATGTGGTGTGCACAGAGGATGCCAGGATAGGAGGAGATGTAGACACTTAGACCACACTCGTGTCTGCTTCTCAACAGCAGTTGCAGGAGGAAAAGGAGGAGGAGGACATGGAAGAGGCTTTTGAAGAAAAGGAGGCTGTCGAGGGTAGCACTCAAGTTGGGTGCGTCCCATTGGTACAGCGCGGATGGGGCGAAGAGGAGGTGGAGGAAGAAGAGAAGAAAATGGAGAGTGACTCTTCCGGTGGCGGCAGTGAAAATATTCCCACCCACCAATACTGGTGGCAGGGAGAAGAGTTTCTCCCAGGGCCTGAAAACATCCATCAGGTCCTTAACCACCAGGGGAACACTCTCCAAGGTGTGGGACACATTCATGGCACCCCCTCGTGAAACTTCCATCACTGCAGGGCCTGTAGTGAGCAGGAGGGAAAAGTATGGGTGGATGTTGCTTGAGTACCTGGCAGACTGCGGCCCTGTCCTCCCCGATCCCTCGGCGTCCTACACTTACTGTGTCTCCAAGTTGGACATGTGGTTGGAACTGTCCCTGTACGCCTTGGAGGTGCTGGCATGCCCTGCCACCAGCGTTCTGTCAGAAAGGGTGTTCAGCGCAGCAAGGGGAATCATCAAAGATATATGCAGCCTCCTGTCAACTGACAGTGCTGACTGGCTGAAGCTCATAAAAATTAACAGCCGCTGGATTGATCAAGACTTTGCTTCTCTACCGGTGGAAAGTAGCCAAAAGTGAAGTGCCATGTGTCTGCTCCAACTCATTTCCTCCTCCTCAACCACCATAGAAATGGGTAATTTAAAAAAAAAAACAGTATTGAGGCTCCCCTGAAGGGCCATGTTTATAATTTTTTGGGGGGCTCTTTCAAGGGCCTCCACATAATTTTTTCTAGGGCTATGCGCATAATTTTTTCAGGGGCTCTTTCAAGGGCCATTATATATTGTTTTAGAGGGCTCACTTTAAGGGACATCCATAAAATTTTCTGAGGGCTCACCTCAAGTACATCAAGCTAATTTTTGGAGGGCTTGCCTCAAGTGCCTAAAGCTAATTTTTGGAGGGCTCACCTCAAGGTCCTCAACGCTGCTTTTAAAAGGCCCAACTCAAGGGCCTTGTGAGAAGGTACAAGGTGTGATAGTATATGACAGATATGTGTCACTGAGGTACCTGGCCTCGGTGAAGTGAATCGGTAGCTTCTTTCAGTAGACCTAGGTTACTGACACTTTAAAAAAAAAATAAATAGTACAGCTGTTTGCATAGCTGATCCAGGCTGGCCACTGGAGCAATCTTAGTGCTGGGTTGGATGACTGCTCCCACGAATTCCAAGCTGGATTTCCATTGCCTTATAAAATATTTGGCTAAACTGCATATGGGGGGAGACTTTTCTATTGCCATTTGAACTTATCCCCACACTTCAAACTCTTTTAAAAGGCTCACCTCAAGTGCCTTAAGTTATTTTTTAGATGCCTTATCTTAAGGGCCATGCATAGAATAGTGGATTTGAGATTTGATTTCAGATGCTACTTGGAGCTAAAGAAGAAGACATTGTGTAGCAGAGTGAGTCAGCTATTAGCTTATTTTAAGCAGGAGAGACCCCCAAAAGCCTAGGGCAAAAAGTTGTGTGGGCAAAAACTTGGCATTTTGTCACCTTTAACCCTCATATGAAGATCCTAAAAAAGATTGCTGCTGAACTACAGCCGATATTCCAGAGGGACAACAGACTGAAAGAGATTTTCCCAGGATTACCACTTTTTTCATTCAAACAGCCCCCGAAAGAAAGCTCCTTATAAAAAGTGCTCTGACATCAACACCAGAGACTGGCATCTTCTTTTGCAACAACAGAAAATGCAGCACATATCCCCACATACTACAAACAAACACAATTCGCATCCCCGATACACAGTGGGACTATACAATCACCAATGCTTTCTCATGTTCATCCTCCAATGTGGTCTACATGATAAAGTGTACGATGCCCCACAGGGATTTACATTGGGGAAACAAAACAGAAATTACAAACTAGAATGAACTTACATAGACATACAATAAAAAGTAGTCTCACTACCCCTGTAGGCCAACATTTCTCAGGACTGGACCATAGAATAACAGATTTAAAGGTTATGGTCCTCAAAGGTCACTTCCAGAGTGACAGAGAGAGGAAAGTGTGGGAATTCAAATTGATAAAAACATTCCAGTCATTAATACATGGACTAAACCTGGCCCCTGGATTTATGACCCACTACATGGACACACTCCACAGATAAGACTGAACTGTCCAAGAACCTCGGACTTCTAAATAAGCTTCAATTTACAAAAAGTTCTTTTTATTGCCCTGGCTTATCTATGTGATGTATATACCCTAACAACACCCCCCCCCCCCCTTATTCACAGATGTCTCACTTTTCTTGTAACATCCCTAAAATGTTGTGCCGTTTCTGTAAGTCATTCATTTGTGAACTTGTCTGACGAAGGGGTCTTTTGAATCCCGAAAGCTCACAGCTCTATCAACTTTTTGTTGGCCAATAAAGGTATCACTCCTAAAATACTTTGATCATACTGTAAGTATTTACCACGATATCAACCTTCAATAAGAATCTCGCTATTTTAGTAGGATCATTGTGTTCTCCACTTCAAACCATTTTATCTCTGGATAAAAACTTGCTGGGGGTGTCCTCTGCCTTCCTTTAATTTTGTAGCTGTTTCAAAGGCAGAAGCCGGCAGGTCGGTAAAGGCCACTTTATTGGCTGTTTTTTAAATCTTCAATTTCAAATTAATATCTAATTCAATTCAATCTTTCATTTACCCCCTTTTTTTAAAAAAATTAAATCGATTCAAATGGGGAATGTTGGAGGCCTCACCTCAAGGGCCACAAAATCAATTTTTGGAGGGCTCACTTCAAGGGCCTGCTAATTTTCTTTCTATAAGCTTTTAGGTGAAAGAAGTGTCTGTTTAGCAGGCAGAATCAATCAGTTCAGTAGAGGCAGTAGTAGTGGGTGATTTTTCGGTTAAGTTCAATTTAAATTTTCCTTCTCTTTAAAGGATTTCAAGTGTGAACCTTTAAATTCCAGGGTCTCTTAAAAAGACTGTATTGTTATCAGTTCTCCTGTAACTCCGAGGATTTTTGGAGTGCTCACCTCACCGGCGGGCCTCAATTTAAGTTTTACCATGAGAACCACACCCCTTTATGTGTAGAACGTGTCTGACCACATCAAACACACACACACACACACACACACACAATGTTGCCTATGCCATCTGTAACTGTCATAGGCAACGTGATTTAAAGGGGTGCATGTAAATGTTTCTTTTGCCTAAAATTTGGTTTTCTGTCCATGCCATGGTGTATTTTCAACTTTAGATAGAGGTTATATTGTGTTTGGAGTTTATTGTTGATAGGCTTAGATAGTGGCATAATGATGCATGTTAGGTGCACCCAGGCATGCTTCCCCTGCTGTCCCAGATGCATTCCAGAGGTGTTGGCATCATTTCCTGAGGTGTCATTGTGGACTTGGTGTTCTCCAAGAGGTTGAATTTTGGTTTCCAATAAACAAGCCTTTTTCTCCCATAGACTTGATATTCGATCCAATAGTCCAGTATCAGGATCTGCTCGACTCGATATTTGAAAATTTGAATATTTCACTACTCGTCCTTTCTATTTAACAACACTGAATACAGAAGTAGCAGAACTGAGACTGTCAGTGGACTCACTTCTCTTCTCTATGAGTGTTTAGCGAGGTTGACAATGTCCACCATGAAGTCACCAGGTACATGTAACAATTCCTGTATACTTTAGATAGTTGTTATAGTTGTGCAACATGTCTGACAACTGATCTTTGCAGCGTCCCAGAAACCATGTGCCACCGCTATGTATATGTAGGTTGGTTCTAACGTTATGTATATCACAAGGTTTAAAGGCAAATCTAACCTTCTGTCAGGTCCTTAGTGGGTATGGGGCACTGAGGATGAAGGTATGTCTATAACCTTTATCCTCAGTGCTGTTCCCGTGCTGTTAGTTGTGCCTGGCAAGCTATTAGGAGCAATGGGAGCGTAGCTAAGGCCCCTCCTAGCATTGAACCGACCCACCCCCTGGGCTGCTTTGCTCCATTGATAATCACTAGAGGGGGCAGGTCGGCCACGGGCCGTAGCGCCTGCCCCATGCGGCCATCCATGTTTCTTATGTCTCCCCTCCCCCCACACCCCTGCCAGTTGAAAATTTTTTAATTCTCCGGACTTTAAGCAGACCATCTCAGTGCACCTTGCTGTACATGTTCAGAATATAGAGAACCACAAGTCAAAGGTCAAGATAAGATCAACAAGCAATTTCTGCAGAAGCGGAATGGCACCTGCTAGGGCAGGAAGTGAAGATACAAGGAGACTAGTTTTTCATCTCAAATGCGAGATACAAAAAATGCCTTAGCTTTAGGGAGCGACCTAATATATCATAGAACAGAACAAAGCTATATACGTTATAAGGGAATCTGTCAGGACATTTAGCCCACTAAACCACGACCATTGCTGGATAACAAGAGGGCTGTTTATAGTGATCTAACATTATCCAAACGTGATTTTTTCTTCCGTCATTTAAGTGTCCTGGAGGCGTGGCCGAGCTGCAATGCTTCCATAATTGTTCTTCAACTCCTCCCCTTTAATGTTGACTGACAGCGCTTACATTATTGTGCACACTATTGACATTCCGCACCAGATCTGATTTTTAAAGGGGAATCGATTAGTGCTCTATTAAGTATACTGAAAGTAAAGTCCCAGGGGGACTAAAAGTTTAAGTATTAAAAGAAAAAAAAAGTTTTTTTTATAAAATAAAATGCCCTCCCCTAATAAAAGTTTAAATCACCCCCCTTTCCCATTTTATAAATAAAAATAAATAAACATATTTGGTATCGCTGCGTTATAGGGATGGGAATATAGCGATCTGAAGAACTTTAAAAAAAAATATATATATAGTAAATGTCACTGCACAAATCATTTTTTTCTGCTTTTGCTGCATATTTTATGGAAACATTAAGTCTGTTATTGCAAAGTATAATTGGTGTCGCAAGAAGATAAGGGCTCATGTCAGTCTTTAGGTGAAAATATACAACCACTAGGGCCTTTTATATACAAGGAGGCAAAAATGAAAGCACAAAAAGGAGAATTGGCTTGGGAGGGAAGGGGTTAAAGGGAGAGCGTCAGGAAGGTGAAATTGCTTAGCTTGCTTTCAATTTAATTGGACCCTCTTTCCCCCCCTCCAATTTTTCTAAAGGAAATAATAAAACTACTGTATTTTCTGGCATATAAGGCAACTTTTTAACCCCGAAAAATCTGGGGTCGTCAGAAGTCGGGGGTCATCTTATATGCTGGGCATGGTCACCACATACAGTGGGGGAGCTCAAAGATGGCCGCATCCCCACCGTATGTGGCAACCACAATAAAAAAACAAACAATTCAACTCACCTGTGACTTGTTTCCGGCCGCTGCGCGCCTCCCGTAATGTTTCCGGCGCAGGCAGTGTGATGCAGAGTCACTGTCTGTGCCGGAAGTCCCCGAAGCTAAGTTAACATTGACATTTTAAGTTAACATTTTCCGGCGTATAAGACAAGCGTCAGGGGTCGTCTTATATAGAGATGATCGAACATCGGGAAATCTTAGGTTCGATTGAACTCAAACCTTTTTGCACCTTCTTCATTTGATTCCCGATACCTTCCCGTTCCGTAGGGAAGGTGGAGCAAGAAGGAGTACCGCCTGGAAAACAGGCATACAGCCTATTTAGGCTTGCTCCACCTTCCCCATGGAACGGGAAGGTATCGGGAATCAAATGAAGAAGGTGCAAAAAGGTTCGAGTTCAATCGAACCTAAGATTTCCCGATGTTCGATCATCTCTAGTCTTATACTCCCAGTCATCTCATGCGCCAGAAAATACGGTAAGTTCTATGTATCCCAAAAATAATAACAATGAGAAAGATAACTTGTCCTGCAAAAAACAAGCCTCCTTATGGCTACTTTATTAAAACACTAAAAAAAAAAACACAAAAAAACCACACAAAACGATTCTGCCTTTTTGAATGGACACCAACAGAATCCTCCACTCCACAACTGGGTCCAACGGGCGCAAGTCCAGGTAAAAAAAGCAAGGCAAAATAAACTACTGAAAATGTATTAAAAAAGACACAACGCGTTTCGGGATCGCACTGATCCCTTTCTCAAGTGTCTTTGAATGGACAGCACAAAAAACAAAAATCCTTCCTACAGTGCTGAACACCAGAGTAGGCTCGGTCCTGAAGGGCTGAGAGAAAAAGAGGATTTCCTATTGACAGTGAGTATTTCGCTGACTCAGGCTTCTGATGTCACAACTGAGCTTCTACATACGGGACTCAGAGCTGGAGGAGATTGTTTAGAAAGTCAAGAACCTCAAAAGTAGAAACCAGAAGCTCCTCAAGATAAGCAGGTAAGTGACTATATATATATATATATATATATATATATATATATATATATATATATATACTGTAGCAGGGAGGAGGAGACCCACAAGTTACCGGTTTGCTGTATAATGTACAGTTATTATAGCTTTACTGATATCACAGAGACTGGTCTGGTAACAGGATAACTAGTGAGCATGTTCAACATAAGTATGGATGTAGCAGAGCTGAATGTGCTTTTCAGTACCCTCAATGTACTGTAGTAAGTTTACCTGCAGTCCTATGTAAGACTGCAAATATTGTAACGTACAATGAACATCTAGTGCTGATCTCAGAACTGTATCCAGCCTAGACAATGCTCTGTGAGCTAAACAGCCTGGACTCCATATCAATACATTGTATACAGCTAGTGCTGATCTCAGAACTGTATTCAGCCTAGACAATGCTCTGTGAGCTAAACAGCCTGGACTCCATATCAATACATTGTATACAGCTAGTGCTGATCTCAGCTGAGAAGTGGACACCATTGTGTCTAGCCTAGACAATGCTCTGTCAGCTAAACAGCCTGAACTTGACACTGATACCTTGTACACAGCTAGTCCTGCTCTAAGATAGAAGGATACTACTGTATCCACTCTAGGCAATGCTCTGTGAGCTAAACTCCAGACTGATACATTGTTTAAAACCCTCAGATTAACAGTACTCTGTCTTGCTGAGGATTTATTTGGCTCACAGGGCATTGTCTGGACTGGAGACAATTTTATTCACTTCTCAGCTAAGGGTCGGACTAGGTTCAGTGTGGCAGCTGTCAGTTCACTCTCTGCCTGCCGCAATGGCTGTTAATCACGGCATGTAGAAGGTTAAACTGAAGTCTGCTCGCAGTAGTTGTATAAGGCATCAGCTGTTCTATACGCTCACCACCCACCACATATAGGCTCAGCTCCTGAGCCTGCAGTATAAGTGGATGGCGGAAGTTAAAGGGGAACTCCGGTTAAGAAAGATTTAACCCTGTTCAATCCCCATCCATAATCTAGGATTATGTGTAATAGGTTTCTATTACATGAATTGGACCATTTGTCTGCAGCACATCCTAACCCACACCCTGAAGCTGCTGAAAATCCTTCCTTCCTGGTCCACTCTGTCTCCACGCCTCTGTCCTCCCCCTCCTGGCAGTTAGTTCTGAGGTGCACTGCATGCTGGGAGATGTAGTTTCCCAGTTGGGTGCCATGATGTACAAGTAGTTTTTTTTTAATTTTTATTTTGAATCTGGGGCTAGGAACAGCATAGAGAAGTGGGAAAGGTGTCAAACAATCAGCAGGGGGAATCGGTGAATGCGAATATATGCTCCCCCACATGGCCCTGTAGATAGAAAACTGAAAGTGCTAGAGCTCTTAGAAGGGGAGGAGGAAAAAACGAAAATGCAAAAATGAACTATTATGAACTATGGATTTTAAATCTTTCTAGGAATACTGATACAGTTCCTTATATTCGTTAAATGGGGTATTCCAACTTAAAGGGGTTCTCCAGCTTTAGAAAAACATGGCTACTTTCTTCCAGAGACAGCACAACTCTTGTATCCAGTTCAGGCTTGGTTTGTAATTAAGTTCCATTCACTTTAATGGAATTGAGTTTCAAAACCTCCACCCAAACTAAAAGAAAGTGGCCATGTTTTTATAACGCTGGATAACCCCTTTTAAGTGTAACACTGCAGGGGGTTCGACTGCTGGACCTCTCCGCCATCTCTAGTACAGGCCTCAACTCTATTGCTTTTAACGGAGCAATGGGTCAAAGTGCACTGCCCCATTCATACTCTATAATAACAATAGTAATAATATAATAAAACAATAAAAAATAACAAAGCCTAGCTGTCTCATTATGGACATCGCGGGGAAGTCCCTATTCTGTGGTTATGGGATAAGTTCATTTTAATCAGAATATCCGTTTAATATTGCAAGCATGCTGTTTTCACTTCCGCTTGTCCCCGTCATTATATAAAGCTTTCTTCAAACTACCCTGATGAACAAGGTGAATACCCTTCAAAACATGTTGACAAGATATGGCTAATAAATTGAGCCCTTTAGTTTAGTTTGGGGTCCATGATAGGTAACCATTCGGCCCATTACTGGATAACAGCATCAGCTAGGGTTTTGCTCCTGTGAGCTTATCTTCTTCAAGGGAACAACCCTATAACTATAGTATATACAGAAGCCAACACTAACATAAACAGAACCGACTACTAAGCATTGATTCAATTGTCTTATTTACTATGCGATTACTATAGATACAATAGATACAACATAAACATTCTAGACTAGAGTCATGAAGCAGTGCCGAGCAGGCGTTGTGCAATAGTTACGACATAGTGCAAAGCTGAATTGCAGAAGATGGTTGGTAAGAAAATATTGGTGTAAGACTCACAAACAAGGGATTTGATGATTTGTTACAACAGGTTCTTTAGTAGGAAACTGACGCATTTCCCCATAAACCACATAAGCCTTTTTTTTTTCTTTTTTTATATCCACATCCTTTTTCCATTTATCCAGTAAGTTCACGACTTGAATAAATACTGTGCGCCAATAAACACTGCCACCTAGAGGCACCCCCGCTGTACTGCAATACCTTGTATAACACTGTAGTTGGAGAAAGCCCATTTGTTCCAGGGAATAAAGCAGGATTGGCAACCCCTCACTGTCATGAAGAACGCTGGTTGGCATCATAAGGTTTGCCTCACGACTGAGGGTCCTGATACTGCAGTTAAACCAAGGTTACATAAATAACTCATTTGGCTGATATTATATTGAACCCAGTTGATATATTGTAATCTATTAGAGATGAGCGAACCGGGTTCGGGTTCAAGTCAATCCAAACCCGATCGTTCGGCATTTGATTAGCTGGGGCTGCTGAACTTGGATAAAGCTCTAAGGTTGTCTGGAAAACATGGATACAGCCAATGACTATATCCATGATTTCCACATTGCCTTAGGGCTTTATCCAACTTCAGCAGCCGCCACTAATCAAATGCCGAAAGTTCGGATGAGCTCGAGCATGCTCCAGGTTCGCTCATCTCTATAATCTATGTTTGAATTATTGAAAACAAGTTCTGTTTTTACATTTATAGCTATTCCACGATTCACCGCTGACGTCATGGAGAACATCACAGCAGCGTCTCCCACCTCGGGTGTTACTCTCCCAAATGGCATGTCTTACAATATGACTGAAGAATATAACGATGACTTTGAGGACGATGCTACATCCCATCTGAATTACTTCACTTTGGTGGTCTATTCTTTGGCTTTCCTACTAGGAACTACTGGGAACGGCCTGGTCATCTGGTTCACTATCTTTAGGATGAAGAAGACCGTGAATGTCATCTGGTTTCTTAATTTATCAATCGCTGACTTCACCTTCACTTTGTTTCTGCCCTTGAGCATAGTTTACCTGGCCAATGACTTTAACTGGGTCTTCGGGACCTTCATGTGCAAGCTGAACAGTACCATAGCCTTCATAAACCTGTTTGCAAGCGTCTTCCTGCTCACCGTCATCAGTATAGATCGTTGTGTCTCTGTCATCTTCCCAGTATGGTCCCAAAACCACCGAACACCAAGACTGGCTTTATTTGTTGTCACGGCTGTTTGGATCCTGGCTATTATACTCAGCTTACCGTTCTTTGTATTTCGAGACGTCTTGGAGTACGACGATGGCACCCACGTCTGCTATAACAACTATGCACTTGGAGACTCAAATCCCGTCGTTGGCAAATCCCGACACAAGGGAACAATCGTATACAGATTCATCTTCGGATTTATTATTCCTTTCACCATTATTGTCATGTGTTATTCTGTGATTATCTTCCGTATCCGACGAAACCACATGACCACCTCTACCAAGCCCTTCACAGTCATCATCGCTGTCATAGTTTCTTTCTTCATCTGTTGGGTTCCTTATCATGTCTTCTCCTTCCTAGAATTGTATGTTCTTTCTTGGGATGATGATAATCTGTATGAAATATTACGTGTTGGGATTCCTCTCTCCTCCAGCCTGGCATTCATGAACAGCTGTGTCAATCCTTTTCTCTATGTTTTTATTGGTCGAGACTTTAAAGAAAAATTCTGGCGGTCCATGCACTCCATATTCGAGAGAGCTTTCAATGAGGACTCAGTGAATAGAGAGCTCAAGAGCAAGACCAAGTCTACATGTGACTCCCAGGTGGTCTAGTTCATAGAGTCACCTTCCCATCTGACTGTCATGTTGAACTACTAAGCTCCTCACGAATAAAATCATTGGACTGAATGACCAAAGACAATCTGTAACTATAATTGTTAGTTGTGTGTAATTGAAAGGATTGGAAATGTATTGTTCTGTTCTACCACATTAAGAATGGTTAAAGGCCACCACCATATCGTCAAAGAGTCTGAGAAACTTTCCAACTTGAAAATCAAACTGTTAATTTATTGCCTTTTAATGCAGAAACTGATCGGATTATGGACAAGTTGCCCAATAAAGAGATTCCACATTCAACCATCTCTTTCTATTAGATAGATCCCCCGGAGATAAGCTGGTAACACAATGTCACCCCAACTGATCAGATGCCATTGGTGGAGGAGGCAAGCTTACCCCTGCAGTGCCGCCAGTGTATGGCGTTGCTGGTTCCTCCAGAGTAATAGACACTGATTATGATTGATTGAACAATTGATGAGGGACCGATGAAACATCTAGATTGGCTACAAAGGTTCCTGTACATAGAATGACTGAAATGAATGGAGTCTTTGGGGGTGGTCTTCAGCATCTTCTCCCCACCCCATCTGGCTTAATTGATAGATCTCTTCCTGTACAGGGAGACTTCTATTACTTATAGGTGATGGGGCAGGTATATGCCACTGTGGACCACCACCATGGTCCATGGACCATGGACCACCACCAGGCAACATGAAAGCATTTGGTTCTATCACTCTGGGATTAAGGATAGTTTCACACTGCCTTAAAATCAAACAAAGACACCATGGCATTTGTTAGCTTGAAGTTAATGGAAGTTTATTAAAGGGAAAAAATCAGCTCCTAGATGCAGAAACAGAGCTCCAATACAGCTCCCCTACGGTCTCGGTGGTCTGTTCAGCCAAAATTGTAGTAAGTGGGAAAACATCTTTTTTTTCTTTCGAGCTTGCGAGGCAGGGGGAGAGCCGTGAACTAGTCATCTGGGAGGTGTCTGGCCACGACTAGTCACAGCTCTCTGACTGTCAGCATGGTCCACGAGAATGTTTGACAGGCAGAGAGGTCACTAACGGGTCTCTCTGCCTGTTAATCATTCTTGCAGAGCTGGCATGGGTGCAGTGTGTGGGTTTCATACTCACCATAGACATCTTTTTTCTTTACCAGAGCCTGGCACACTGAGCTCGAAGTCTTTTGAGGGTCCTATTCCACGGGCCGAGGAGGGCCCGATCAATGGTGTAAACGAGTGCCGATCTGCTAGATCGGCGCTCGTTTACTGGGCCTATTCCACGGCCCGACAATCGTTTAGCGAGGGCTGCAGGGACACTGTTACCGATGTTCTTGCAGCCCTTGTTTCATACTTTACCTGATGCAGGTCTTCTCCTTCTTCCTCTCGGTCCCGCGCCGCAGCAGCTTCGGAGTGGCCGGTCTGAACTGACAGACCACCCAGCCAATCACTGGCCGCGGCGGTCCTGGCTAGTGATTGGCTGAGCGGTCTGTCAACTCAGACAGGCTACTCCGAAGCTGTTGCGGCGCGGGACCGGGAGGAAGAAGGAGAAGACCTGCGCCTGTACAGGTAATGTATGGTGCTGCTGAAATTGTTGGTCACCCGCCGCCCACCGCTATTCCACAGAGCGATGCGCGGGTGGTGACCGATGATTTTTGGTTTGAACCTATTCCACGGAGCGATGCGCGGCTGGCGACCGATCCTCGACTGACCGTTCTCTCTATTCCACGGAGCGATAATCGGCCGATTATCGCTCCGTGGAATAGGCCCCTGACTGTAGGTTTTCAAATGTCTGCTCAGCCAATCAGAGGCTGAGGTGGGACATTGCCACAGATGCTGATTGTGATGCTGAAGTCCCTGCTCAGCGAATCAGTCACTGATTACATAAAAACCAGGAGAAGACCTGGAGGGTAAGTTTACCCCCCCCCCCCCCAACCCAGCGGAACACAGTGGGCGGCATGTATCATTACAAAAATGCGTATTTTCCGGCAGAAAAGGGCGATTTGCGAATATTTTATTCGCAAAACGGCCATTTGCGAATAAAATATTCGCAAATCGCCCCTTTCCACGAGGTACGCGGGGGGGGCGGGGAGGGGGTGTTAAGGGTGCGGAACTGGGGGCGCGGATTCAGAGTCCGCAGGATTTATCATTTTTTACACCTAAAGATATGCCGAAAACCTACTCCACCTTTCAGGTGGTGTAGGTTTTCGGCTGTGCGCACCGACGCGCAAGGGATTTATGTAGAGGCAGTCCGCCTCTACATAAATCTCCGTAGCGCCGGAGATGTGGGGACATTTATAAGTCCGGCGTAAAAAACGCCGGACTTCATAAATGTCCCCCAGTGTGTTTAAGCTATGCTGTTTTTTAGTGGAGCAGAAGGATTCCATTGAAGGCTATGGAAGAAAAATGCCACAGTTTGCCAAAACAAAACAACAACCTACACCCTCAACATGCTGTGTTTTGGAAAAAATGCAACAGTGCCTCAAAAAACTCCACATCAAAAAAACGCCACATGTGTAAGACATACCATAGCTTACAGTACATCAAGATTTTAAGGCAGCGTGAAGCCAGCCTTAAGTCTTCTATCATATCACTAAAGAGGTAGTGAGACTTTTCCCAATGGGATAAATCAAACTCAGCTAATGGCTGGGTTCACACTACGTATATTTCAGTCAGTATTGTGGTCCTCATATTGCAACCAAAACCAGGAGTCGATTAAAAACACAGAAAGAATCTGTTCACACAATGTTGAAATTGAGTGGATGGCCGCCATATAACAGTAAATAACGGCCATTATTTCAATATAACAGCCGTTGTTTTGAAATAACAGCAAATATTTGCCATTAAATGGCGGCCATCCACTCAATTACAACATTGTGTGAACAGATCCTTTCTGTGTTTTCAATCCACTCCTGGTTTTGGTTGCAATATAAGGACCACAATACTGACTAAAATATACGTAGTGTGAACCCAGCCTAAGTTAAGAGGTATCTTGTAAGGTAAGCTCACTTGGTTAATATTCTGATTCTTTAGGTCCAGGCAGCTCCAGTGGTTCCACCTACTACGACATGTTTGTTAGAAAGATCTCATGATAATACCTGTAATTGGTGAAGAAACCTGATAGTAGCTGTTCATTTCCCCTGTGGTGGCGCTGTAGGGAATTTGAAGTATTACAGAGTTCCTATTGAAATCAATGAATGAATGGGTGAGCAGGGTGTGGGTGTCCAGGATTACATACACCGATTGTAGCCGTCCATTCCTCTGGCAAAATGATGATCATCATAAATGGAGAACTGTGTTTATTTTCACAAATAATTTACCTGTCAATCCAGTCAGGTGTAAATCACTCAGGACAGCTTAAAGCGTAACCGTCATTTCAGGGTCATTTTTCTGAAAACAATAAATATCAAGTACAAGTGATTCTAACCCCTAGATGACCAAGGATGTTCCCGTACGCCCTGGAAATCTGGTACATCCTGAGCTATGAAGCACGCTTCACAGGAGGTGGGGGACGGCTGTGGTCCTCACCGTTAATGACAGGCTGCAGCAATCGCACTGCAGCGTGTTATTAACCCCTTAAAAGCCACGATCGCGGCGGGACTGTGGCATTTAAGTGTAAGTGACAGGGGAAGTCCCCTGTGACTTACCGATCTGGATCCCCGCAGTGTGACTGCGGGGGTCCTGATCAGTGTAACGTCAGGTCTCTAACCTGCCTTCATGTGGTCCGATCGGTGTTCTGCTCACTGAGCCTCAATGAGCAGATCGCCTATCACACTGATCAATGCTATGCCTATGACATAGCAAGGATCAGTGTGTGTAATGTAATAAATGTATGTAAAAGTCCCACAAAGGGACTTAAAATGTGTAAAAAAAAAAAAAAAGAAGCAAAAATGTCTTCACAAACGCCCCAAAGCCCCTCCCCCAGTAAAAGTTTAAATCACTCCCCTTTCCCATTATATAAATAAAACATATAATAATAAATAAATATATAAATAAACATATTATATACCGTAGCGTCCCGGCTCGTTCTCCTGATCAGTACGGTTCTAAACACTCAGACCCGGACCAATGAAAACTTGTCAATGTCTCTTTGACATGCCAAAAGTTTTACAAACAAAAGTTATGACTGAAACTTCAGGATAGGCCGTCAATCATATCAGCCTGGAAAATCCCTTTAAATACTAAAAAACAAAACACAGATAATAGATTTCCTTTATGTTCACTGCACCAAAGTGAAGACTTTTCCAATACAAAAAAAGTTGGGATGCGTTTTGTCTCTTTCTTTTTTTAAGATAAGTCCTTGAATCGCAATATTTTGTGTATGCTTTTCTATAATCCCCCCCCCCCCCCCAATTTCTCTATTCTCTATTTACTCGTATCTAATCTTAATACACATGGTTGCTTGTGTATGACTATAAGATCCTTGGCACATCCATTGTGCTACAGCGCCCTCTTGTGGTGTTATCACCTAACTACATATAACAATCTCTCACTAAAGATAATATTCATACTATGTAATATTTGAGAATAAGTGAGACTGGAATTTTCCAAAATGTATTTTGACAAGCCTCAAAGCTTCTTTAGACAGATGAGACAAAGCTGGAATTTTTGGGGGGGCAAATCACATCAGCGCTATGTCCCCAGACAGACGCTGCTGTACAGACTTTGATGTTACTCAAATTGGTTCCTGCCCCCATTCAAGCTCACAATCTAAATTTCCAAATCAGTTTTGGATAGTGGGAGGAAAGAGAGTATCTGGGGGAAACATACACTACAGGACCCAGGGCCGTATTACCAGCGGCTGCTGCCCTAGGCAGACGCCCAACCTTCTCTCACCAATTACCATCAGAATTTTCTAGTTTCTGAACATCATATTGATATCTGATCAGTCTTAGGCCGCATTCCCACATTTACTGTATGACACCACATCTAGCAGATGCCAGACCCTCATGCGGTAACCAATAGGCGTATGGCCAATAATCCTTGTAACAGCACATGACTACCGGGGAAGAAATGGGAGTGGGTTTTCGGCAACCTGCATTTTTCTATATATAGAAACATTGTCTGAATCGCATTTTTCATGGTTTTTAACGGCTTAAAACATAAACAAATTTCCACATTGAATCAATGATTAGAGCCGTGTGCATATTGTCTGAGGGAATTCTCACCACAGTATTGGTAGATTGGGAGGTAATAGCTCCAGGCGTCACATTTACCAATGTCACACCAGACCTGACCCATACCGCCATACTGTGACTACATAGCCTCACCATACCAGACCTGACCAATACTGTGACTGGATAACACTGCCATACCAGACCTGACCAATACCGCCATACTGTGACTGGATAACACCGCCATACCATACCAGACCTGACCCATACCACCATACTGTGACTGGATAACACCGCCATACCAGACCTGACCCATACTGCCATACTGTGACTGGATAACACTGCCATACCAGACCTGACCAATACCACCATACTGTGACTGGATAACACTGCCACACCAGACCTGACCAATACCACCATACTGTGACTGGATAACACTGCCATACCAGACCTGACCAATACCACCATACTGTGACTGGATAACACTGCCATACCAGACCTGACCAATACTGCCATACTGTGACTGGATAACACTGCCATACCAGACCTGACCAATACCGCCATACTGTGACTGGATAACACTGCCACACCAGACCTGACCAATACCGCCATACTGTGACTGGATAACACTGCCATACCAGACCTGACCAATACCACCATACTGTGACTGGATAACATGGCCACACCAGACCTGACCAATACCACCATACTGTGACTGGATAACACCACCACATCAGACCTGACCCATACTGCCATAATGTGACTGGATAACACCAGCAGACCTGACCAATACCACCACACTGTGACTGGAAAACACTGCCATACCAGACCTGACCAATACTGTCATACTGTGACTGGATAACACCGCCACACCAGACCTGACCAATACCGCCATACTGTGCTGGATAACACTGTCATACCATACCTAACCAATACCGCCATACTGTGACTGGATAACACTGCCATACCATACCTGACCAATACCGCCATACTGTGACTGGACAACACTGCCATACCAGACCTGATCAATACCACCATACCGTGACTGGATAACACCGCCACACCAGACCTGATCAATACCACCATACTGTGACTGGACAACACCGCCACACCAGACTTGACCAATACTGTCATACTGTGACTGGATAACACCGCCATACCAGACCTGATCAATACCACCATACTGTGACTGGACAACACCGCCACACCAGACTTGACCAATACTGTCATACTGTGACTGGATAACACTGCCATACCAGACCTAACCAATACCGCCATACTGTGACTGGACAACACCGCCATACCATACCAGACCTGACCCATACCACCATACTGTGACTGGATAACACCGCCATACCAGACCTGACCCATACTGCCATACTGTGACTGGATAACACTGCCATACCAGACCTGACCAATACCACCATACTGTGACTGGATAACACTGCCACACCAGACCTGACCAATACCACCATACTGTGACTGGATAACACTGCCATACCAGACCTGACCAATACCACCATACTGTGACTGGATAACACTGCCATACCAGACCTGACCAATACTGCCATACTGTGACTGGATAACACTGCCATACCAGACCTGACCAATACCGCCATACTGTGACTGGATAACACTGCCACACCAGACCTGACCAATACCGCCATACTGTGACTGGATAACACTGCCATACCAGACCTGACCAATACCACCATACTGTGACTGGATAACATGGCCACACCAGACCTGACCCATACCACCATACTGTGACTGGATAACACCACCACATCAGACCTGACCCATACTGCCATAATGTGACTGGATAACACCAGCAGACCTGACCAATACCACCACACTGTGACTGGAAAACACTGCCATACCAGACCTGACCAATACTGTCATACTGTGACTGGATAACACCGCCATACCAGACCTAACCAATACCGCCATACTGTGCTGGATAACACTGTCATACCATACCTAACCAATACCGCCATACTGTGACTGGATAACACTGCCATACCATACCTGACCAATACCGCCATACTGTGACTGGACAACACTGCCATACCAGACCTGATCAATACCACCATACCGTGACTGGATAACACCGCCACACCAGACCTGATCAATACCACCATACTGTGACTGGACAACACCGCCACACCAGACTTGACCAATACTGTCATACTGTGACTGGATAACACCGCCATACCAGACCTGATCAATACCACCATACTGTGACTGGACAACACCGCCACACCAGACTTGACCAATACTGTCATACTGTGACTGGATAACACTGCCATACCAGACCTAACCAATACCGCCATACTGTGACTGGACAACACTGTCACACCAGACCTGATCAATACCACGATACTGTGACTGGATAACACTGCCATACCAGACCTGACCAATACCACCATACTGTGACTGGATAACACCGCCACACCAGACCTGACCAATACCACCATACTGTGACTGGATAACACTGCCATACCAGACCTGACCAATACCACCATACTGTGACTGGATAACACTGCCATACCAGACCTGACCAATACTGCCATACTGTGACTGGATAACACTGCCATACCAGACCTGACCAATACCGCCATACTGTGACTGGATAACACTGCCACACCAGACCTGACCAATACCGCCATACTGTGACTGGATAACACTGCCATACCAGACCTGACCAATACCACCATACTGTGACTGGATAACATGGCCACACCAGACCTGACCAATACCACCATACTGTGACTGGATAACACCACCACATCAGACCTGACCCATACTGCCATAATGTGACTGGATAACACCAGCAGACCTGACCAATACCACCACACTGTGACTGGAAAACACTGCCATACCAGACCTGACCAATACTGTCATACTGTGACTGGATAACACCGCCATACCAGACCTAACCAATACCGCCATACTGTGCTGGATAACACTGTCATACCATACCTAACCAATACTGCCATACTGTGACTGGATAACACTGCCATACCATACCTGACCAATACCGCCATACTGTGACTGGACAACACTGCCACACCAGACCTGATCAATACCACCATACTGTGACTGGACAACACCGCCACACCAGACTTGACCAATACTGTCATACTGTGACTGGATAACACCGCCATACCAGACCTAACCAATACCGCCATACTGTGACTGGACAACACTGTCACACCAGACCTGATCAATACCACGATACTGTGACTGGATAACACTGCCATACCAGACCTGACCAATACCACCATACTGTGACTGGACAACACCGCCACACCAGACTTGACCAATACTGTCATACTGTGACTGGATAACACCGCCATACCAGACCTGACCAATACCGCCATACTGTGACTGGATAACACTGCCATACCAGACCTGACCAATACCACCATACTGTGACTGGATAACATGGCCACACCAGACCTGACCAATACCACCATACTGTGACTGGATAACACCACCACATCAGACCTGACCCATACTGCCATAATGTGACTGGATAACACCAGCAGACCTGACCAATACCACCACACTGTGACTGGAAAACACTGCCATACCAGACCTGACCAATACTGTCATACTGTGACTGGATAACACCGCCATACCAGACCTAACCAATACCGCCATACTGTGCTGGATAACACTGTCATACCATACCTAACCAATACCGCCATACTGTGACTGGATAACACTGCCATACCATACCTGACCAATACCGCCATACTGTGACTGGACAACACTGCCACACCAGACCTGATCAATACCACCATACTGTGACTGGACAACACCGCCACACCAGACTTGACCAATACTGTCATACTGTGACTGGATAACACCGCCATACCAGACCTGATCAATACCACCATACTGTGACTGGACAACACCGCCACACCAGACTTGACCAATACTGTCATACTGTGACTGGATAACACTGCCATACCAGACCTAACCAATACCGCCATACTGTGACTGGACAACAGTGTCACACCAGACCTGATCAATACCACGATACTGTGACTGGATAACACTGCCATACCAGACCTGACCAATACCACCATACTGTGACTGGATAACACTGCCACACCAGACCTGACCAATACCACCATACTGTGACTGGATAACACTGCCATACCAGACCTGACCAATACCACCATACTGTGACTGGATAACACTGCCATACCAGACCTGACCAATACTGCCATACTGTGACTGGATAACACTGCCATACCAGACCTGACCAATACTGTCATACTGTGACTGGATAACACCGCCATACCAGACCTAACCAATACCGCCATACTGTGCTGGATAACACTGTCATACCATACCTAACCAATACCGCCATACTGTGACTGGATAACACTGCCATACCATACCTGACCAATACCGCCATACTGTGACTGGACAACACTGCCACACCAGACCTGATCAATACCACCATACTGTGACTGGACAACACCGCCACACCAGACTTGACCAATACTGTCATACTGTGACTGGATAACACCGCCATACCAGACCTGATCAATACCACCATACTGTGACTGGACAACACCGCCACACCAGACTTGACCAATACTGTCATACTGTGACTGGATAACACTGCCATACCAGACCTAACCAATACCGCCATACTGTGACTGGACAACACTGTCACACCAGACCTGATCAATACCACGATACTGTGACTGGATAACACTGCCATACCAGACCTGACCAATACCACCATACTGTGACTGGATAACACTGCCACACCAGACCTGACCAATACCACCATACTGTGACTGGATAACACTGCCATACCAGACCTGACCAATACCACCATACTGTGACTGGATAACACTGCCATACCAGACCTGACCAATACTGCCATACTGTGACTGGATAACACTGCCATACCAGACCTGACCAATACCGCCATACTGTGACTGGATAACACTGCCACACCAGACCTGACCAATACCGCCATACTGTGACTGGATAACACTGCCATACCAGACCTGACCAATACCACCATACTGTGACTGGATAACATGGCCACACCAGACCTGACCCATACCACCATACTGTGACTGGATAACACCACCACATCAGACCTGACCCATACTGCCATAATGTGACTGGATAACACCAGCAGACCTGACCAATACCACCACACTGTGACTGGAAAACACTGCCATACCAGACCTGACCAATACTGTCATACTGTGACTGGATAACACCGCCATACCAGACCTAACCAATACCGCCATACTGTGCTGGATAACACTGTCATACCATACCTAACCAATACCGCCATACTGTGACTGGATAACGCTGCCATACCATACCTGACCAATACCGCCATACTGTGACTGGACAACACTGCCACACCAGACCTGATCAATACCACCATACTGTGACTGGACAACACCGCCACACCAGACTTGACCAATACTGTCATACTGTGACTGGATAACACCGCCATACCAGACCTAACCAATACCGCCATACTGTGACTGGACAACACTGTCACACCAGACCTGATCAATACCACGATACTGTGACTGGATAACACTGCCATACCAGACCTGACCAATACCACCATACTGTGACTGGACAACACCGCCACACCAGACTTGACCAATACTGTCATACTGTGACTGGATAACACCGCCATACCAGACCTAACCAATACCGCCATACTGTGACTGGACAACACTGTCACACCAGACCTGATCAATACCACGATACTGTGACTGGATAACACTGCCATACCATACCTGACCAATACCGCCATACTGTGACTGGATAACACTGCCATACCAGACCTGACCAATACCACCATACTGTGACTGGACAACACCGCCAGACCAGACTTGACCAATACTGTCATACTGTGACTGGATAACACCGCCATACCAGACCTAACCAATACCGCCATACTGTGACTGGACAACACTGTCACACCAGACCTGATCAATACCACGATACTGTGACTGGATAACACTGCCATACATAGTACAATTAAAAAAGAAACATGTCCATCAAGGTCCAGCATGGCTCATCAGTGTATGACAACAGCTTGAAGGGCCCAGTATTGTGATGTCTGTCATTTCAGTAGGGGTACTTGGCTTAAATACATTACTAACAATTGGGGAGGTTTACGGCGCTGTCTTATGTACCATCTTCTCTGTTGCCCATAGCAACCAATCACAGCATGGCTTTCATTTCTCACAGTGCTCTGGGAAAATGACAGCTGAGCTGTGATTGGTTGCTATTGGAGCTGTGATTGGTTACTATGGGCAACAAAGACAGTCCTACTATAAGACAGCACCATAAATCTCCCCCACTGCCGTCTCTCTGGGGCTGTCAGGTCATGCTGGGAGTTGTGGAGAGCTGTAGGTTGGGAATCATTGTTCTGGAGTTAGGGAAGTACCATACTGAGGCTGGGATTACACAGTTTTTCTTTGCAGTCTGTTTAACGTATTAGCTTTTAAATGGCAACTTTTATCATACACAAAAATCTGGTCAACCACATTTTTGTGTACGCTAAAAAAAACGGGGAAAAAAAATGCGTCCGCTTTGATTATAATGGAAGTCAATGGAAAACAGATCCAGCTGCATCTGTTTGCATCTGTGGTGTCACAGAGGGGCAGGAGACTAGGCCTCCAGATCGGCCCATTCTGATGATGTCACAGAGGGGGCAGGGACTGCTGTGCTGATGTAGGCGGGGAGATAGGGCAAGATGCCCGTGAAGCCCCACCCATATGGCACTGTCAACAAACAATAACATGCATTTTTGACTGGAGGAAGCACCAAGAGATCCTTTATACGGTAAGGAAAAGTAATTATTGCGGAATTGAGATGTCAATTCTTTCGGCGGAGAGCGGGGGGCACACGAGGCATCCTATTCAATGAACAGGACAGGCAGAACTTCAAGCGGAGTCCACGGCGTGAGCTCCACTTGAAAATACTCAGTGTGAACGAGCCCTAAGATATGAAACATTCAGAATATATGCTTAAAAGGGTTATCCAGTGCTACAAAAACATGGCCACTTTTGCACCACTCTTGTCTCCAGATTGGGTGGGGTTTAAAACTCAGTTCCAGTGAAGTAAATGGAGCTTAAAGGGGTTATCCAGTGCTACAAAAACATGGCCACTTTTGCCCCACTCTTGTTTTAAGTTCAGGGGTGGTTTGCAATTAGGCTCCATTTACTTCAATGTAACTGAGTTTCAAACCCCACCTGAACTGGAGACAAGAGAGGGGGAAAAGTGGCCATGTTTTTGTAGCGCTGGATAACCCCTTTAAGAATGGTGCTGAGAACTTCTTATTTGGAATAGGGGTGATAATATCTTTTTAACCTCTTAACAACGCATGACGAGTATACTCATCATGCGCAGTTAGGGGTAAACAGAGAGGGCTCCCGGAGCGAGCCTTCTCTGCAGCCCGCTGTCCCTGGCTGCTATAAACAGCCAGGGACCGTGGGTATTAGCCAGCGTGGCCGATCGCCGCTCCCAGCTAATGAACTATTTAAATGCAGCTTTCAAAGGTGACAGCTGCATTTAAATAGTGCTTGGCACCCTGTCCCTGGTGTCTAGTTGGGGGAATATCCCCCCGCGATGCGATCGCGGAGGGGGGAACACTTCTACTGAGTCGGCCGGGGCTCAGTGTCTGAATCCCGGTTCGGCAATCAATGTATCTGGTCTGTTTCAGACCAGAGTAATAAAGCACTGATCTGATGGATCAGTGCTCTATTACATTCACAGCATTGATCTCAATGGGAGATAAGTGCTGTGTATATAGAAGTTTCCCGGTGGGCTTCTAATTAATGTGTGTGAAAAAATAAAGTTTTTTATTAATAAAAAATCCCCTCCCCTAATAACAGTTTAAATCACCCCCCCCCCCTTTCCCATTTTATAAATAAAAATAAATAAAAGAAAAAATTAACTTATTTGGTGTCGCCACATGCGTAATCGCCCGAACTATGAAATTATAACATTTCTGATCTTGCATGGTAAATGGCGTAAGTGCACAAACCCACCAAAGTGCAAAATTGGGCAATTTTGTTTACATCAAATCCAGGAAAAATGTAATAAAAAGTGATCAAAAATTCGCATATATGCAAACAAGGTATCAAAAGAACAGATCATGGTGCAAAAAATGACACCTGACACAGCCCCATAGCTAATAAAAGCTTTATAAGGAGGGGAATAGAGCAATTTTTTAAAAGGTTTTAATTTTTTAAAAGCCATCAAATTAAATAAAAGTTATATAAGTTATACGTCATTGTAATCATACTTGAGGAACATAGCTAACTTGTCAGTTTTACCATAGTGCGAACGGCGTAAACACAAAACAGCTAAAAATATAAAAGAATTGCACCTTTTTTCAATTTCACTGCACAAATAATTTTTTTTCTGGTTTCGCAGCATATTTTATGGCTAAAATTGAATCAGTAGTTGCAAAGAACCGTTGGTGTCACAAAAAAAAAGGACTCATGTGGGTCTGTAGGTGAAAATGTGCAAGCACTATGGCCTTTTGAACATGAGGAGGAAAAAACAAAAGAGCAAACATTAAAACTAGCTCCGTAATTAACCCCTAGACGACCAAGGATGTACCTGTATTTCCATGTAATCTGAGGATTGCATGTAAAATTCCCCCAGGGGGACTTAAAATGTGTTAAAAATAAAAGTAAAAGCTTCTCCCCCAATAAAAGTTAAAATCACCCCCCTTTCCCATTATATAAATAAAACATATAAAAATAAATAAACATATAATATACCATAGCGTGCGTAATTGTCCGATTTAATAAAATATACCAAGTGTCATCACTAATGGCGAATGGCGTAGACGAAAAGAAGGAAAAAAGTGCCAGGATTACCGATTTAAAAAAAAATTACTAAAAAGTGATCAAAACATCTAATCTTCACAAATCCTCACAAATGGTATTAATAAAAACTAGAGATCATGGCAGAAAAAATGACACCCCATACAGCCACGTAGGTAAAAAAATAAATAAATAAAAGCGTTATAAGCATCACAATAGGCCCATTTTATTAATAATAAAAAAAAAAATAATAATAATAAATATATATATATATATATATATATATATATATGTATATGTATATTAGAGAATCTGTGTAGAGAATCTGTGTAAACCTGCATACGGTTGTATTCGGACTGACCTATAGATTAATGGTATCATGTCGCTTTTACCGTATAGTGCATTACGTAGACACAAGAACCACCAAAAGTTACCATATTGCATTCTTTTTTATGATTTCACCAATTTATATCTTCATAAATAATATATTTGGTGTTCCATCATGCATGTTATGGTAAAATGAAAGATGCCATTACACAGTACAACTATTCCTATAAAAAACAAGCCCCTACAAGGCCCTGTAGGTAGAAAACTGAGAGTGCTAGAGCTCTTAGAAGGGGAGGAGGGAAAAATTAAAACACAAAAATGAAAATTTGCCCGGTCCACTGGGTCATTTTGGGCCTGGTCCCCAAAGGGTTAAAGGGTTATTCAGAGCTGAGCGTGACTTGAGCGTGCTTGAGTACGCTCACTCTGCATTTGAATACTGGTGACTGATGAAGTTGGATGCAGCCCTAAGGTGTCCTGGAAAACATGGATACAGCCAGGCTAACTTTTTACTTTCCCACAATAAGCCCATTCAACATTCAACACTTTTAATTTTTTTCTTTGATAGAAATTAGAGATGAGCGAACCTCGAGCATGCTGGAGTCCATCCGAAACCGAGCGTTCGGCATTTGATTAGCAGGGGCTGCTGAAGTTGGATAAAGCCCTAAGGCTATGTGGAAAACATGGATACAGCCAATGACTATATCCATGTTTTCCACATAGCCTTAGGGCTTTATCCAACTTCAGCAGCCACCGCTAATCAAATGCCGAACAATCGGGTTCGGATGGACTCGAGCATGGTCGAGGTTCGCTCATCTCTAATAGAAATGTTAAGGTCACATCAAAGTCATATTTTGCTGGCAAATCCTTTCTAAAACTTCCAGACAAGAACCAGACATCCTCATCCCTTGTGGTGGTTGTTGCATCCTACCCCTGCTATGTAGCCATCATCTGCTACGGTGTCCGCATTGTCTTCTCAGAACTTCCTAGTTTTGCATACGGCTGACACCTTCTTCTTTTATGGCATATACAGTATGTGCAGCTTTTCCAGTCTTACAGAGAACGTGCATAGAAGATCTATGTTTTCCATGAACTTCTGCCCTTCCTCTATATACTCCAGAACTAGACCTGACGCTGATGCCTGAACTTTAGGTTCTCTAAGCTCCTGTTTGGTTAAGAGTTAAACCCTCGATCCACACCCTGTCTGCTTGTATCTGATCTAACCTCTCTTAAAGGAGAAGTCTGGCCAAGTACTTCTCAGGTGGGGTCCATAAAATCTTAACTCACCTCTGGAACTCCCACCTGCTTTGGAACCCCCACGGGCTCGGGAATCTCAACCAGAGCTGACGTCGCAACAAAGTTGATTGATTTTTTTTTTTAATTCTCATACCACCGTCCAAATAAAAATTATTATGGTCTGTGGATAAACCTTGTAATTAGAGATGAGCGAGCATGCTCGTTGGGCTTGGTACTTGTTTGAGTATTAGGGTACTCGATGGTACTCGTTACTCGGACGAGCATCTCGCGATACTCAAGACAATGGCATCTTCCTTTTTGTGCATGTTTGGCGGCTTTTTCTCAGCCAATCATCATGCAGGGGAGACTTTGAGAGCTCGTAGCATCACGTGGGAACCCTACATGTCGATAGCAGCGATTGGCTGGCCAGATCAGATGACCTGGGCATATAACAATCAGTAGTGCAGCTGTCAGTAGTCAATTTGTCCTGGTGACATTCTGGGATCTGTAGTTCAGCTACACCTATCCTCACTGATCAGTGTCCTGTGCAATGTGTGCTTTCCTAACATGTGCCAGCACATATGCCTTGCCCATCTTGGTCTGGGTCAGCAAAATTGTATTGAGGGCCACCACCTGGCTGTTTCCCATAATTTGGCATAATGTTGCGAGTAGCCAGCCCCAGAGGCATCCATGCATACTGCCCCTGCGGTTTCCTGTCCATTTCTGTGTTGTTTCCATCATTTTCTGAGGTTTCCAGGTTTTCAGGCAACCCTCCCTGTGCAGAGTTTTGGTCCCCTGCAAAAATGCTCGAGTCTCCCATTGACTTCAATGGGTTTTGTCACTTGAAATGAGCACCGGAGTATCGGGAAATATTCGTCTCGAGTAGGGATGGTCCGAACCCGAAGAGGTTCGGGTTCGGCTGAAACCGAACGCTCGGCATCGGATTCCCGCTGTCTGCCCGCTCGGATCGGATACAGCGGGAGGACCGCCTGGAAAACTGGGATACAGCCTATGGCTATGGCTGTATCCCATTTTTCCTGGCGTTCCTCCCGCTGGATCCGCCCGCTGCACGGAGCGAGCAGACAGAGGTAATCATTGCGGAGGGTTCGGGTTCGTACGAACCCCGTCCGAACCAGGTTCGGACCATCCCTAGTCTCGAGTATCGAGCACCCGAGCATTTTAGTACTCGCTTATGTCTACTTGTAATATGACATAAATATGCTTCATACATAACAGCCTACATCTGCGTGACAAGCTGTTAGAAAGGGGACTTCCTGGGGGACAGAGACTTCTGTAAACTAGATGTCATCACAATTGTCTACAAAGGCAGCTGTGTGGTGGGAGACCTTACAAATGCCTCAGGCCTCACGATAGGCAGGTGGCAAAGTGCAAATCCTATATGTGATCTTATATTCGGTGAAAAACGGTCTGGAAGCTGGTAAGGTAAGTAAAGCAGTTCTCAGCCAGAGTATAATCCATGTGAAGAATTCAGATGAGAGGTAGTGGATGAGGAAATGGACACTCCTTGTCCAAGTGGTTACATATTGTACATACAACCTATACAGTTGCATGGGGTCTGTTAGTTACAGGGGGCACTGTAACTAAAAATAAAAAAATAAAAAATTACTGAGCTAATGAGTTTTATAGCTCACATTTATTGATGAGTTGTTAGACAGACATAGAAGGGGGTTCTTTGAAATACAGATAGATAGATAGATAGATAGATAGATAGGAGATAGATAGACAGATAGATAGATAGATCGATAGATAGATAGATAGAAAGGAGATAGATGGATAGATAGATAGATAGATAGATAGATAGATAGATTACTGAGCTAATTAGTTTTATAGCTCACATTTATTGGTGGGTTGTTAGACAGACATAGAAGGGGGTTCTTTGAAATACAGATAGATAGATAGATAGATAGATAGATAGATAGATAGATAGATAGATACAGTCCAAAAAAAGTCCGCAGCACTCCAACATAAAGTAAGGTGGTTTATTCCATCAACACAGGTACAAAAGAATTAGCAACGTTTCGACTCCCTCACAGAGTCATTCTCAAGCCAGAGGCTTGAGAATGACTCTGTGAGGGAGTCGAAACGTTGCTAATTCTTTTGTACCTGTGTTGATGGAATAAACCACCTTACTTTATGTTGGAGTGCTGCGGACTTTTTTTGGACTGTGTCTGGGACCCCCGGCCAAGGGATTTTCTCTGCAAGCACCCACTCCTTTTCCTTGGAAGTGCGGCTTTTCTCTGTACTAGATAGATAGATAGATAGATAGATAGATAGATAGATAGGAAGGAGATAGATGGATAGATAGATAGATAGATAGATAGATAGATAGATAGATAGATAGGAGATAGATAGATAGATAGATAGATAGATAGATAGATAGATAGGAGATAGATAGATAGATAGATAGATAGATAGATAGAAGATAGATAGATAGAAGATAGATAGATGATAGATAGATAGGAGATAGATAGATAGATAGAAGATAGATTGATAGATAGATAGATAGATAAGAGATAGATAGATAGATAGATAGATAGATAGATAGATAGATAAATTTATATAGGAGACATAAGATTTTCTAGTCTTTAAACCAAATGTAACTTTGGTAAATATATTATTATTATTATTATTATTATTATTATTATTATTATAAGAAAAATTAGGAAATATGGTATTTATCGTAAGTTTATTTCATGTCCAAAATAGTCTGAAATACACATTAATATATTTTATATAAACAGTGACATTAAAGAGGTTTATTTGTTAGTTATAAGCCACATTACTATTGAATTTTTCTCTACAATTTATTTTTATTATTTATATTTATTTATTTATTATATTATTTATCTATCTTTTTCCTCATATTTAATATATTGTTCAGAACAGAAAGCCTCATAAATACAGTCTTTTTAAACGTATTAATTTGGTCTAATAATAATAGTAATAATAATAATAATAATAACATTGACAGGGAATATATACACAATTTGTATACTTTTTCTGGAATGTATTATATGTAGTGATGAGCGAGTACTAAAATGCTCGGGTGCTCGTTACTTGAAATGAATTCCTCCTGATACTCGAGTGCTTGTTTTGAGTAACGAACCCCATTGAAGTCAATGGAAGACTAGAGCATTTTTGAAGGGGACTCGAGTTCGTTAGAGGGAAGGTCGTGTGAAAACCTGTCAACCTCAGAAATTGATTGAAACACAACAGAATTGGACAGGAAACAGCAGGGGCAGCATGTATGCATGCCTCTGAGGCTGCCTAATGGCACCATTATGCCTAATTCTGTGCAACAGCCTGGTTAAAACAGAGGTAGACATATGGACCACCCAAAAACTCAGCCTGACACAGCATGGCAGAGAGAACACAGGGAACCATTAAAACAGAGGTAGCATATCATGAACCACCCAAAAATTCAGCCTGACACAGCATGACGGTGAGGACAGAGTGAACAAGGTAGAAGCGGTAGCCAGTCAGCCTCCCCAAAATTAAGCCAGACACAGCATGGCATTGAACACTCAGAGAACCATTACAAGTGAGTAAGGAAGCAACTGAGCCTCCCCAAAATTAGGCCAGACAGAGCATGGCATTGAGCACACAGAGAACCCTTAAAAGTGAGTGAGGAAGCAAGTGAGCCTCCCAAGAATTAGGCCAGACACAGCATGGCATTGAGCACACAGAGAACCATTACAAGTGAGTGAGGAAGCAAATGAGCCTCCCAAAAATTAAGCCAGACACTGCATGGCAGTGAGGACACAGAGAACCATTAAAAATGAGTGAGGAAGCTAGTGAGCCTCTCAAAAATTAGGCCAGACACTGCATGTCATTGAGTACACAGAGAACCAATAAAATTGAGTGAGGAAGCTAGTGAGCCTCCCAAAAATTAGGCCAGACACAGCATGGCAGTGAGGACACAGATAACCATTACAAGTGAGTGAGGAAGCAAGTGAGTCCACCCAAAAATTGGAGTGAGTCCAGGGGCTGGGATATGTAGTGGACATGAACCCAGTGCTGACAGCTAACTGGCTAGACCAGCTGTCAGTCACCACTCACCATCAAGGGTACACTTGATGCCTCTCGACCGGGGGTGGTGAGGCCACGGCCACGGCTACACACACAAAAACAAAACAGCAGGCTGGTTGGCGGTGGCGCAATCAGCGGGCCCCCGGCAACCAGTCCTGCTCCTCCACAGACATAGTGTGACGTCAGAGCATGACAGTGAGGACACAGAGAACCATTAGAAGTGAGTGAGGAAGCAATTGAGCCTCCCAATAATTAAACGAGACGCTGCATGGCGGAAGAAGACTTCGCAGTTGGCTGAGGATTGTAGGAAGAGGAGGAAGAGGAGAGAAGATTCCAAGAATCTTCATGTTCAGCTGCTTTCCCCGGGTGGACAGTTGAATTCAGGTGAAATCCAGGCTTTGGTCATTTTTATAAACGTCAGCCTGTCAGCGCTGTCAGTGGACAGGCGGGTGGGCTTATCAGTGATGATGGTACCAGCTGCACTGAAGACCCGCTGTGACAACACGTTAGCGGCAGGGCTGGCCAGCACCTCCAAGGCGTAAAGCGCCAGTTGGGGCCACGTATCCAGCTTTGAAACCCAGTAGTTGTAGGTAGCAGAGTGATCGGGAAGGAGGGTGGTATGGTCAGCAAGGTACTCCCTCACCATCTTCCTGAAGGCTTCCCCCCTACTCTGTCTAGACTGGGGGCGGTTGACATAGTCTTGCTGGGGTGCCATGAAACTGTCAAAGGCCTTGGAGAGTGTTCCCCTGCCCCTTGACAAGCTGCCTGCTCCACCGCTCCTCTTCCCCGCTCTTTGGCCCACAGAACTACGTCCTCTGGCGCTAGTGGTGTCAGATGGGAAGTACATTTTCAGCTTCTGCACCAGGGCCTGTTGATATTGATTCACTCTCATACTGCGTTCCTCGGCAGGAATGAGAGTAGACAAGTTCTGTTTGTACCGAGGGTCCAGGAGGGTGAACACCCAGGGTGAACACTGTGTTGTCAAAAAATGTTTTAACCCGAGGGTCACGGAAAAGACATCCTAACATAAAGTCAGCCATGTGCGCCCGGGTCCCAACACGCAAGAACTCCCTCTCCTGACTAGCCTCAATTTCCTCCTCCTCTTCCACCAATTCATCCTTTTCAAGCCATACACGCTCAACAACTAAGGATTGAGCATGGGTACCCTCTTCAGTGGCGGCACCAGTCTGCTCCTCTTCTTCATCCTCCTCATCCTCTACTCGGTGTTGAGAAACTGACGTCAGGGTGGTCTGGCTATCTAGCGGCGGCTGTTCTTCACCCGTCTCCTGAGACGAAGGCAAAGTGTCAGACTTCAGGCTGAGCAGGGAGGTTTGAAGCAGACACAGCAGCGGGATGGTGATGCTGATAATGGCAGTTCCTGGGCTGTGTGAAGTTCTATGCAGGATGTACTACAAATCCTAGTAATACAGTGTTGTCCCCACGAGTTTAGGGGGGGGGGGGCTGTACGGTACAATCTGGTATTGGCCAGAACTACACACACACTCTCTGACACCCCTTTACAATGAGCAGTGAAGTTCTATGCAGGATGTACTACAAATCCCAGCAATACAGTGTAGTACAGCAGGACCACCAGCCCCAAGATCAAAAAGGAGTACACTGAGCACTTCTTAGGGGTCTGTATGCAACACCTAATGCCCCCTTTCTGCCAGCAGCCGATCACCACAGTGTGCTGGTGAAATTGTGGTAGCTGCACTGCAAGTCCCAGCCAGCAGTCTGTAGTAATACTATTAAAAAAAGCTTTTAAGCCCTGAAAAGGGCTGTTTGTTTGTATTGCTAGTATTCCCTGCCTACTGGAACGCTAAATCCTACACCGACGCTCTCCCTGACCAGCAGCAGCTCTGTCCCTGATCTCTTACAGCATGCGTCTGAAGCGAGAACAGCCGGCTGCACGTTTTATATGGTAGGGTCATCTGATCTGGCCAACCAATCGCTGCTATCGACATGTATGGGTCCCACGTGATCGCAGGATGTACCAAAGAGTCTCCTGCATGTTTATTGGCTGAGAAATAGCGCCCAAACTTACAGGAAACGGATGATGAGATTTTCTCGAGTATCGAGAATAGAAAAAAAAAGAACATTTTCACAGTTAAAGAATGAAAATCCAACTGTAATTTCTATGTTATATTTACAATTTACACCAATATAATAATTTTTATAAATTTTTTATTTTATTTTCAGACCAGTCTAAATTGCAGGATGGAGAACATAACTAGTATTAATACGATGAAAGACGACAACTGTACAAGGGAATATTCTGATCTCTACCACAAATTAAACATCTGTAGAATAGTGATCTACTCGATGGTGTGCTTTTTGGGAACCACTGGAAATGGTCTTGTCATCTGGTTCGGCATCTTCCGCATGAAGAAGACGGTCAACATAATGTGGTTCCTCAATCTGGCGGTCGCTGATTTCTCCTTCACACTCTTCCTACCTATGAACATTACGCAGTTTGTTATTCACCACTGGCCATTTGGACCATTAATGTGTGACTTCTACTGGTTTCTGTTCTTTCTCAACATCTCGGTCAGCATCCTCCAGCTCATGGTCATCAGTCTGGATCGTTTCCTCTGTGTCTTTTGCCCCGTTTGGTGCCACAATCACAGAAAACCAAGACTTGCCCTTATGGTTGCTCTGTTCATTTGGATTATTTCTATTGTTTTTATTTTACCTCATTTCTTTGTCAATGTCAAATCTGAGAAACACAAGTCTTTATGTTATGGCCACAGAACTATTTATAAGAACACGTGGGTAGGGATCATAAGACTTATCTTCTTTTTCCTTCTTCCATTTCTCATTATTCTTTCTTGTTACGTTGCAATTGTGTTACGTATGAGAGGAAAACGCATGGCCCCATCTTCTCGACCTTATAAAATAATCCTATCCATTATTATTGCATTCTTCATCTCTTGGTTCCCTTATAATCTGTCTATCCTTCTTAAAATATTTGGGGCTGGTAAGATTGCTATGAAGGTAATTCCCATTGTGAAAGTCATAAGTGAGAACCTGATGTTTTTCAATAGTTGTATTAATCCCATTCTCTACGTCCTCATTGGTCGGGATTTCAAGGAAACACTTTGTAGTTCCTTCCAGGCTATGTTTGAGAAGGCCTTCACTGAGGGTATGGAAAGGACAGTTTCTAAGAAACCTAAAGGCAGTACAGGAGATCTGGAACTGAGTCACATTAATGCCTTGAAAAATATAGATGTTATTTAATTACCCAAGGTAAATCACCATCTTGTTTTCTTTAGTATATATGTGTGCTATATGATGTCTATATCACCTAGTTTTTTTTAAACTGATCTGAACCAGGGACTGAAACATGTTCTTTTCTTTTAAAGCTACTCTGTTTTCCCAATCTACCCCCCAAACCACTTGTACCTTCGGATAGCTGCTTTTAATCCAGGATCTGTCCTGTGGTCCACTCGGCAGGTGATGCAGTTATTGTCCTAAAAAACAACTTTTAAACTTGCAGCCCTGTGTCAGATTGGCGTGGCCTAGAGTGTGTGTGCCCAAGCCTTGCACTGCCTCTCCATCCCTCCTCCCCGCCCACTTCACCATTAGGAATGTCCTGGGCAGTATTTTTCCTATTCCTCACCTGTGTTACGCTGCACATCGTTGCTGAATCGTTAAGGCACCTGTGCAGTGTTCACACAAGTGATGAATAGGAAAGATACTGGCCAGGGCATTCCTAATGGTGAATAGGGCGGGGAGGAGGGATGGAGAGGCGGTGCAAGGCTTGGGCACACACTCTAGGCCACACCAATTTGACGCAGGGCTGCAAGGTTAAAAGAGACTCATGTGGGCCAGAAGACCTGCATGTGGCACATGAGGCAATATGGTTTGATCAAATTATGCACCAACATTTTGGCGTTGGTTTTTAAATGTAGCCGAGAGGCATTAGTGTCAGCCATTGGTGTGAGGTGCAGCTGCTTCTTTTTCTCTATTTTTGTATTTAATAGTAAAGACAGTAAAAGGACGGTGAAAAAAAAACTAAAAAATCTAAAAAATAATGTCTGTTGCTTGCAAAAGACGTCCGAAAATAATTGTCATGAATGTTATTTGACATCTACCTCAAAAGACATCTGTCCTTTAATGCAATAATGGATTTTTTTTGTTTTAAGTGGACGCTTTATTCCTTTTAAAAAAAAATTTTTTTTACTTAGTGCAAACATAGCCTATTCCAGTCTGTGTTGATGTGTTGATAAGGAGGAGACTGCTGGGAAATGATCTTTATAAACCAGGAAGTTTCAACTTAGTTTTAGGCCTAGTGACCAGAATGGTAATGGCAAGATTTCAGGGTTATGTTAAAGGGAATCTGTCACCCGGGACGCGGGCACAGAGTATGCCTGACCCCCCGGTGCAGCCCCCGAATACTTACCCTTTCCGACGAGTCTTGTTCCCAGAGCCAGTCCCAGGATGAAGATATCAGCGCCCGAAGCCATGCACGCGCGCCGCTGAAATGAGTCCGATGCCCATAGAGAATGACGGCTCCATTCATTCTCTATGGGCGTCGGAATTATCTCAGTGGCGTGTGCGCACGGCTTCGGGCGCTGATATCTTCGTCCCGGGACAGCCTCCAGGAACGGGACTCGTCGGAAAGGGTAAGTATCCGGGGGCTGCACTGGGGGGTTGGGTGGGCTCTGTGCCCGCGTCCCCAGTGACAGATTCCCTTTAAAATATAAATAGTAAAGTAAACATTAGAATTTATAAATTATTTGCAAAAAATTTATTTCTGATGACACATTCCCTTTCAGGAGTTATTTCTTATTTCTCATTTAACAGTATAAGGCAACTCACAATCCCTCTCTGTTTCTTTTACTTTTAATTTGGGAAAATAAAGTTTAAAAAGTCTTTAATTTATTTGTGATAATTTATTTTCTTTCAGATCCTTCTTTGAAGGGATTGTCTCTGCTTGTCTTCAAACTATGGGGGAGGAGACTGGAATTCAGAAAAGGGGCCGTACAACTAACCAATCACATTTACACTCAGGCTGTTCTTACCCTGTGCAGTACTGTATAAAAAAAGTATGCATGTTATGACTACACATTAGAACAGCTGATTTAATACATGATACAATATCTAGAAAACAAAATTCACCTGAAACTACAAAACAAAACCAAGAGCAAAAAAAGAGTAGTTACATAGTTACATAGTTAATACGGTTGAAAAAAGACACATGTCCATCAAGTTCAACCAAGGAGGGGATGGATACAGGGAAGGGGGAGGGGTGATAGGTTCTATACATATGCATCTATATTATTTTGGTCTAAGAACTTGTCTAGCCCTGTTTTGAAGCCCTCTACTGTTGTTGCTGTGACCAGATCCTGTGGTAGACTGTTCCACAGATTCACAGTTCTCATGGTAAAGAAGACTTGTCGTCTCCGGAGATTGAACCTTTTTTTCTCCAGGCGGAGGCAGTACCCCCTTGTCCTTTGAGGGGGTTTTACCTGAAACATCTTTTCCCCATATTTCTTGTAGGGGCCATTTATATATATAAATAAGTTAATCATATCTCCCCTTAAACGTCTCTTCTCCAGACTAAACAAATGTAATTCTTTAAATCTCTCCTCATAACTAAGATGCTCCATTCCCCTTATTAGTTTAGTTGCCCGTCTTTGTACCCTCTCCAGCTCTAGAACATCCTTTTTATGAATCGGGTTCCAAAACTGGACGGCATACTCCAGATGAGGCTGCACCAAAGCTTTATAAAGCAGTAATATTATATCCCTGTCCCGAGAGTCCATGCCTGTTTTAATGCATGACAATATCCTGCTGGCCTTAGAAGCAGCTGACTGACATTGTGTACTGTTCTGTAGTCTATTATCTACAAGTACACCCAGATCCTTCTCTATCAGTGACTCTCCCAGAGTAACTCCCCCCAGGACATATGATGCATGTGGGTTATTAGTACCCAGGTGCATAACTTTACATTTATCCACATTGAACCTCATTTGCCAAGTGGACGCCCAAACACTCAGTGTGTCTAAGTCATCCTGTAATATCTGCACATCCTCCATAGACTGTACTGTACTACAAAGCTTGGTGTCATCTGCAAAGATAGAAACATTGCTGTTAATTCCATTCTCAATATCATTAATAAACAAGTTAAACAGAAGAGGGCCCAGTACTGACCCTTGGGGTACACCACTTATTACCGGGGACCATTCGGAGTAAGAATCATTGACCACCACTCTCTGGGTACGATTATTAAGCCAGTTTTCAATCCAGTTACACATTAAATTTTCCAAACCGATAGACTTTAACTTACCCATCAGACGTCCATGAGGAACTGTGTCAAACGCTTTTGCAAAATCCAGGTACACAATATCCACAGCCGCGCCGCCATCCAGGCTTCTACTTACCTCTTCATAGAAACATATTAGGTTGGTTTGACAGCTTCTGTCCTTAGTAAAACCATGCTGGTTATCACTTATAATACTATTAGCCACTACATATTCCTGGATGTAGTCCCTTATAAGCCCCTCAAATAGTTTCCCCACAATGGACGTTAAGCTTACGGGTCTATAGTTACCTGGGGAAGTTCGAGAGCCCTTTTTGAAGATCGGCACTACATTTGCCTTACGCCAGTCCCTCGGCACAATACCAGTAAGCAAAGAATCACGGAATATTTCATACAAGGGTAGAGAAATTACAGAACTGAGTTCCCTAAGAACTCTGGGGTGCAATCCATCAGGCCCTGGAGCTTTGGTTACATTGAGTTTGTTTAATTTATCTTGGACCATATCTATAGTAAACCAGTTCAGTACATTACATGTGTTAGCAGCACTGGCCCCACCCACCTCAGTACTGGCCCCACCCACCACAGCTCCATCCTCTTTTGTATATACAGAACTGAAAAACCCATTAAGTAACTCAGCTTTCTCCTGCTCCCCAGTTATTAATTCCCCTTTACCATTATTTAGGGGTCCTACATGCTCTGACCTTGGTTTTTTTGCATTATTATATTTGAAGAATTTTTGGGGGTTTCTTTTGCTTTCTATAGCTACCTGCCTTTCATTGTGAATTTTTGCTGCTTTTATTAGCAGCAAAGTAGAAAAAGTATTTCTTCTTTTTAAAATCTAATCCATTATGAGCCATACCTCCCCACTGCACTGTGTTAGAGCACACTTAGGTGAATTGTATTTTGTCAATAAATGTAGCATGTTAGCTGTACTGTATAACAAAGAACTGCATGTGTTTTTGATGCAATACTGCACTGTGTAAGAGCAGCCCCATGGTAAATAGTAGTCAGTACACGGCTGGTACTCTACTGGAGGAGGGGGGGGTGGGATTATATTTACCATTGTAAAGAGATCACATCTATAGCATTATAGCTGTTAGCTTCTTAACAATGTAGTAACTTAACAGCATATCATTATTAACTTAACAGCATATTTTGGTTTCAGTTTTGCTTTTGTAACCCAAAAAATAACAAAATTAGAATGAAAATATGCTCTGTTAAATTAATATACTGTAAAGAAGCTGGCGGCTGTAATGCAATAGACGCAATCCCCTTCCTATCTATTGCATTATAGCCGCCAGTTTGTTTACTATATATTAACTTAATACGGCATATTTTGAAACGAAAATATGCTGTTTTAAGTTAATATACTGTTAATAAGCTGGTGGCTATAATGCAATAGATGCAATTGCCGACCTTTATGATGGTAAGTATAATCCCACCCAAATCCTTCAACAGAGCAATGTCTGGCCCCTAGAGGGTACTGGAGGGTCAGGGCACCCTACAGCCTGTTGAAAGACTTCTCAGCTGCCTTTCAAGAAGCTTTTCTTTAACCGATCACCTGAGCAGCATGCAGACCTAGCTCAAGTATTAAATACTTTCAAGTAGCCCTTGATTTTCTCATTCATGCAAGTGTCCTGGAGGTGTCAACATCCTGTTCACATGCCATAGCTACTTTCCATAATTGCTCCATTCCAACGCTATGACTAGCACTGTATGTTTGTCTAAATTTCCTTCTTTGTGACCTGTCCAGCAATGGTCATAGTTTAGAAGGCTTAAATGGCCTGAAACTGGCACTTTAAATTTTAACTTTTAGTGCAGCTCTAAATGCAATAATAGTTTAAATTAAAAAAAAACTAAACAATTTTTTTTTTTGTTACAATTCACTTTAGAAAAGAAATCTAATTTATTCTATAAGTTATAAATAAATGAATAAAGTAAATTTTTTTACCTTTATCCTCAACACCGTTAATGTTAAATCTACAGTTTAATTAATATGTAAATTAGATGGTTTTGTGCACTGGGGGCGGGACTACCCCACTGTTCTATCCCTCCTCATGAATATAGTGGCAATGCTTTGCAGTAATATCGCTCTGACTCTCATCACTGCAGAGCACCAGATGATTATTCATAAAGAGGGGGAAGGCTGAGAGAGCAAACCGGTGAACTAATTTACATTTTAGAAATTGATCTTCATTCTTAGTGTCCGTGCGCTACTGGAACATAGCAGCAAATTAACGTCTTCTAACCTGCTGGTAGTTTCCTCTAAAAGGGGTATTTCAGCAAAAAAAAAAAAAAAGTCAACTGGTGACAGAAAGTGCCAGAGATTTGTAATTTACTTCTTTCAAGAAATCTCAGCTCTTCCAGTACTTATCAGCTACCATATGTCCTGCAGGAAGTCATGTATTCTTTCCAGTCTGGAGAGGGGGAGAGGTTTTGTTTATGGGGATTTACTACTCCTGTGGACAGTTCCTGTCTCAGACAGAGGTGGCAGCAGATAGCACTGTGTCAGGCTGGAGAGAATACATCACTTCCTGCAGAAAATACAGCAGCTGATGATTGCTAAACATCAATAGAAGCTCAGTCCTGAAGGGGTTAACGACAAAAAGGACTTCCTCTTAATGGGGATTTTTTGCTGATTGAAGCTTCTGAAGAAAAGTTCATGTTATAGTTAGGTATCTATACAACAAACACATTTCTGGAGAATAGACAAAGAAGTGAAGCACCTTAAACATGAAAGGCAGAAGCTCCTGAAGATAAGCAAGTAAGTAACCAATATATATATATATATATATATATATATATATATATATATATATATATACCCAATGGGAAGTTATAAGGTAGTGTAAGTTAAAAATTTAACACACACTATGACATGACTACTGATTAACGGTTATTCAGCTTGGCTTGTAGATCCTGCACACTTGTAGGTTAGAGAAGCTGGTGCCCAACCTGGTCGAAAAATGTGTTACAGTCTGGTGGAGACATTCCTGGGAAAGGAGTGTGTGTGGGCAAACATCATCCTGTAGCTGGAAGCAGTGTCGGACTGGCCCACCAAAGGACCGGAGAATCCTCTAGTGGGCCCCTAGCCTTAGAACCTGCACAAACACTGACTCACATGTTGTTTCTCACTGGTTCTTCATTGGTGGGCCCCCAGGATTGTTTCCTCTGATGGGCCCCAGGTACCCCAGTCTGACACTGGCTGGAAGCCATGAGAGACAACACATGTGGTTGCACGTTGTTCTATACATATCACTGAGCTGTTTGTGTCTTCGCAACACTACTAGGTGTGACCACTGTCATGTGTGATGTCATATGTGATGGCTCCCCACATCATCACACAGTAGACAAATAGAAAACAATAAAAAAAAACAAAAAACTATACATGGAGTTTTAAGCTCGAGATCAGTCATGTAGAATGGCTACAAGCTTTGGGATTACATTTGGTCATATTACACACATATATTGAAACCTGGTGACGTTATCAGCGACGTATCAAGTGGCATGGACTACAAAAGGATGCTCTAAACATCACAAGTCAAAAAACATTGTATGATATTGCCGTAGTATAAGTAACATTGAAATATATCAATTTTCTCATTTTCTCGGATATCCTTTCTCGATAAATCTGTTGTTGAGTATTTTAGCTTGTGTTCTGTAATCATCTGTCTGCGTGCAATTTTTCCTGATCTGGTAAAACTGGCTGAATGGTATGTTTCAAATCCATTTTCTATAGTGCCCACTCTTGAAATCCAGAAAGCTATTAGAGTTTTAAAATTAGTCATAGTAAAAATTTTATTATTCTTATGGCTTATAAAAGATCTAAAAAGACTATACTTGTTGGGTCCATTGAGGGCGTAAAAGTCAGTCCCCAATCATTAAAATTGAGGTGTGAAATAAAATTCTCAATGGACTGTTGGTCACCTCTCCAAATAAAAAATAAGTCATCAATGTACCTTTTATAATAGATGATGTTGTCGGTGGCCCAGGGGGAATCCGCGATGTAAAGGGACTCAATCTGGCCCATAAATAGATTAGTGTAACTTGGCGTGGCCCAAGTCCCCATTGTGGTCCCTCTCTGCTTGTATAAAATTTCCTGGAAGGTGAAAATATTATGGGTTAAAACGAAGTTCTTACCTTCAATTAAAAACTCAATTTGTGGATCGCTAAACAGATGATTGTCCCTGAGGGCGTGTGTCATGGGCTCCAGGCCTCTCTCATGTGAGATGTTCAAATATAGGGAGCTGACGTCCAGGGTTAGAAAGATATAATCATCTTCTTAAGGAATTTCTAGTAAATCTGTGATTAATGCGACAGTAATGTGACAGTAAGGGTACTATTACACGGAACCATAATCGGCCGAATTGGCCCAATTCGGCCGATTATCGCTCCGTGTAATAAATGCAACGATCAGCCGATGACAACGATCATCGGCTGATCGTTGATATAGGTTAGACCCTTTTTTTGTCGGGCGCCGACCGCTCACCGCTACGTGTAATAGCGGTGCATGGCCGGCGACTAACGATATACATTACCCATCCACGTTCCAGGGCTGCTCCTGCCGTCCGCTTCTCTCGGGGTCCCGCGCGCGCTCTAGCTTCACAGCGGCCTGTCAGCTGATAGGCCGCTCAGCCAATCACAAGCCGCGGCGGTCCCGGCCTGTGATTGGCTGAGCGGCCTACCAGCTGACAGGCCGCTGTGAAGCTAAAGCGCGCGCGGGACCCCGGGAGAATTGGACGGCAGAAGCAGCCCTGGAACGTGGATGGGTAATGTATGCCAGTTTAGCAAGGGCTGCAAGGACATCGGTAACGATGTCCTTGCAGCTCTTGTCAAACGATTATCGGGCCGTGTAATAGGCCCAGTAAACGAGCAACGATCTAGCAGATCGGCGCTCGTTTACAGGTATTATCGGGCCCTGCTCGGCCCGTGTAATACCACCCTAAGAAATGGAACTCACCTCACGAATGAGGCTGCGGCAAAGAAAAGATTCTAAAGAGGTTAGGCTCTTTATATGGACAATTCAAAAACCAAAAAAGTCTCTGAACATCAAACTATGCTCAGTCCTGAAAGGGTTAAGGAAAGAAACGGATTTCCTTTCGATCTTACTGATTGACTCTTCTTCATAAATGTTGATAATAGTTGGGTATTTATATATTCCGCACAGATCTGGAGAGTAGATGAAGGAGTGAAGCAGCTCAACGGCAGAAGCTCCGGAAGATAAGCAAGTAAGTAACCAGTATATACAGTATATACATACAATGGGGAGAGTTATAATGTGGTGTATGTACAGAACATGTTTGTAAAGGCCCTATTATACAGAGCAATAATCATTTTAAAAAATCGATATAATGACCGAAAATTAACGATTATCTGTCTGTGTAATAACACCCGAACGAAAATTCGTTGAAAAATTATTGTTGGTAGTTCGATGCTGATCATTCGCAAATCTGTGTGTGTGATAAGTCGTTCGCAAACATTATGCGTGGGCCGCCCAAAGGAACGATAAACGACTGCAAATTGGTGAATGTAATAACATCAGAATCGTTCGCTATAAAATCCCTAGTTATCGCAAGCGATTGATCGTTATATTGAATCTTTAAACAATAATCACACGCTCTAAAATGAAAATAAAAATGGCCATAAAACAGAGATAAAAGGCGACCATTTCTATTATTATTATTTTCTATTATTATTAGAGATGAGCGAACCTGGAGCATGCTCGCGTCGATCCGAACCCGAACTTTCGGCATTTGATTAGTGGTGGCTGCTGAACTTGGATAAAGCCCTAAGGCTATGTAGAAAACATGGATATAGTCATTGGCTGTATCCATGTTTTCCAGACAACCTTAGAGCTTTATCCAAGTTCAGCAGCCACCGCTAATCAAATGCTGAACGTTCGGGTTCGGGTCGACTCGAACCCGAACCCGGTTCGTTCATCTCTAATGATTAAATTTAAATTTAATAATTTTTCCATCTTCAAAAGTTCTTCTTTATCAACAGGGGGTAACATGAAGCATGCTGGTTCATGGGGGTCCAAAAGCTGCAACCCCTGATGATCACAAAAATAGAAAAAAAAAACCTAACCCCCCCACCTAAATATTTGGTTTACAGTTTACATGCACAGCCAGATCTTCATTTATTCACTATTGGGCTCCATTCTTTTGGATAGAGATAACTTTTGAAGAAGGGAATACCCCTTTGATAGATTGAGGGTATGTTCATCAACGGCGATAATGTGGCCGTGTTAGCGGCTGTATTTTAACCTTTAAAAAAGGTTGTGAAAAACGGAAACATAATTTTCTGTCAAAGACTGAAAACATTTGTTTATTTGCAAATGCAGAAAAAACTATACGTATTATACCTATATATACTGTACCTATGTATACTATACCCTTACCTTCCAAGTTTTACTGATAGAAAAAACACTCCTGACACCTACAAACGGGTATAACGGGGTCAAAGTCCTAACCTTTTGAAAAAGAAACCGGTATGGTTTGGAAACGTGTTGGGTCGTAATAAACACGTTCTTATCTCATCATCTATTTTCTTCCTTTGACCTGCGCCCGGTTACACACATTTGGAGGTGTCTGGAGTGTTTTTTCTATTGTTTCTATCCCCTGTGGATCCCCTGTGGATATCGGGAGTGGCTGCAGGAGGTGAGCAGTAGGACTGGCCTTGGGACCCCCGCCAGAAGGCAGTTGTGATGACGGGGAAAATGCCTGTCCTGGCCGATGGACAGGCCACTCAGCCAATAAGTCTCTCATGACGTGTCAGTGCAGGAGATCCTGGAGCCTGGCAGGGATCCCAAGGCCGGTCTCGCCGCTCACCACAGGCAATCCTGATCTAATTCCCCCATGCCCCTTTGGGCTGCCAGATTATAAAAATGTCTGGACTTCTCTTTTAATCTCCCTAAGGTTCATGTAAGTCTGCCGTCACACACAGCAGTTTTTTCGAAAACAGCCACTGCAGTTCTTGAGCTAGAACTAATAGTGGGCTCCAAAGTAACAGGAACTTCTTTATAAAGGAAGGATTATACTTCTCATTCCTGATGAATCCACCTATAGCTTTGGCTCAAAAACTGCACTGTTCTAAAACAACTGCTGTGTGTGACGATAACCCAGTTTTTTCTTGGAAAATTTCGCAACAGGATTACATATTATGTACTTTATCATACAGATGTAGCCTGTGGTAACTTGGTCACAATGACGTGTTTAACTCAACTTTCTTATTAACTTAACATAGCTCCCTGACACAGTTGTTGCGTCAGGGATCATATTAACCCTGGCTACATCAGTATGTATTCCATTGTAAGCATTGTTAAAAATGTGGCAAGGTTTTAGTCAGAAGCTAATAATCCACCAGGTTTCATTTGACATACAATGCACTAGAAAATATTGGGAAGTTGGGTTTTCAGCCTATAATAATGGGTTGGGAGAAGAGCGGCCAATATTTTGGTACATCACAAACAAAATACCCCATGTATCAACCAAAAGATGTAATTTTCTTTTACTACCTCCAATGTGTGCCATGTAAGAACATGATTGGGAAATGTTACCCACTCTGGGGCAGTGGAAATGTAACATTCACTTTTATGAAGCACATTGGTTGGCATATTGCGGTTTGGCCAATGTTTGTGTCTCCTGAATGCTGGTACAAATAAATCAAGGATAAATGAATACAGTTTATTGGTTGGTTGACACTAGAGTGAACATGATTAATATATATTTTTTTTTTACAGTTATAGTTTTTATAAGAATGGATTCACCATCCACTACCCAAGTCACGGAGAACATCACAACAGTGTATCCAACTTCAAATGTTTCACCCTTGGATAGAACTTTTTACAATACCACTGAATACTATGACTATGACGATGAGGACCAATCCCCTCTGAATTACTTCAGTTTGGTGGCCTATTCATTGACTTTTCTAGTAGGCACTGCCTGGAATGGCCTGGCCATCTTTTTCATTATATTCAAGATGAAGAAGACCGTCACTGTCATTTGGTTGCTTCATTTAGCAATTGTTGGCTTCACTTTCACATTGTTTCTGCCTTTGAGCATAGTTTACCTGGCCAATGACTTCAACTGGATCTTTGGGAAGTTTATGTGCAAGCTGAACAGTACCATAGCCTTCATAAACCTGTTTGCAAGCGCCTTCCTGCTCACCGTCATCAGTATAGATCGTTGTGTCTCTGTCATCTTCCCAGTATGGTCCAAAAACCACCGAACACCAAGACTGGCTTTATTTGTTGTCACGGCTGTTTGGATCCTGGCTATTATACTCAGCTTACCGATCTTTGTATTTCGAGACACCTTTGAGTATGACAATGGTACCCACATCTGCTATAACAACTTTGCACTTGAAGACTCAGAAGAAATTGGCGAATCCCGTCACAAGGGGACAATCGTATACAGATTCATCTTGGGATTTTTTATCCCTTTCACCATTATTGTCATATGTTATTCTGTGATTGTCTTCCGTATCCGACGAAACCACATGACCACCTCTACCAAGCCCATCAGAGTCATCATCGCTGTTATAGGTTCTTTCCTAATCTGTTGGGCTCCTTATCATATCTTCTCCTTGCTGGAATTGTATGCAGTTTCTCAGGATGATGATTATCTGTCTCATGTATTACGTGTTGGGATTCCTCTCTCCTCCAGCCTGGCATTCGTGAACAGCTGTGTAAATCCGTTTCTGTATGTTTTTATTGTTCAAGACTTTAGGAACAAACTCTGGCAGTCCATACAGTCTATATGCAAGGGAAAAACCAATTATGAAATAAGACCTTAAGAACAATACCAAGCCTACAATATCTTTGACTCCTATATGGTCTAGTTGATAGAATCACCTTCTCTTCTGAACTTTATTTTATACTACAAAGTTTCCCTTATACATAATGACTGGACTTATCTGTTATGTATTGTGTGTCTGCACTTCCTGTTTAAGCAGTTGTACACAGTACTACAGGTTCCAGAATGCAATGCTTTCCCTCAGCTGTTCATCACAGTCCTCCACCCTGCCCATTCCCCAACCAAATCTGTTGCAGAACATCTAGGCTGTGTTCACACATTGCAGTTCCATTATGTTACTGAATTATTTGCAATACTTTATCATTTCATTGTGGTCCCACCCACACCGCGTACTGTATTCTCTACTTATAACACCACACAGCACGCTGTATTCTCTACCTGTAACACGACATAGCATGCTGTATTCTCTACCTGTAACACCACACAGCACGCTGTATTCTCTACCTGTAACACCACACAGCACGCTGTATTCTCTACCTGTAACACCACATAGCATGCTGTATTCTCTACCTGTAACACCACACAGCACGCTGTATTCTCTACCTGTAACACCACACAGCACGCTGTATTCTCTACCTGTAACACCACACAGCACACTGTATTCTCTACCTGTAACACCACACAGCACGCTGTATTCTCTACCTGTAACACCACACAGCACGCTGTATTCTCTACCTGTGACACTACACAGCACACTGTATTCTCTACCTGTAACACAACACGCTGCATTTTCTACCTGTAACCCCACACACACGCTGTATTTTCTACCTGTAACACCACACAGCACGCTGTATTCTCAACCTGTAACACCACACAACACACTGTATTCTCTACCTGTAACACCACACAGCACGCTGTATTCTCTACCTGCAACACCACACAGCACGCTGTATTCTCAACCTGTAACACCACACAACACACTGTATTCTCTACCTGTAACACCACACAGCACACTGTATTCTCTACCTGTAACACCACACACCACACTGTATTCTCTACCTGTAACACCACACAGCACGCTGTATTCTCTACCTGTAACACCACACAGCACGCTGTATTCTCTACCTGTAACACCACACAGCACGCTGTATTCTCAACCTGTAACACCACACAACACACTGTATTCTCTACCTGTAACACCACACAGCACACTGTATTCTCTACCTGTAACACAACACGCTGCATTTTCTACCTGTAACCCCACACACACGCTGTATTTTCTACCTGTAACACCACACAGCACACTGTATTCTATACCTGTAACACCACACAGCACGCTGTATTCTCAACCTGTAACACCACACAACACACTGTATTCTCTACCTGTAACACCACACAGCACACTGTATTCTCTACCTGTAACACCACACAGCACGCTGTATTCTCTACCTGCAACACCACACAGCACACTGTAATCTATACCTGTAACACCACACAGCACGCTGTATTCTCTACCTGTAACACCACACAGCACGCTGTATTCTCTACCTGTAACACCACACAGCACGCTGTATTCTCTACCTGTAACACCACACAGCACACTGTATTCTCTACCTGTAACACCACACAGCACGCTGTATTCTCTACCTGTAACACCACACAGCACACTGTATTCTCTAGCTGTAACACCACACAGCACTGTATTCTCTACCTGTAACACCACACAGCACTGTATTCTCTACCTGTAACACCACACAGCACGCTGTATTCTCTACCTGTAACACCACACAGCACGCTGTATTCTCTACCTGTAACACCACACAGCACGCTGTATTCTCTAGCTGTACCACCCACACAGCACGCTGTATTCTCTACCTGTAACACCACACAGCACACTGTATTCTCTACCTGTAACACCACACAGCACGCTGTATTCTCTACCTGTAACACTGCAGAGCATGCTGTATTCTCTATGCAGTGTCCCAGAACAGCCATTCTTATGCTCATGTTTTTATTATAACTAGTTCTGTTCTGGAAAGCTATGGTCCACTGCAAACTGCGTGTATTGTTTCACCCTTCTCAGTATTCAGGTCTGCTATTTCATTCATTTATTGCATGTGTATTCAGGTATCAGTGTCTAAAGGTATTATGTCGCCTCCTAGTGTTCAAGGATGGTACTCCTCATGTATATTCCTCTGTATATGCCTAATGGTGTGATGATGCAATGGCTGGATGTCACGTGACTGCGCCCTGCTTCCATGGTAACACCAATGGTCATCGAGCTTTTGGCTGGGGTTACCATGTGACTTCCTGTGCTACCTCAGTCTATTCCCTGCCACAGAGGGGGTAGGTCGTGAGTCTAGTCTTGTCCTCCACCATCAGGAGACAAGTTGTGCTTTTGTCCTCTCTCTCCCTGCTAAGGAGAGAGGCCTCTGTGTGCTCTGCTGCTCCAGTCCACTGGCTGTGTTCCTGTCTCGAGTCTCATGATTCTCATCTGGGTGTCGATTCTTCAGTCATTCTTCAATTCCTCTCATCATCATCTCCTCAAATCATCAACAGCAAGTATTTCATTCAAGTCTCATTCCACCCAGCATCTCAGCTTCAGTTGCACTACTACTCCCATCATGCAGCACGCTACTCTCACAGCCTATTGCAGCATCACCCATTACTCTGCTTTATCCAAGATTGCCTTATTCCCGGTTGCATCCGGAGAGACTGTTACTACTAGTTACCACCGTTACAATAAATATACAACTACCGTTGTTTCTGAACCTTGGCATTGGTGTGTTCATTGGTGCCCTGACTAAGGACAACGAAGAATCGCATGCCCAGTATTCCCGCATGGTCAGGAGCCCGGTTTCCAGCTGTATCACCCTCGTGCCTACACCGTGACCACACTACATCCTACAGCTGCCCCGGTTCCTGCACCCTCACAACATCTGAACTGCGGAAGTGGCCCCCAGGGGCCAGGGCGTAGCATCTACCTGTAACACCACACAGCACACTGTATTCTATACTTGTAACACCACACAGCACGCTGTATTCTCTACCTGTAACACCACACAGCACGCTGTATTCTCTACCTGTAACACCACACAGCACGCTGTATTCTCTACCTGTAACACCACACAGCACTGTATTCTCTACCTGTAACACCACACAGCACGCTGTATTCTCTACCTGTAACACCGCACAGCACGCTGTATTCTTTACCTGTAACACCACACAGCACACTGTATTCTATACCTGTAACACCACACAGCACGCTGTATTCTCTACCTGTAACACCACACAGCACGCTGTATTCTCTACCTGTAACACCACACAGCACATTGTATTCTCTACCTGTAACACCACACAGCACACTGTATTCTCTACCTGTAACACCACACAGCACACTGTATTCTACACCTGTAACACCACACAGAACGCTGTATTCTCTACCTGTAACACCACACAGCACTGTATTCTCTACCTGTAACACCACACAGCACTGTATTCTCTACCTGTAACACCACACAGCACACTGTATTCTATACCTGTAACACCACACAGCACGCTGTATTCTCTACCTGTGACACCACACAGCACGCTGTATTTTCTACCCGTAACACCACACAGCACGCTGTATTCTGTACCTGTAACACCACACAGCACGCTGTATTCTCTACCTGTAACACCACACAGCACGCTGTATTCTCTACCTGTAACACCACACAGCACTGTATTCTCTTTCTGTAACACCACACAGCACGCTGTATTCTCTACCTGTACCACCACACAGCATATTGTATTCTCTACCTGTAACACCACACAGCACACTGTATTCTCTACCTGTAACATCACACAGCATATTGTATTCTCTACCTGTAACACCACACAGCACACTGTATTCTCTACCTGTACCACCCACACAGCACGCTGTATTCTCTATCTGTAAGACCACACAGCACTGTATTCTCTACCTGTAACACCACACAGCACGCTGTATTCTCTATCTGTAAGACCACACAGCACACTGTATTCTCTACCTGTTACACCACACAGCACGCTGTATTCTCTACCTGTAACACCACACAGCACGCTGTATTCTCTACCTGTAACACCACACAGCACGCTGTATTCTCTACCTGTAACACCACACAGCACACTGTATTCTCTACCTGTAACACCACACAGCACACTGTATTCTCTACCTGTAACACCACACAGCACGCTGTATTCTCTACCTGTAACACTGATATTGGAATAAATTAAAGAAATTTTTGTATTTAATTAAAAAAAAATTATTTTCATCTCCACACATGTATTATGATCAAGCATCTTTTATCTTTAAAGTTGAGCTTACAATAAGGACTTTATCCGACATTATCTTACATGGAATATACTGTTTATCCCTCGTTTTTTGTCCAGGTGGGATTGGCAGTGCCGGCTCGGATCCTCTGTGCTGTTTAGCATCATTTAATTGTGTTACTGCATCATTCTTGTGAAGATGCTGCAGTGCTGCAATGAAACTCCAACATGTGTGAACACAGCCCGAATTTCACTGCAGATTTTTTTTTTTTTTACAATAAGTGAAGTTGCAGCACTGGCCTCCGGCTGGTCAGAAATGGTGAATCACTTAGGGGATTGGGGGATCCAGCCAAGCCTGTATAGCCTTCCAGGTGTTAGCTCTCCCACCTCTAATACTCAAACAGGCTCCAAGCTTCTTCATCCAAGGGAGGTCTCTATCTGTGAGGTTCCGGGAACCTTAGCAGCATACGCCTCCTATGTGCTCTCTTTGCTACCGAAACCTGCATCATAACTGTAACGGACTATTGCTAAAACTGTTTCTATCACAGCCTGTATTTGCATCTGACCATTGTACATATCTGCTAACATGTATATAGTGTCTTGGTTGGTGCGCTCTTAAGGCAAATAAATATTGCATTAAATCTTGGGTTGTTCTTGTACACAAATCCCGATGTCTGTGGTTTCAGGCTACACACTATACACTACAGGTCTGGCTTCTGGCCTAATATACTTTTGTTATATCCAGTGGCAGTACTATCAGCCCTCGTGTGCCCTTGTGGACAGAAAGTGTCGGTGTAAATCTATACCCAGATGACTTCCTGTACTCTTGGTAGAGTGCGGGACATCACAACTTGATAACACGTTATTCTCTTGCTGTGACCCAAGATAATAAGCTGGAATTAGTAAAATCTGAAAGCAAGTTTTCAGTTTCCACACAGTGCCACCACAGGAGAAATAAGGTATTACATGTCTTCTACTAAAACTAGTGCAAAGCTTATGTAACATTGCTTTCTTTTGTATTCTCTACCACCTAACAAAGGTTTAGGTGATGAGAAAACCCCTTTTAAGTTCCATTGAGAACTACCACTCTCAGTGCACCAATACACCCCCTGCCGGCCCACCCTAATATTGGGGTGGCACTCTGCTCTTCTAATGATAGGTAGGAGGGGAAGATCAGCCAGGGCAGATTGGTGTACTGAATGCGGTAGCCCCACCCCCAGTGCACCAAAATGCCTCATTAGCATATGTAATAACCTACAAATATATTTAAACTCTGATGATAAAGGTAAGAAAATGACCTACATCCATAGCTCCCTGTATGCTATGAGGACATATCAGCAGGTTAGATACTTAAAAGTTGACTTTGAGGTTAGCTTTACACGTACTGGATTCGCGGTGGATTTCACGCTGCGAGTTTGCAGCGAAATCCGCTGCAAATCCTGGCACTGGGATTTTCAATGGGGTTACATACCTGCAGCGGAATTTTTATTCCGCTGTGACTATGTAACCCCGGCCCCTTTAACCCCCCGCATCCTGCCACATACGTTACCTGCTCCGCGATCCGGCGGCATCTGAGACTCCCAGCTCCCGTCGGTCCAGCTCAGTCAATTAGTGACTGCAGTGCTGCTGTGCAGGGCCGATTCTAGCTTTTCTGCTGCCTGAGGCGAGAACTGAAATAGCGCCCCGCCCACACTACACTGAAATCAACATCATATAAAAACCTAATAGCACTATATAATGACTGCATACCGCCACCCCATAGTGACAAAATATTATCGCCAATATTATCACTACACAAGGGAAAAATACCACCACATCCTGAACACACTACCCTATCTTAATGACTGATCAATACCACCAGTACTGCTACTGAAAAAAAAACTACCGTATAGAGTCCAGCATTATCCCCACACAGTGACAGTATAGTGATCAGGGTACAGTTACATACAGTGACTCACAGGTGACGTCTTCTCTCATTAGAGTCGTTCAATTTCTTGTTTCTTCTCCATTCGAATCTGGCTCCATCATGAAGACTTCTGTTAGCCATGACTTGTCCCCGCAGCATCTATCGGACAGACATTTTAGGCTCCATAACTTACCAACACTCTCTTCACCCTTATACAATACCCTATCCATAGTGCCCCAATATGAATAATTCCCCATATTATAATCCCCTCCATCTCCGCATATAGTCATAATCTTCCTCCCATGTCCCCATGTAGTTATAATCCCCCTGTCTCCTCATGTAGTCATAATCCCCCCGTGTCCCCCAATCTCCTCATAATCCCCCATCTCCTCAGTCCCCCCTGTGTCCCCCCTCTCATTATAATCCCCCATTGTCCATCTCCATATAATCCCCCCTGTGCACCCATCTCCATATAATCACCTCGTGTCCCCCATCTCCTCATAATCACCCCATGTGTCCCCCCATCTCCATATAATCCCCCCCGTGTCTCCCCATCTCTTTATAATCCCCCCGTGTCTCTCCTTCTCCTTATAATCCTCCATGTGTCTCCCCATCTCTTTATAATCCTCCCTGTGTCTCCCCATCTCTTTATAATCCTCCCTGTGTCTCCCCATCTCTTTATAATCCTCCCTGTGTCCCCCCATCTCCTTATAATCCCCCCCATGTGTCCCCCCATCTCCATATAATCCCCCCTGTGTCTCCCCATCTCCTTATAATCCCCCCCGTGTCTCCCCATCTCTTTATAATCCCCCCGTGTCTCTCCTTCTCCTTATAATCCCCCCGTGTCTCCCCATCTCTTTATAATCCCCCCTGTGTCTCCCCATCTCTTTATAATCCTCCCTGTGTCTCCCCATCTCTTTATAATCCCCCCTGTGTCTCCATATCTCTTTATAATCCCCCCTGTGTCTCCCCATCTCTTTATAATCCTCCCTGTGTCTCTCCATCTCCTTATAACCCCCCCCCTGTGTCTCTCCATCTCCTTATAATCCCACCATTTCCTCATAATCCCCCCCTGTGTCCCCCCATCTCTTTATAATCCCACCCTGTGTCTCTTTACTCCTTACAATCCCCCATGTCCCCCATCTCCATATAATCCTCCCTGTGTCCCCCCATCTCCATATAATCCCCCCTGTGCCCCCCCTATCTCCATATAATCCCCCCTGTGCCCCCCCATCTCCATATAATCCCCCCTGTGTCCCCCCATCTCCATATAATCCCCCCTGTGTCCCCCCTATCTCCTTATAATCCCCCTGTGTCCCCATCTCCTCATAATCACCCCCCTGTGCCCCCCCATCCCCTCATAATCCCTCCGTGTCTCCCCATCTCCTCATAATCACCCCCTGTCTCCCATCGCCTTATAATCCCCCCTGTGACCCCCCATCTCATCATAATCCCCCCTGTGTCTCCCCATCTCCTCATATTCCCCCTGTGTCCTCCATCTCCTCATAATCCCCCCTGTGTCTCCCCATATCTTTATAATCCCCCCTGTGTCCCCCCATCTCCTTATAATCCCCCCCTGTGTCCCCCCATCTCCATATAATCCCCCTGTGTTCCCCCATCTCCTTATAATCCCCCCCCTGTGTCCCCCCATCTCCATATAATCCCCCCTGTGTCTCCCCATCTCCATATAATCCCCCTGTGTTCCCCCATCTCCTTATAATCCCCCCTGTGTCCCCCCATCTCCATATAATTCCCCCTGTGTCCCCCCATCTCCATATAATCCCCCCTGTGTCTCTTCACTCTTTACAATCCCCCCCTGTCTCCCCATCTCCTTACAATCCCCCCTGTGCCCCCCCCCCCCATCTTCAGCAAAGTAAAAAAACAAAAAAACAGGCCAGCTACTCACCTCACCAATGGTTCCCACGCTGCTGCTGTATCCTCCTGGAGGCTTCCTGGTCAGGCTGATCACAGATCTCATGGAGCAGCCTGACCAGGAAGACATCACTGGCTGCTCCAGATCACTTCTAGATCCCAGCACTAACACAGCCTGCGACCTAGAAGTGAATGGCACAGAGCAGAGAACTCATAGTTCCCTGCTCTGTGCCTCCTGTCAGCTGTGTGTGCCTCCTAATAAGGACACAGACACAGCTGACAGCAGGGGGCGCTCCTATAGTGGAGAAGCATGGAGTCCGGCATCACACTGGAGTCCCTGCTTCTGCACGTAAATTCCGTGGGCGGCACACTATTAGCGTAGCACGCCCGGAATATGCATACAGGAGAAGAGACATCAGTCTATGGCTGAGCTCTCTGCTCCTGTAGTCAGTGAGGGGTCATGCATATAATATATGCATGAACACTTACTGTGCAGGGGCGGCCAGTGCCACCCCCTGCAGGGTCCTATGAGCTGCTGTGCAATGATTGGCTGAGCGGGACCGACTGAAGTCGGGAGCCTGACATGCAACTGTGGCGCCAAAGGTAACGTATGCTGTGGGCGTTGGGGGGGTTAAAGGGGCCAGCATTACATACTCGCCACGAAATGAAAATTCCGCTGCTGGTATGTAACCCCATTAACCCCTTAACGACAAAGGGCGTATAGGTACGCCCTATTGCCGGTAAGGGCGTTCAGAGCGGGGCCGCACGGCGACCCCGCTCTGAACCGCGGCGGTCCTGGGTGCCGCTTGTAGCCCGGGACCGTAGGTATTAGCGGGCATGGTCCGATCGCCGTGCCCGCTAATACAGTAACCAGATGCAGCTGTCAAACATGACAGCTGCATCCGATTACCGGATCCAGCGTCTCCCTGGTGTCTAGTGGCGGAGATCTCTCCTCCGGGATGTTATCCCGGAGGAGCGATCTCCGTTTCTGAAGCCGGCCGGGGTCCGCTCCAAGATGGCGCCGTCCCCGGCTCGGCACTCGTTTACTTCCGGCTGCAGCAGCCGAAAGGAAACGAGTGCCTATCTCATGGATCTCTGCAGCATATCTATGCTGCAGAGATCTCAATGAGAGATCAAAGTGTACATACTAGAAGTCCCCCAGGGGGAATAACCCTAACCCCAGGGGGGCTTCTAGTATATGTGTAAAAAAAATATATATAGTGTTGTTGTCAATAAAAAGCCCCCTCCCCTAATAAAAGTGTGAATCACCCCCCTTTTCCCAGGTTATAAATAAAAGTAAACAAATAAATAAATAAACAAACATGTTTGCTATCGCCGCGTGCGTAATCACCCGAACTATTAATTAATCACATTCCTGATCTCGCATGGTAAATGGCGTCAGCGCAAAAAAATCCCAAAGTGCAAAATTGCGCATTTTTGGTCGCATCAAATCCAGAAAAATTGTAATAAAAAGCGATCAAAAAGTCGTATATGCGCAATCAAGGTACCGATAGAAAGAACACATCATGGCGCAAAAAATGACACCTGACACAGCCCCATAGACCAAAGGATAAAAGCGCTATAAGCCTGGGAATGGAGCGGTTTTAAGTGACGTATATTTGTTGACAATGGTTTGAATTTTTTACAGGCCATCAGATACAATATAAGTTATACATGTTACATATCGTTTTAATCGTAACGACTTGAGGAACGTGCATAACAAGTCAGTTTTACCCCAGGGCGAATGGCGTAAAAACACATTTCCCCCAAATAAACAAAATGCGTTTTTTTTTTCAATTTCACCACACTTTGAATTTTTTCCTGGTGGTTCGCAGTGTACTTTATGCAAAAATTCAGCCTGTAATTGCAAAGTAAAATTAGTGACGCAAAAAAATAAGGGCTCATGTGGGTTTCTAGGTGGAAAAATGCAACTGCTATGGCCTTTGATGCACAAGGAGGAAAAAACGAAAACGCAAAAATCGAAATTGGCTCTGTCCTTAAGGGGTTAAAGATCCCAGTACCAGGATTCGCAGCAGATTTTGCTGCAAACTTGCAGCGTGAAATTTGCTGCGAATTGTAAAATCCTGCAGTTTTTACACTCATCACAGAGCCTTGTAATAACCTTTCTATTCTGTAGAGAAAGCGTCCTATTATGATCAAAGACAAGATTACAATAGTAGGTAACACTTTTTTTTTTTTAATAAATAAAACCATATATATTTATATGGACAAAACAGGAACCACCACTGACAAATGATGGTCAAAACCCCCTTTCTCCCTCTCAAAGGTCACAAAGCATGACCACAATAGAGTTCCTATGACCCGTGTAGCTGCTGTAAAGCAAATCTCTGAATGCTGTCACCAACTGCATAACACTGTTAGGCTATGTTCACATTACGGTCTCTGCCCCGATAATTTCGGCCAGTACTTAAGTACCGGCTGGATGATCTTTCCGGACGCAGGGTTCTGATGCGAGCACATCAGCGCACGCCCGCATTAGATTTTCCCACAGCACACTATGAAGCGACCGGCCGGAGCCGCTCAATTCATTGTGTGAACTGACAGGGTTTCCTACGGCCGCAGAAAACTGACATGTCAGTTATTTGCGGTGCCGCGCGGGATCTCAGCTGGAGCATATACTATGTGTATACGCTCCGGCCGGGATCCTATAGATCAATAGGCAGTGTTCACAGGCGTACAAAGTACGTCCGTTGTTGCAGATGGCAACAACAACCGTACTTTTACATAGCGTGATATAGAGTAATTTTGATTACGGGTAATCTGAGTGTTAACTGGCTATCCGGGGTGGTGACAGGCAATCTGGGGGCGTTTACTGGCTATCTGGGGTGGTGACAGGCAATCTTGGGTGGTGACGAGCAATCTGGGGTGGTGACGGGCAATACTGGTAGTAGAGCCAATGCATATGAGTGAGGGGTACCTTCCCTTTTATGGCCTCCCCGTTCCACAGACCACATTGTGAATTACCTCCCTACCACCAGCTGTCTTGACGACAGAAGAACTGAAAGAACCCTAACCCGCTGGCCATTTTGGTAAAAAGTGCTGGTAGACTCCAACCTAACTCCATTTAAACTCCTCCCAAGACATTTCTTGACCTGTCCCTGACCCCCTTTTTTACCCCACTCACTCTCCTTTCCTTGTTAAACTCATCACCAAGTCATGCTAGGCCTGCACCAGAATACGCCCTGCTCTGTGTCCTTCCTTTAGAGGAGTAGTTAAAGATATATAAGCCATAAACAGTGGGTGGGTTCAGGCTTAGGGCCCACTGTCTCGTCCCTACCTCCCCTTCCTGACAGTTTCCTTTTTTTTTTTTTTTTAAGGCTATGTTCACACTGCGTACGAATCCGTATGCAGTTCTTACGCCACTGTACATGTGCGGCTGAAATTTGACATGCGGACTGATGCGTACGCACTGCGAACATACGCCCGTAGTACAGTTATGCTTCCCTAGCTTGTTTCGAAGCGATCTGAAACAGGTCATTTACTTGGAAATCTTCGCCCAGCCCAATAAAACTCAGAGAACCTTTTGGATCGAAAAATCAAGTTCAATTTGACTGAAATAAGTACTTCATATGGGACCGCATGGAAATTCACGGCCGTGAGTTGGAACATTTCCGTCCTCAAACAATGGTCTTGTTCATTTTTCACGGCGGCGTATACAATGCGATCGTGCGGCCGTATATCGTATACTTTCAAGCGAACGCATCAACCTCAAAACTATGTGCGTATATTCGCGGTTCGCACTATGTGCGGAAATATACGTAGTTTGAACATAGCCTTAGAAAAACAATAATAATCAGAAAACAGGAAGTGCTGTGTTTTCCATGTTTTCGGGTTTAAAGTGTATTTGAGGGGACTGTATGTTAGAAAGCCCCACAAAGCACCCCATTTTAGAAACTGCACCCCCCACACTCTGCAAAAACACATACAGAAAGTTTTGTAACCCTTTAGGGGAGTCACAGAAATAAAAGCTAAGTGTGTAAGAAATTAGAAATTTGTAATTTTCTGTGCAGATATTTTATTGTAATCCAATATTTTTCATAATTATAAACCCACTACCAGAGAAATGCACCCCAATATTGATTTCCCCAGTGCAGCAGTTTATAGAAATACCCCATATGTGGTCCTATTGCGCTATTTGACGCAACCACAAGCCTCAGATATAAAGAAGCGCCTAGTGAATTTCAATGCCTCCGTTTTATTTGGTCATTTTTGACTGTACCACTTCAGGTTGGCAGAGGCTCTGGGGTGCCAAAATACTGGAAACCCCCCACAAGTGACCCCATTCTGGAAACTACATCCCTCAAGGAATCTAACAAGGCATGCGGTGAGCATTTGGACCCCACAGGTGTTTCACAGATTTTCAGAACAATGTGGCGTGAAAAAAGAAAAAAATGTTTTTACACTGAAACATTGTACTAGCCTTCAATTTTTCATTTTCACAAAGGGATACAAGGAAAAAAAAAACAAAAACGTGTAGCGCAGTTTCTCCCAAGTACGGAAATACCCCACATGTGGACATAAAGTGCCAAGCGGGCGCAGGACGAGCCTCCAAAGGGAAGGAGCGCCAATTGGCTTTTGGAAGCTGGATTTCACTGGAATGGATTTCATGGGCCATGACGCATTTACAGAGCCCTAGTGCTGCCAAAACACTGGAAACCCCCCACAAGTGATTCCATTCTGGAAACTACACCCCTCAAGGAATCTAACAAGGGGTGCAGTGAGCATATGGACCCCACCGGTGATGGGCACAAATGTGGAACAATGTGACGTGAAAGTGAAAAAATTCATTTTCTCACTTTCACGGCACAAATGTGCCCGTCATCAAGGGGTCCATATCCTCATTGCACCCCTTGTTAGGTTCCTTGAGGGGTGTAGTTTCCAGAATGGGGTCACTTGTGGGGGGTTTCCAGTGTTTTGGCAGCATTACGGCTCTGTAAATGCGACATGGCCCATGAAATCCATTCCAGTGAAATCCAGCTTCCAAAATCCAAATGGCGCTCCTTCCCTTCGGAGGCTTGCCCTGCACCCACATGGTGCTTTATGTCCACATGTGGGGTATTTACGTACTCGGGGGGAAATTGCTCTACACATTTTGTGTGTTTTTTTCTCTTTTAACCCCTTGTGAAAATTATAAATTCAAGGCTAGACCAACATTATAGTGTAAAAAATGTAATATTTCATTTCCACGCCACATTGTTTCACATTTGTGCCCATCACCAGTGGGGTCCATATGCTCACTACACCCCTTGTTACATTCCCTGAGGGGTGTAGTTTTCATAATGGGGTCACTTGTGGGAGGGTTTCACTGCTTTGGCAACACAGGGAGTTTTTAAATGCAACATGACCCTTGAAATCCATTCTACCCAAATCCAGCCCCAAAAAGCTAAATGGCGCTCCTTCCCATTGGAGGCTCGTCTTGCGGCCGCATAGCGCCTTAAGTCCACATGTGGGGTATTTACGTACTCGGGGGAAATTTCCTCTACATGTTTTGTTCTGTTTCTTCTCTTTTAACCCCTTGTGCAAATGAGAAATGTCAAGACACTTAAACATTGGCCGAGCCGTGAATTTTTCATTTTCACAAGGGTTTAAAAGAGAAAAACACAAAACGTGTACAGCAGTTTGTCCCGAGTACAAAAATACCCCACAAGTGGACATAAAGCGCCATGCGGCCGCAAGACCGGCCTCTACAGGGAAGGAGCGCCAGTTGGCTTTTGGATGCTGGATTTGGGTGGAATGTATTTCAAGGGCCATATTGCATTTACAAAGACCGTATGCTACCAGGACAGTAATAAACCCCCACAAGTGACCCCATTCTGGAAACTACACCCCTCAAGGAATCTAACAAGGGGTGCAGTGAGCATATGGACTCCACTGGTGATGGGCACAAATGGGGAACAATGTGACGTGAAAGTGAAAAATTTAGTTTTTTCATTTTCACAGCACAAATGTGACTGTCATCAAGCGGTCCATATCCTCTTTGCACCACTTGTTAGATTCCTTGAGGGGTGCACTTTTTAGAATGGGGTCCCTTTTGGGGGGCTTCCACTGTCTTGGCAACACAGGGCCTTTGTAAATGCGACATGGCATTCACCATCCATTCTAGCCAAATGGCGCTCCCTCCCTGCGGAGGCTTACCGTGCACCCGCCTGGCGCTTTATGGCCACATGTGGGGTATTTACATACTTGGGGGAAGTTGCGCTACACATTTAGTGTTTTATTTTATCTTTTAACCCCTTGTGAAAATGAAAAAATAAAGACTAGATCAATGATTTAGTGTAATTTTTTTTTTTTTTTTACACTAAATGTTGGTCTAGCCTTGATTTTTTTCATTTCCACAAGGGGTTAAAAGAGGAAATAAATGCAATATGTGTAGGGTAATTTCTCCTGAGTACGAAAATACCCCACATGTGGGCATAATGTACCATATGGGCACAGGGTAAGCCACCAGAGGGACAGAGCGCCATTTAGAGGCTGGAATGGAGGATGGAGGCCATGTCGAATTTACAAAGCTCCTGTGCTGCCAGGACAGTAGAAAGCCCCCACAAGTGACCCCATTTTGGAAACTACACCCCATAAGTAATCTAACAAGGGGTGCAGGGAGCATATGGACCCCACTGGTGATGGGCACATATGTAGAACATGTGCTGTGAAGATGAAAAATATTTTTTTTCCGTTTTCACGGTACAAATGTGGCCGTCACCAGGGGGCCATATCCCCACTGCCCCCCTTGTTAGATTCCTTATCGGGTGTAGTTTCAAGAATGGGGTCACTTGTGGGGGGTTTCTACTGTCCTGGCCGCACAGAGGCTTTGTAATTGCATCATGGCATCCTCTAATGGGAATGGCGGCCATACCTACTTAGCTGGGGAAAAGGGACAATTCTAATTTATTTGGGGGTATTAGGCCAATTATTAGTTTATAAGGTTGAAAATGACAGAAGTTTATCAAATTTAACCTGTGTTGATCCAGAGGAAGGCAAAAAACCCTTGTGAGGCAGATGACAGTAGCCTCATCACAGGGGAATAATTCCTTCCTAACTCCATAATGGCGATCAGAATAATCCCCAGATCAGGGGACCCCGAAACAGGAATAAGGGACAAAATTTAGAAAATTTAGAACTCCAATGACTTGTGGTACGCCTTGAAGCAATTCTTTATGCAGAGGACAGGGTGATCAGGACAGGTGTCACACTGGTAAATGGTGTCCTTCCTGATCCCCCTTTTACGCCACACTCTGCACTTCTTTTGGGATCTCCCCTTTTTTTCTAGTGTTGAAGGAGAAAAAAGGACAAGGCACCGGCGCCTAGTGTGATACCAGAGGGGGGATGAGAGAGTGAGAGAGGTAGTGTGCTTACCTGGTAGCCACTTGGGCTTGAAGCGTATCACCCTACTTAGGGGTACTGGAAACGTTGCACCTTGCGGCTGGAGAAAGTGGTGAAAGCAAACAGTGGCTGCCAAAGCTAGATGGACCTACGGACGGGGTGCTCTCTGAATGGTTAATTCTTTTTATCCAATAGCTTTATCTTTATATGAATTTTACTCATGAAATGAATGTTTAGTGCTTTTTTATACCTTGTTTTACTTTTTATTGATTATATTACTGACACTCTGTTATTAACTCCCCCTCCTTCCCCCTGGTGGGCGGGATTGGCGGGCTTTTACTGTTTTAAACCCTGACTGTTTCACTCACATGCATGCACACTGTTCTGAGGAAGGGAGAGTTTCTCCCGAAACATGTTAACCTCGTGCTCATTATAAATAAAGTGCAATCCAGCAGTGGGAAGATCAGTTCCCTAACGATCTTCCCACTAACTCCGAGGATAGGGGGGGCATTCTGGGGGCTGGATTTGGGTGTCCCTACCCTCATATACTCTAAATCTGTAAGTGTACCCTGAGGTACTTTCACAGAGTTTGTATAATTTCACGTAATACAGCGATCTTTTATTGGGAACGTACTGGCGGAAATGGAGTCTTCCTTTGAAGCTCAGGAGGGACTCATCTACTGAGATATATTTCTCTGGGATATACATCTCAGTAAATTTGGCCCGTTTCTAGAGGCGGACGGGCCGGGCGGACGCACCGGGCGCCGACAGCTAGGGGGCGCTGGTGGCACCCCCCAGACTCCACTCAGCTGCGCGCAGCCCCGGCCGGCAAGCCGGACGCCACCTGCTAGCTCGCTTGCCCCATCACCTGCTCCTCTGAAGAATCACCTCGCGTAGCTCCGCCCCTGGACCGCCTGGACCTCTGCCTCCGGACCGTCCGTAGCTCCGTCCCGGACTATCCGTAGCTCCGCCCCCGGACTGCCTGGACCTCCGTCTCCGGACCGCTCGTAGCTCCGCCTCCGGACCGCTCGTAGCTCCGCCCCCGGACCTCCAGTAGCTCCGCCCCCGGACTGCTCCGACCCAGCCGAGCACTCTGCACCTGCAGACGTCTCCCTCCAGCAGCGCAATGACGTTATTTCTTGCGTTTGCTGGAGAGAGATGTGTGCAGGGGCGGCAGCGGCCTGCTCCTCGCAGGCTGGAGAAGAAGAGAAGAAGAGGAGAGAGGGACCCCTATGCCAGAATAAGGTGAGTATAATGTTTTTTGTGTGTGTGTGTGTGTGTGTGTGTGTTTGGCAATGCAGGGGAAGCAGAGGGGATTATTACTATTTGGGGGGGGGGGCAGCACAGGGAGGGGTATGACAATGGGGACAGCAGAGGGGGGATTATTACAATGGGGACAGCACAGGGGGGATTACAGGGGGTGGTCACTCAGCTTTCCCAGCATCCTGTATGTCAGTGTAATGGAGGTCACCCAGCTTTCCCAGCATCCTGTATGTCAGTGTAATGGAGGTCACCCAGCTTTCCCAGTATCCTGTATGTCAGTGTGTAATGGAGGTCACACAGCTCTCCCAGCATCCTGTATGTCAGTGTGATGGAGGTCACCCAGCTCTCCCAGTATCCTGTATGTCAGTATAATGGAGGTTACACAGCTTTCCCAGTATCCTGTATGTCGGTGTAATGGAGGTCACCCAGCTCTTAGAGTATCTTGTATGTCAGTATAATGGAGGTCATCCAGCTTCCCCAGCATCCTGAATGTCAGTGTAATGGAGGTCATCCAGCTTTTCCAGTATCCTGTATGTCAGTATAATGGAGGTCACACAGCTTTCCCAGCATCCTGTATGTCGGTGTAATGGAGGTCAAACAGCTCTCCCAGCATCCTGTAAGTCAGTGTAATGGACGTCACCCAGCTTTCCCAGCATCCTTTATGTCAGTATAATGGAGGTCATCCAGCTTTCCAGCATCCTGTATGTCAGTGTAATGGAGGTCACACAGCTCTCCCAGCATTCTGTATGTCAGTGTGATGGAGATCACACAACTCTCCCAGTATCCTGTATGTCAGTGTGATGGAGGTCAACCAGCTCTCCCAGTATCCTGTATGTCAGTGTGATGGAGGTCACCCAGCTCTCCCAGCATCCTGTATGTCAGTGTAATGGAGGTCACACAGCTTTCCCAGTATCCTGTATGTCAGTGTAATGGAGGTCACACCATGCAGTCTTTACTGCACCAAGCAGCAGAATTTCTATAGTTTTGGAGCCTATAGGAGGGAAAGGGGAAGGAAGTTGCTGGATAAGTGTGGAGCCTGAGATGTCTGTCTGGCAGGTTCTGAGGAGACGAATTGTAGCTGCAAGAAATCATCATGGTGGTCCGGTTGGAGAGGAAAAGGAAAATGGTGCCGCAGATCAAAGAAAACGTCACCTGTGAGTCCCTGTATGATGATTTTGTATTCGGTTGAACATTAGCTCTTAGGGGTGCAACACAGCTCTATGTCGTAATACACACACTGCTTCTCCTAATAACCCGAATCCTGATAAAAGCCCCCCTCCTTCGCCAGGACTGAACTGAGTGTGGTCGCTGAGGGGGGGGGGGGGGGGGGGTTGCTTTTATCAAGATTCGCCCTGTTTCCAAAATGATCTAGAAACTGCCCTGATATGAGGGATCATCTCGCGGGGGGCAACTTGCATTGTCATTATAATGCAAGAATTTTAGGACGACTTCGAATCGAAACCGTCCCATGGCCATATGTAAAGTGGGGTATTATACATAATACATACCTCCCAACTTTTGCTGAGAGGAAAGAGGGACAGTCACGGCAATGCACCACGCCCCCTATAGCCACACCTTCCCCCATAACCACGCCCCCATAGCCAAACCCTTATATCCACCTCACCTATTACCATTATATAAAAAACAAATATTATCACCACATCGTGACTTATACCCCCCATACCATTACTACATAACATCCACTATACAAAGACCAGTATCTCCACTACACTGAGCCATATGGAGGTAGATACAAATGCTGCACAGACTCTTTACACCACATACGTGATTACAGTACAGCTATATTCAATGACTCACAGGGGGCATCTTCTCTGATCGGAATTGCTCACTTTTTCAATCCATCATGAAAACCACTTCTGGCAATACCTCGTCCCTGCAGAATCTGCCACATAAAAATTTTAGGCTTTTTGCTTTTGCACCATCCTCACAATCTATACAAAGTCCCCATCTATATTGCTCTGCACTGTAACAGTGCTCACTCTATGCCACCCTGTAGTGTTTAGGCCTACTGTGGACCCTCAAATAGTAATTAGGCCCCTCTGTGCCCTCAAATAGTAGATACACCACCTCTGTGCCCTCATACAGTAGATACACCCCCTCTGTGCCCTCTTATAGTAGTAAGACCCCTCTGTGCCCTCATATAGTAGATAAGCCACCTCTGTGCCCTCATATAGTAGATACCCCACCTCTGTGCCCTCATATAGTAGATACACCCCCTCTGTGCCCTTATATAGTAGTAAGACCCCTCTGTCTTCCCCATATAGTAGATACACCCCCTCTGTGCCCTTATATAGTAGTAAGACCCCTCTGTCTTCCCCATATAGTAGATACCCCATCTCTGTGCCCTTATATAGTAGATACACCCCCTCTGTGCCCTTATATAGTAGTAAGACCCCTCTGTCTTCCCCATATAGTAGATACACCACCTCTGTGCCCTCATATAGTAATAAGCTACCTCTGTGTCCTCATGTAAGACCTCATGTAAGACCTTTCTGTCTCCCCCCATATAGCAGCTAAAACTCTCTGTCCCCTGGTAGTAGCACCCCCCCTTCCATGGTGTGTAAATAAACGTTCATATATGTTTGGACTTTTGGAGTGCTACTGTATTTTTGGACCTATAGCTGAGTATACCTTGATCAAGGCACGCAGTGGGCACCCACCTTTCATCAGTTTCTACGAGTTTTGCAGATTTTTTGTGCCTATCTATCTATCTATCTATCTATCTATCTATCTATCTATCTATTATCTATCTATTATCTATCTATTATCTATCTATCTATCTATCTATCTATCTATCTATCTATCTATCTATCTCTATCTAGCTATCTCCTATCTATCTATCTATCTATCTATCTATCTATCTATCTATCTCCTATCTATCTATCTATCTATCTATCTATCTATCTATCTATCTTCTATCTATCTATCTATCTATCTATCTATCTATCTATCTTCTATCTATCTATCTATCTATCTATCTATCTATCTATCTATCTATCTATCTATCTATCTTCTATCTATCTATCTATCTATCTATTATCTATCTATCTATCTCCTATCTATCTATCTATCTATCTATCTTCTATCTATCTATCTATCTATCATCTATCTACTTGATGAGAGCAGCACTACTTAAAATTTTAGGTGGTGCCAGCGGGTAAGACCTTAGACTCGGGTCCACAGTAATATATAAATGGATGAAACAGCAACACTCCGTTCTTATGAAGTTCAAAAACGTGAATATATTCCATGCTAAAAGTGCAACGTTTCAACCGCCTATCGCTGTCTTTTTCAAGCATGTTTTTTGAACTTCATAAGAATGGAGAGTTGCTGGGTCATCTATCTATCTATCTATCTATCTATCTATCTATCTATCTATCCATCTATCTCCTATCTCTCTCTCTATCTCCTATCTCTCTATCCATCTCCTATCTCTCTCTCTCTCTATCTATCTATCTATCTATCTATCTAACAAAACACAACAATCACTGAACTCAGGGAGAACAGTGAAAAATTCCAATGGAGTACTGATTTTTGAGTCTCCATTGATTGTCCCATACAAAATTTGAATATGCAAAAAAGGGGTCCGTGGAGCCCTGAGTTCAGTGATTGTTGTGTTTTGTTGGTCTATTTATCATTGCCCCAGTAGCCAGAATCCTGCTCCACACTGACGAGGGGCAAATACCCCAAAACTGCAGTCTGTGGATGGATGCCTAGCCTTGGTAACCCTTGTCTTATGTCGTTATACTGGCCACAGAGTTAGACTTTGACTCACAGGGGCCACCCTGGTGTTTCCCTATTTAGGTCCTAAAGCTCGCTACAGAGTGAGGACCTGAGGGACTACGTATCAGGGTGGTTTGGTGCTCTCCCCACTAGGAGGCACCCCTTGGCAATGGGCTTCCTTCTCTGGAGAGAGGGATATCTGGCTATTCCCGTGTTTTGAGACTTGTAACTGAGGCTCCACGGACCCCTTTTTTGCATATCTATCTATCTATCTTCTATCTATCTATCTATCTATCTATCTATCTATCTATCTATCTATCTTCTATCTATCTATCTATCTATCTATCTATCTATCTATCTATCTATCTCCTATCTATCTATATCGGAGGAGGAGGAAGAGGAGGAAGAGGAGGAAGAGGAGGAAGAGGAGGAAGAGGAGGAAGAGGAGGAAGAGGAGGAGGAGGTTGACATTTTCCAATTTTTGACACTGTCACAACAGTAGCTGTCGAACAAAACATTACTCTCTAAAAGTCCCACTATTGTGACTAGTATGGTTTGGCTGTGTTATTGAGATTTGTTTGCATGGAATTTATCAATATTCGCAAATCCGAGCAAATATTCGTAAATGTTGTGAAACAAATTTGCTCATTAGCCACGGTCCTCAGCTGCTAATATCAGATGGGAACTGGCCGGTATAGAGAGGGCTCGCTTTGTGAGCTCTCATTATACCAATTTACCGGTACCATGACGCAACTGGGTGTTATGGTACGGGTATGGCTTCATGGCTTTTAGTATGTGAATGTCTACTTATAGTATTACCTGTCTAATCTGTCTGCCCCAGGTCTATAATCTCCATTTGTTTTGTGGGTCTGTAGTACTCTACCATAGCATGGAAGAAACCACTGCTTGTTACGGCCGCGGCGGCGTCCCGCGTTCCGGGCCGCCGCCGCGACCGCTGCCTGCCCTATGCAGCAGCCGGTGTCCATAGTCGGGGACCCGGCGCTGCTGTCACCTCGGCCCCGGGGGGCGCCTCACCTCTCCACGCTCCTGTCTCCCGCTGTGCCGGCCGGCGCGCGCGTCCCCGCCTCCTAGGGCGCGCGCGCGCCGGCTGTCTCAGATTTAAAGGGGCAGTGCGCTCCTAATTGGTAGTTGCACCCAATCACTCCCCTATAAATCCCAGCATGCCCTGTCCTTAGGGTTGGAGCCTCTACATGCTTCCCATAGCGTTTGGCCCAGCCCCTGTTGTTCCTGAGTCCTATCTGTTACCTGGTCCCAGTCCCTGTTCCTGAGTCCTATCCGTTACCCGGTCCCTAGTCCCTGTTCCTGGTTCCTGTTTCCCAGTCACTCCATCTGTTCCTGCGTTCAGCCTGTCACGTGCGCTCTCACCTGCAGACCTTTGCCAGTGCCATCTCCTGCCTACTGCTCCTGCCACGCCTCGCCTGCCGTCACCAGCAACCAAGCCAGGGGTAGCGACCTGGGGGTCGCCTGCCGCAGCAAGTCCATCCCGCCTTGCGGCGGGCTCTGGTGAAAACCAGCGGCCCCTTAGACTCCGCTCCCTGGTGAGGTTTGTGCCATCGCTGGTGCCGGTCCAGTGGATCCACTACTCCAGGCGTTACAGTAGGCTCCAACCATGGATCCCGGCGAGGTGCCAGATCTCCGTGACGTCGCCAGAGTGGTCGCGCAACAGGCTCAACAAATCCAGAAACAGTCACAGCAGATCCAGCAACTCACTGCCGCCTTACAGCAGCAGACTACTGCCCAGCGCACACCATCTCCTGACGCTGCTTCTTCACTCCGACTGGCTCTCCCAAGCAAGTACTCTGGGGACTCTAAGTTGTGCAGAGGATTCCTGACTCAGTGCACCATGCACATTGAACTTTTGAGTAGTCAGTTTTCCACCGAGCGCTCTAAAGTGGCTTTCATCATCAGCCTATTAGAGGGTAGAGCCCTGGCCTGGGCCACGCCACTGTGGGACCGTGATGACCCTGTTGCTGCCAATCTCCGGGCCTTCCTATTCGAGTTTCGCTCCGTCTTTGAGGAACCTGCCCGTGCTTCTTCGGCCGAGACTGCTCTCCTCAACCTCTCTCAAGGCAGCTCCTCTGTCGGTGACTACGCCATCCAGTTCCGCACCCTGGCAGCTGAATTGGACTGGAACGAGGCCGCCCTGTTGGCCACCTTCAAGAAGGGCCTGTCTAGTCGAGTGAGAGACGTGCTCGCTGCCCGAGACCTGCCTACCTCCCTGAACGAACTCATTCTACTGGCCACCCGAGTTGATACTCGTTTTTCGGAGAGGGAGGAGGAGGTTCGGCATGAACATTTACTAACCCGTTCCCGTCGCCATCCCCAGCTGGCGCCAGTTTTCCAGAATCCTGACCTCGATGTCCCAACCCTCTCCTGAGATTCCTATGCAGGTGGAACGGGCTCACCTGACGCCTGATGAAAGAATCCGGCGCCTGGAGCAGAATCTCTGTCTCTATTGCGGTGGTTCCGATCACTTCCGGCTGGGATGTCCCCTACGTCCCCAAACATCCGGAAAATGCTCGCACCTAGGTCCGGTGGGACAGGTGTCCCTAGGTGTAAATGCCACCATTCCAAGTCTGTCTATGCCAGTTTCCATCCGGACTCCCTCAGGACAAAATCATCTGACTACTGCCTTCCTCGATTCGGGGTCAGCAGGCAGTTTTATTGCGGCAACATTGGTCCAAAGATGGCGGCTACCCGTGACCCGACTAGCCAGGCCCCTGACTATCTCCTCGGTCACGGGCGAAATTCTTACCGACCGTGTGTACTACCAGACCGCATCTTTAGTCCTCCAGGTGGGTCCTTCACATCAAGAAGAGATATCCTTCTACGTCCTGCCCCATTCTTCCCCCGCGGTCCTCCTGGGACTCCCGTGGCTACAAGAACATGCCCCTCAGCTGGACTGGAGAACCGGGGAGATTCTCAGTTGGGGTCAGGACTGTTCCCACCAGTGTCTCAAGTCACCTCAGACCAAGTGTATTATGTCATTTCCTGTCCCGGCCAAGCCTCTATCCGGCCTACCGGCAGAAGACCAAGACTCGGCGGATGCCTTCTCTGCCGAGGTGTACCCTCTCCCCGTACCCAAGACTAAGGTCGTGTTCTCTCACCACCGGAAGAACTTACAGAAGGTCCCTTGCCACGTTATACCGCCTGATCGCCTAGTACCAGTCGTCACCTCCACTCTTCAGAGAGTACCCCCCGGAAAGACTCATGTTCACCCTGCGCTTCGAAGAGGTATTTTGAACTGGGGACATTCCTCGTTGGAGGCCGGGCACCCGGGAGTCCGTAAGACCGGCCAACGGATCTCTCGCCACTACTGGTGGCCCAGCCTATCCCAAGATGTCAAAGACTTTGTGGCTTCCTGTACCATTTGCAGGCAAGAAAGAGGGGGAGGCCAAAGGGGGGGGGTACTGTTACGGCCGCGGCGGCGTCCCGCGTCCCGGGCCGCCGCCGCGACCGCTGCCTGCCCTATGCAGCAGCCGGTGTCCATAGTCGGGGACCCGGCGCTGCTGTCCCCCCGGCCCCGGGGGGCGCCTCACCTCTCCACGCTCCTGTCTCCCGCTGTGCCGGCCGGCGCGCGCGTCCCCGCCTCCTCGGGCGCGCGCGCGCCGGCTGTCTCAGATTTAAAGGGGCAGTGCGCTCCTAATTGGTAGTTGCACCCAATCACTCCCCTATAAATCCCAGCATGCCCTGTCCTTAGGGTTGGAGCCTCTACATGCTTCCCATAGCGTTTGGCCCAGCCCCTGTTGTTCCTGAGTCCTATCTGTTACCTGGTCCCAGTCCCTGTTCCTGAGTCCTATCCGTTACCCGGTCCCTAGTCCCTGTTCCTGGTTCCTGTTTCCCAGTCACTCCATCTGTTCCTGCGTTCAGCCTGTCACGTGCGCTCTCACCTGCAGACCTTTGCCAGTGCCATCTCCTGCCTACTGCTCCTGCCACGCCTCGCCTGCCGTCACCAGCAACCAAGCCAGGGGTAGCGACCTGGGGGTCGCCTGCCGCAGCAAGTCCATCCCGCCTTGCGGCGGGCTCTGGTGAAAACCAGCGGCCCCTTAGACTCCGCTCCCTGGTGAGGTTTGTGCCATCGCTGGTGCCGGTCCAGTGGATCCACTACTCCAGGCGTTACACTGCTTCCTGGCCGAGCCGTTACTCAGCACTAGAATTCTCAGAATGCATTGGTTCCCCATAACATTTCATCACAACCCTCTCACCGTACCTAGTCCCCTTCCACACGGCTGCTGCTCTTCTTATTAATTCTAAAAGGATACTATGGTTTACAGGACACAACACACAGCAGTTTCAGTGAATTTTTCACCAGTTTGACTTATGTTTCTAAAGTTCTGTGGAAACTGTATTCTATAGGTAGGTACATTGTGCAATATGGATTCTACATCAGGACCTGTATCTGGGACCATTACCTCATCCATAGTAAGGTTATCAGGGCATCTGCTAATACAAGAAAAGAACACTTGGTTATCATGGGGCTTAAAGAAATTGTAGTGGGCTTAGACTTTGTCACAATTTTTTAGAAGGTTGAAAACTTGTATAGTTAAAGAGTAAGACTGAGGCACCTGTATCTTTGAAATAGAAACTGGATTTCAAGTCTATATTACTTAAAGTGGTATTCTCATCTAATGATTACAATGATATGTAACTTGTATTACTTTTATTTGATCTGACAGTTTTTAAAAAATTAAAAACTAAAAAAACAAAACAAAAACTAAATGGGTTTAAAATTGCTCTATAACCATCATTATAATGCTTTTATCTTTCGGTCTATGGGGCTGTGTGAGGTGTCATTTTCTGCGCTATGATCTGTACTTTCTATCGGTATCTTGATTGTGCATACTGTATGCAACTTTTTTTATCACTTTTTATTGCAATTTTTCTGGATTTGATGTGACCAAAAATGTGCACTTTTGCACTTTGGAATTTTTTTGGCACTTATGACGTTTACGGTACGAGATAAGGAATGGGATAATTTAATAGTTAGGGCGATTACGCATGTGGCGATAGCAAACATTGCTCGGGAAGATTTGTCCCACTAGACACCAGGGACGTGAAGAGGAGACCATTTAAATGCAGCTGTCAGGTTTGACAGCTGCATTTAAATGCCTAATTAGCCGGCTTGGCAACGGGATCCGTGTTGGCTAAAAGAGGCGCTCCCCGGCTGCAGATAACAGCCAGGAGCAGCGCCGTTCAGCGTGGGGTCCTGGTGGGACCCCTTTCTGAACCCCCCTCGCACCGCCATGACGTACCAGGTACGTCATGGGCCGCAAAGAGGTTAAGGAGATCTGGGAGACTGGAACTGGATCTGACTTACCCGGCACTTCAGTTTCCTGACAGTATGCATAGCATGCGGATGAACGGATTGGCATCTCCATGTGCCGGCTACCCTCGTAACCTTGTATGTCAGGCGAGGGTGGAACTGCCACGGGCGTAGACAAGTGCGTTACACCCTCCTTTAGAAGAAATTTTGAGCTTTATAGTTTAAAATTAAGGAAGTTCTTATTAAATCAGATCTGCCTGAACCTCAGATGTGTTATGTAAGATAGCAGAATCTTTCTGGACTTACAGAGAGAGAAACCACCAATACAATCACAAGAGAGGCAGAGCAGCTGGTAGGTATATAGGTGTCTAATGCTATAGTATAAAAATATATCATGGTTTTGTTTTATAGTGTACATTTCTATTAGAGATGAGTAAACCTCGAGCATGCTTGACTTCGTCTTCAGTCACCGGTAATTAATCGCTGCACGCTGGAGTTCAGGCAATCCCGTGGGTGCTTGAGGTTTGCTTATCTCTAATTTCTATGTGAAAGATAGTGATTGTACTACTGATAGCAATGATAAATATAAGACATATAGGAAAAAGGGACTATAAACTACTATGAGTGATTTTTACTGGCTAGAACAATCACCCGTCCTAATTTTTGTTTACCTCCTATCCTAATTTGTGTTTACCTGAATTTTAGGGGTTCCTGGTGCAAAGCCTTTTTTTTTTTTTTTTAAGGGCGCTGTGTGGATACTTGGCTAGGCATTGGGTATATTTAGACTAATGTTATATATCCGATAAAGAAAAAAAAATAAAACACAAAGAAGAGATTAGGTGATCTATAATGTTGTGGCAGCTAGATAGGTAGTTGGGGTATTTGAGGCTGGAAATAATTTCTTTTGGAATTGAGGTATAGGGAGGAAACCATGGAGGTTCTGGATTCTTTAGGTTTTTGGTCATGGTTTTGGGGCTGGGGGTTGAGAAAATGAACTGCCTGGGTTATATGAGCTTAGGCCAGTTGATTGGAGCTAAATTGTCCAGGATACACTGTAAAAATCCTGCATGTGCACAGTCTTCCTATGTTTCAGGAAAAGGATGGAATTCCCAGATGTGCCATAGACTATATTGTAATATTATTATGAGTTCCGGTCCCCGATTATGTCAAAAAAGGACTGCCCACCTGCAGGATTTTTGCAGTGTATCCTGCTATGGTCCCAAATTGATAGTTAAGCCTTTAAAGGGGCGTATACAGGTGTTTAGTTCTGGTGCCTTCAAGCCTATGAGAAACATCTGAAGGTAAATCCTGGGTGGAACCACCAGCAAGTATGGGCTTTGAGGACCTCCTTCGTCGTATGGTATAGAGTTGGTAGAGTTATTTTAATGTGTTAGTAAAAAGATTGGACGATCTCATTCTATAAGGTTATGGACTGTATTTGTTGTGTTGCTTAAAGAAGAAGTCTGGCCATTTTAAAAATCCAGCAGCCGACGGGGAAGGGAGAATTTGATAACGAGTAAGAACTTAACTCTCCCTATGCCTGCGTTGAGTGGCGGGAATGGCCTTGTGATCCCTGCCGGGCTCTTGGATCTCGGCACTGCACACGTCACAACTCGGGAAAAGTGGGCGACCCAAGGCCAGTCCTGCCACTCACCATGGCCACAGGGAGAGGTAAGTTTCTACTCATCAAATCCCCCCTGCCCCTGCCAACTATCAGGTTTTAAAATTGTCCGGACTTTTAACAGCTGGTATGGCCAGTTTATTCAACACAGTCCTTATTATTCTGAATGCAACTTTTATAAATGGAGTCTGCACAATTATAGGAAGTCCTTGAGCCTGGGATGCACTTGAAGTGAGATGAGGTGTCTGAAGAGTGTACCCATGGTGGTGTGTGCAATAAAGACAGTCCAGAGACACCGGTATCAGGGGCGCTTAATTATGGTTACCATGATTAAGTGTCACGGCGAGAAACTGGCTGGTTTGGGTATTTTAATTGCACTAATGTATTAACAGTAATGTTTTATTCTACAAGTCTGGGAGTGCTGGGTCGAACACGGTCACTGTTTTCTGTCATATTTTACACCTATTGTGAAAGAATGCAGTAAACAGCTGTGTCTGGCCTGATCAGAGGATGTGATCTAGGATGAAGTAATCTTGTAGTTTATGTTAATTTAGTACCTCTCTGGCACATGGTACTAAAGTCCAGCGAAAATTTTTATTAAAGTATCGTATTGCCCCCCCCCCCCACCCCAAAGTTATACAAATCCCCAATATACACCTATTACAGGAAATGCACATTAAGTGCTTTTTTCCCTTCAAAGCTTCACTTCCTGGATAAAATGGTGACATCACTTCCTGGATAACATGGTGATGTCACTTCCTGAATAACATGGTGATGTCACTTCCCGGATAACATGGTGATGTCACTTCCTAGATAAAATGGTGATGTCCCGACTCCCAGAGCTGTGCGGGCTGTGGCTGCTGGAGAGGATGATGTCAGGGGGACACTGAGGGAAACAGGGCACTGGAGGGACACTGAGCATCCCTCTGCCATCATCCTCTCCAGCAGCCACAGCCCGCACAGATCTGGGAGTCAGGTTGGGGGGGCAATACAATACTTTAAAGGGAGCACCTGGGCTCGACTCGAGGTGCTGACAGTGTAGTGAAGGTGTATGTCCCTTATTGTGTGTGGTACCTTTCTTGTAGCCATTGGTGCAGTCTATTTTTCACACTTTTGCCCATAACTTTGCATTCAGGTGTCAAAGAGGAGTAGTGGTGAGATGTTTGTGCTGCCTCACCACCACTTCCTCCTCCTTTTTTGCCGCCCGGCCCTCCCTGTTTGATTCCTGATGACGTCGCTGGCAGGGGCCTCGGCGACTTGCCAGTTCGCGCATGTGCCCTGGATCTGTGGGGTCCTGCACGCTCCTGTGTTCGTAATCGTGCATGCTCTGTAGTGCGGAGGAGCAATATAGAAATGCTGAGGGCCTAAAGCCAGTGCCTACAGTTGCGCCGTTCATCCACGCCACGGCGCATGCGTGATTGCGGACGCAGGAGCACTCAGGACCCGACACACCCAGGGCGCATGCACGAACTGGCAAGTTGCCACATGGCCCTTGCCAGCAACATCATCAGGAAGCAGGAGGCCGGGCCGCAATCAAACAGGGAGGGCCGGGCATCAAACAGGGAGTAGGAAGTGGTTATGAGGCGTGCTGAAGTGCGGCACAAACGACTCACCACTACTCCTCTTTGACACTTGGATACAAAGTTATGGGCAAGAATGTAAAAAGTCTACTGCACCGATGGCTACAAGAGAGGTAGCACACACAATAAGGGACATACACCTTCACTACACTGTCAGCACCTCGGGACCAGCCCAGGTGCTGACAGATTCCCTTTAACTTTTTACAAGAGATCTTTCAATCACATTTATTGTATTACAGTGTACTGTGATTTTGGCAACCTCTTAGTAATACCAGATATCTTACATGAAAACTATGGAGGCTTTCACAAGGTGTCATCATACGGAAGAAGGAGTTAATAACTTTTTTTTTAAGTAGAATTTTTAAGAGTACACAATGACAATAATTTTGTAGGATGTAGGATTACATTATCCTTTTACCTGTAACTAATATAACCACAACTTCTAATATTTTAGTACAAAATTGTTGCACAGAATGAGAATACCTGCACTGCTTTGCTTTACTTCTATCAGTACAGGTTTGCTGCTAAGGCTGTTTACATATTTCTTATATATTTCTTGGTAGTCTTGGGGCTATATTGGGTCCACAAGCAATGGTGGAGTCTTCTGCCCTTCAGAAGAACAGATAGTAGGGCAGAGGTTCTCCCTGATGCTCACACCAGGGATAAGCATAATACCAATTGGTCCATTATGAATGACTGGCCAATTCTGTGTTTGGCTCACCAATTGCTGTACAGGCGCCTTTTTTTTAAGTTCCAATTGGCAGGAACATTAGTAAAATGAGATGGTATTTCTGATGGAATTAGAAACCAATAAGGTATTAGAGGTGTATAATAGCAGCTAAAAATGTGGAGGGAGAATTTTGTAGTGATCCGGAGGAGATAATGTAGGTTTTACGCAAGGTTATATCTGAAGAAAAAAAATGAGATTATAAAATATCTGGATAGTATGAAGGGCCCATTGACATTAGAGAATAGGAGTATTGTAAAGTCCCCAATATCAAGAATTGGCATGCGCTTTGAAGAGTATAAAAGGGAACATGTTCCCAGAAATGGGCGGCCTACCATATGCGTTTAATTAACCGCTGTGTGTACAGTGTTGGAAACTTCGATCAAGATGGGGACATTGTCAGGCTGAATGAGAGAGGCCATAATTTCCATTATTTCGAAATAGGGTAAGGACTGGATTGGATTTTTATAGACCAATATACCAGTTGAACACAGATATGATGCCATTTGCCAATTTGCTGTCAAATTGGCAGTTGAAAGTGATCCATATATAGATAAATCCAGAACAAAAACGTAGATCATCCAATATATTCAGCTTGGCTCAGGGTACCCACCACATTCTGTCCCTGGGTGTAGTTAAGGTCTTTGATAGGGTGGAGTGTTGTTATATATATATACTGTTTATAAATATATATACAGTATATATACACTACCGTTCAAAAGTTTGGGGTCACATTGAAATGTCCTTATTTTTGAAGGAAAAGCACTGTACTTTTCAATGAAGATGACTTTAAACTAGTCCTAACTTTAAACAAATACACTCTATACATTGCTAATGTGGTAAATGACTATTCTAGCTGCAAATGTCTGGTTTTTGGGGCAATATCTACATAGGTTTATAGAGGCCCATTTCCAGCAACTATCACTCCAGTGTTCTAATGGTACAATGTGTTTGCTCATTGGCTCAGAAGGCTAATTGATGATTAGAAAACCCTTGTGCAATCATATTCACACATCTGAAAACAGTCTAGCTTGTTACAGAAGCTACAAAACTGACCTTCCTTTGAGCAGATTGTGTTTCTGGAGCATCACATTTGTGGGGTCAATTAAACGCTCAAAATGACCAGAAAAAGAGAACTTTCATCTGAAACTCGACAGTCTATTCTTGTTCTTAGAAATGAAGGCTATTCCATGTGAGAAATTGCTAAGAAATTGAAGATTTCCTACAACGGTGTGTACTACTCCCTTCAGAGGACAGCACAAACAGGCTCTAACCAGAGTAGAAAAAGAAGTAGGAGGCCGCGTTGCACAACTAAGCAAGAAGATAAGCACATTGGAGTCTCTAGTTTGAGAAACAGACGCCTCACAGGTCCCCAACTGGCATCTTCATTAAATAGTACCCGCAAAGCACCAGTGTCAACATCTACAGTGAAGAGGCGGCTGCAGGATTTTGGGCTTCAGGGCAGAGTGGCAAAGAAAAAGCCATATCTGAGACTGGCCAATAAAAGAAAAGATTAAGATGGGGAAAAGAACACAGACATTGGACAGAGGAAGACTGGAAAAAAGTGTTGTGGACGGATGAATCCAAGTTTGAGGTGTTTGGATCACAAAGAAGAACGTTTGTGAGATGCAGAACAAATGAAAAGATGCTGGAAGAATGCCTGACGCCATCTGTTAAGCATGGTGGAGGTCATGGGATGGTCTGGGGTTGCTTTGGTGCTGGTAAGGTGGGAGATTTGTACAGGGTAAGAGGGATTGTGAATAAGGAAGGCTATCACTCTGCACCGCCATGCCATACCCAGTGGACAGCGCTTGATTGGAGCCAATTTCATCCTACAACAGGACAATGACCCTAAACACACCTCCAAATTGTGCAAGAACTATTTCCAGCAGAAGCAGCAGCTGGTATTCTATCATAGGTAATGGAGTGGCCAGCGCAGTCACCAGATCACCACCCCATTGAGCTGTTGTGGGAGCAGCTGGACCGTATGGTACGCCAGAAGTGCCCATCCAACCAATCCAACTTGTGGGAGCTGCTTCTAGAAGCGTGGGGGGCAATTTCTCCAGCTTACCTCAACAGATTAATAGCTAGAATGCCAAAGGTGTGCAATGCTGGAATTGCTGCAAAAGGTGGATTCTCTGACGAAAGCAAAGTGTGATGTAAAAACAATGTTATTTCACATACAAATCATTATTTCTAACCTTGTCAATGTCTTGACTCTATTTTCTATTCATTTCACAACGTATGGTAGTGAATAAGTGTGACTTTTCATGGAAAACACTAAATTGTTTGTGTGACCCCAAACTTTTGAACAGTATCGTAGAACTAGGGATGAGCGAACTTTTAAAAAGTTTGGTTCGGTTCGATCCGGCGAACTTTCGTGAAGTTCGGATTTGTACAAACCGACCCTAAAACGAACCTTGCTATAACTGCTGAATAATTGCAGCTACAATAGTGGGAGTCTGATAGGGTATAGTTTCGTTTAGTTGCAGTTGGTATTACAATGAAAAAAGTGGAAAAAATCTAAGTGCAAAAATAGTGAGAAAAATTAGCCAAGGTGTAAGTGATTACACGGGACATAGGACACAAAGTTCCTTCGACCTAGTAGGGTGGAAAACAGACATTTGACAGTGGAACCAGCAGCAGTAATAGTACTGTATTGGACTCAGTATGGTTGAGAAGAGACTATTGGAGGAGGCTGCACCACTTGATTGCACCCAGGCCAGTATGGTTGAAAACAGACTATTTGAGGAGGAGGAGGAGGAGGCAGCAGTACCTGATTGCACCCAGGCCAGTATGGTTGAGAACAGACAATTGACGAAGGAGGAATATGTTAAAGAGTCACTGTCGTATTTTTTTTTTTTTTGCAGAAATCAATAGTCCAGGCGATTTTAAAAAAAAATTTGTAATTGGGTTTATTAGCCAAATCTGCCATTATCTGCATGTAAAAAGCCTTTTCCCAGGTCCCCCCCTCCTTCCTCTTTTTCATCCACTCTGAAAAATCTGAAAATTGTGACTTGTTGCAGGAGACGTCCCCTGTCTGCTCTAGGGAGAGGGGAGGGGGGAGGAGGAAGGAGGGAGTTAGCCGGCAGCAGAAAGCAGATAACAGAGGATTACAGGCACAGAGCTGCGTGACAGCTGTAATCTGAGCTCAGACAGGTCACTGGTGACTGTCACAGAAGATATCCCGTGAGCGATTTGTAGATTAACTCTTTGTTGTCCTGTTTTGGTCTTTTATTTAGCTCTCTCCATAGGAGAACAATGAAGGCAGGGGGGAGAGCTTCAAACTGCTTTTTCATGATAAAAATGCATTTTTCGGATAATAAACCCAATTACAAAGTTTCTTAAAATCGCCTGGACTATTGATTTCTGCAAAAAAAAATTTCACGACAGTGACACTTTAAGCCTTGGAGTGGTGGCCTGGGAATCCTCACTGATGATGTTGTTCAGTGCTCTTTCCAGAACACGGACGAGTGGGATGATGTTGTTGATCCTATAGTCATGCCTGCTCACAAACAGAGTCTAGACCTCGAAAGGGATCAACAATTGGCAGGAAATGTTCTAAGAAACCTGTGCATTATGTGGTTTATCACGTGTGACATACAAGATTTATGACTCAGCCCTCCCTGCTGCACTGCAGAGACAATGTTCCTCCCATTGGCGGCTACAACACTTCCCACAGTTAGTTGACATGGGGTCAGCTATTCATATATTTCCTCCCTGATGGTTCACCCAGGCTCACCAAATGGAGGACAGCCTGAGAGTGCTGGGCCTGACATCATTGGTAAGAAACCGGGGCAGGTTTGACTGCAGTCAAAAGGGCGGATGGCTGCAAGGTGGTGGAGGCAGAACTGGCCCCCTAAAGCACCAGGGAGGTGACAGTGGCAAGAATTGGCCAACTTTCTAATGGTCTTCTGGGAGGATGTTGACCCAATGGGCAGTAACAGACATGTACTGCCCTTGCCCATAATTAAAGGACCAGACATCAGCACTGGGGTGCACGGTCTTGGACACCAATAATCCCAATGAGTCGCCAACATTTTTCCACTCTGCAGTGATGGGACAGCGGATGGGACTTTTTTTTTCTGGGACAGTGATGGGACTTTTTTTTTACTGTTTTTTTTTTTTTTTTTGCGGCTAAACGGGGTTCTCCTATTATTTTTTGAAGCTTTATTGTAAAGATATAAACTGAGATTTTCACTTAATAAAGTAGATCAGCTTGAACACTGAAGTTGTTTTCATATGTTTTGGTTGATACTCACAGACAGCTGTCATATGTCACATTTTTGATTAGGCAGCACCCAGGTATATCTGAGGAGACTAACTTAAGGGGTGACGTCACACATCTTGATATTCATAGAAAACCAGGATACAAGGGATTATAGGAGTAATAATCCCTTGTATCCTGGTCTATTCTGTGATTTTATTTGTTATTGTTATTTTAACTAGATTCGTTACAAACTTTCTCAAAGTTCGGTTCGGTGACGAACCGAACTTTTTGCAAAGTTCGTAACGAATCTGGTTCGTTACGGTTCGGTTCGCTCATCCCTACCTAGAACCTAAAGTCCTATGAACTTTTTCCTTTAGATATAGGAACACATATGTTCTACTGTAGCTTGCATAGAGGCGCTGGATGTATATGATCAAACATTTAGAACTCTATCTATAAGAGGCACGGGTCCCCCCCCACTAGCATCATAGCAGCAAACTATAGACTGTCACACAAGCACCGTGTATATATACAGTCAATCTTGGTGAGGTTAAGTGTATAGTAATAAAAGATGTTTAATTGAATAATTGTTATGCCGTGCAATATGTAAATCTAATTTTCTTATATTTTATTTTTTAGAATTATTCCCAGCATATTTGACAGAGAAGAGGAAAATAATGGAAAATTTGGTTCCCTTGGAGAGTACCGCCTATTCCAATTACACCGATTTTGATAAACACAATCCAGAAAATGAAAATAATGAACAAGCTGGTCATCATAAATCGTTGACGTATGAAGAAATAGGCATCATGGTGGTCTCCTCAGTGTTTTGTTTACTGGGAATCCTCGGAAATGCTCTTGTCATCTGGTTCGCAGTCATTAGGATGAAGAAGACAGTCAATGTGTTGTGGTTCCTCAACTTAGCCATAGCTGATTTCTTCATTGCATTGTTCTCTTCTTTGAATTATACAGAAGTGTTCTTAGGATATAAGGGATTCGACAACATGTGCAAGTTAATCCACTTCTTACTGTATATTAACTTGGGCGTCAGTATTCTCCAGATCACAGCGATCAGTATAGATCGATACATCTGTGTGGTGTTCCCGGTATGGTGTCACAACCACCGGAGGCCAAGATTGGCTTATATCATTGTCCTCATTATTTGGATGATCTCATTTGCTGGGTCCATGGTTGCCATAATACACTCAGTGATGATTATTGTAAATGATAGGGTGATGTGTGTGGCAAATATAAATGAATCCACCTCAAAGAGGAAGATAATCTTGCAATTTTTTTTTGTCTTCCTTCTACCTTTAGTCATCATTACATTCTGTTACATTGTCATTGTTATGCATGTTAGAAAGAAAAGCAATATCACATCTTCTCGGCCACTTAAAACCACCGTGGCCGTCATCATTGCCTTCTTTATCTGCTTGTTTCCTACTCATTTGAATGCCTTTCTTGGTATATTTAAAAAAAAGATGTTTGATTCCTACTTATATAAATACTTGTACTTATTCGCCACACTCCTGATTATCATGAACACTTGTATAAACCCCATCCTCTACGTCTTTATTGGTCAAAACTTAAAGGAGAAGGTTTGTGGCTCAATCCAGGCCAGGCTGGAAAAAGCATTTATAGAAGACAAGTCGTCGGCTGAGGAACAGGAAATGGGAACAGGCCTTGAACGGAATTTAAAAGAAAAAACATTCAGAGAATGAAAAGTATTCAAGATGATACTTACCGCATTACTTTTAGACTTTAACAGATAAAAAAAACTTTTTTTTTGCCAATATACCAAAATAAATCAAGTAATCAATTTACTTGTTCAGTACTTGCGTAACTAAAACTCTGTATGAAGACCTTTTTTTTTTTTTTTTAGAAATCACAGATGTTACTAAAACTTAGATTTTAATAAATATCCCTAAAATCCTATGAAAAAAAAAAAAAATCTAACAGATAGAAAACTGCCTATGTGGGTCAGGATTTATAATTCCATTGGAGGCAGACTTTTTTGCCAAACATGTACAGCATATGGGAAAAAATTAAGGTATAAAAAACACTTACTCATCTACTCATCACAGCTAGATGGATTTCTATTGACCGTGAGAACAGGATTTTCTTCAAAAGTCTTATTAGTAATCACAACTGAATCCAAGGTTCTTCGGCTCCACTTTACAGCAAGCAGAGTGCCGCACAAACTGGACAGGTCCCCTCTAGGTAGTTCTTGCCGCCAATAGTCAAGTCTATCCAAGTCACAAGACCTAGAGACTGTTATCTACTAAATTGTCTTTTACGTTATTGAAATCGAAGCCTGTGTTGTCTCTTATTTAAAAACTCAGCCTACCTGCTACAGCAGTGATCTCAAGTATCTCAAGGTGACCTAGTTTTTTTACATGAATGTTTAGTGTCCCAGCACAGGGTGCTGTCCCTAGGCATCTGAGTAAGTGACTCTCTCAGGCTCACACAGGTGGGAGATGTAGTATATTGTTTTCCCCACTAGGTGCCACTACTGTCTCTATCTAACTTATTGCACAGCTGAAGTAGCAACAGGGTTAACTATGTTATGTACCATGTGATCCTTTTTGACCACTTACAGGTGCAGATGCTTTCGTTCTATCCTAATCTTTCTCTCTACACACACACATAGCCCCATTACTCACAGGAGGATTTAGATCTTGGCGGGAGGAGGCAAGGAGTTCTGCTCTAGTTTCCAGGGAGAGTGGATGTGTGAGAACCAGCTCCGCTACAGCATTCCTTTAGCGGTATTCCAGACTACCATGCAGTGCTAAGTTACACTAGGGGAGAGAAGCCAAACAAGGACCACCTTGCTCACACCAGGAACCTCTCTACAACGTGCAGGACAGTTGCCTTCAAACTATAGGAACTGACCCCAGCAGGTCAAAGGTACTGTGCAGTGCAGTGCAGGACAACTGGGTAACTTCGGGGGTCTGCTTCACCCAGAAAACATGAACTAGGGCTCCTACTACCCACCTAGGACGGGTAGCTCGCATTTGGGGGCATAAGGCGGTTGAAGACTAGAGTAGTCATCGGTGAGTACAAGTATTGTCTTTCACCTCTTCTATTACACCATATGTTCTGGCAGAGCACACTTTTCACATTGGGCCGGGCCCCTCTGGCAACTTCTCTCCTCTCTCTACTGCAAAGCACCTACCACTACAAGTACCGATTTTCTCTCAATTGTCTGCACCTCAGTCTTCTGTAAAAATTGTACTGAGCCACTGCACTGTCATTACATGTACTGTTTGCACCAAGTTGATCTTCAGTAAAGTATTTTATTTTTGCCAAATGCAATGGACTCTGTTTTTCTCTTTAAGCACCTGCACCTACAGTACACACCTCTGTGTACTTGGGTTACTTTCTCTCTAAGTGCTGTGGTAGTCTAACACCTCTCCAGGCTACCGTAACAAGTGCCCAAGTGACCCTAAACACCCCCATGGCTATCGGCTACTGTAAATAGACCGGCGCCAGTGTGGGGATGCCGGCAGTGCAGTCCTTTTTTTGAACCGCTGCCCAATTCCCGCCAGTCTATTTCCGAGCACTGGCCGACCTGGAGCACTGGTGGTGGGTCCACTGGTCCCAGTGTGATGACTTCCTCTCTGTGACACTGTTCCATTAATTCTAATGGACCCGCATCACAGAGGATAGGAATTTTCATCACACTGGGGGCCGGCAGACCTGCCTCCAGTGGGCAGCAGTTCAAAAAAAGGACTACGCCACCACATCCCTGCACCAGTGCTGGTCTGGTCATATAAAATAAAACAAAAGTGGTGTACCAAGTGGTACATTGGCTTTAAATGGAAACGCTGACAGATCTATTTTCAACCTAAAATCGCACCTTACGAACAGCAACTTTTGTTTTTTTTTTATCTTTGTTCTGCAACTATCCTTAAATCTGTGTGCTTAAATTACGTACAGGAACAATTTAACCGACATGTTGGGACGAAGGGAGAGCTATCTACCACACAGGCACTTTGAAGAGTGCTGCACCGGTACCGCAACATATTAGCTCCTGCATTCACCACCTTGCAGCCCCAGGTCGCCAGGTCCTAATAGTGGAGGCTTGCAGTTCTGTGTGGCAAAATCTTAGTCCCTAGTCCATGGCACAATAGTACTCTAGTCTCTAGTCTCTTACAAAGACTCCTGAGGTTATCTGAGCAAAGAAAAACATGGTCACCTTCTTCCAGAAACTGCACCACTCTTGTCCTACTTATTGAAGTGGAGATAGCAATGTTTAATACCTCACATACCTGGGGTGGTGCTGTTTTTGCTAGAACATAGCTGTGTTTTTTCTAGTTTTACATAACCCCTTAAACACAGGAAATTCTGATTTTTCTTTTGATAATGTAACTCACTCCAGCTCTATACCACCTGCTTAATGCAAAAGGACTTGATCACATGATGTTTGTCTTGAGATTGGTTGAAAAAATGAGTTTCGACCTGGTCATGGGGGCTGGTGTCTTGCACTTGTGAATAATGGTAGTAATAGTCCCCTGAGGTATTACCTGTGTGTACGTTTACTGGCTGGTGTAAGGTGGGTTGGATGAACACTTCCTCCTCACAGTGGAGGCATAAATCCTTTAACAAGCTTTCAGTGGGATTTTGCTGAGGCTGGAGCAGTTTTCCCAACTTTCCAAGTTATAACTCTCCCTTATTTTTCAGGTTTCTGAAGATCTAGAAGGCTCTAGCTTATTAATTGTACAATTCCAAGGTGCAGTGGACACATCCTGGATCTGAAGTAAAGATCCTTAAAATATTTAGCTGCCCGGGTACTAAGCCAGGTATAGTCCATAGCTTGAGGTCCTTGGTCCTTGATCACTCTGCTCTGTCACAGTATAAAACATTTTACAGCATATAACACATCTTAAAGGGAACCTGTCACCCCCCGTGCCAGGATAGAGCCCGGCCGACCCCCCGGTGCAGACCCATATACTCACCGCTTCCGAGAAGTCCCACTCCTGGACCCGCTCCCGCTGCCGAGATATCTCCGTCTGAAGCCGTACGTGCGCTCCACTGGAGCCGTCATTCTCTATGGGTGTCGGACCCATCTCTGGGAGCACGCGCACGGCTTCGAATGGAGATATCTTGGCGGCGGGAGCGGGTCCAGAAGCGGGACTTCTCGGAACTTCTCGGATGCGGTGAGTATATGGATCAGCAAAGGGGGTCGGCCGGGCTCTGTCCTGGCACAGGGTGTGACAGGTTCCCTTTCTTAACCATCTTAGCCAGGTTTCCAGTTTCAGACCAAGCTCTTCAAGATGTACCATTTGTGTTTCCATTGAGCTACACCCCCACCATCTAATATTTGGGCAAGGCCTTCCAACCTTGCCTCCGGGTACTCTTATACCAGGATATGACTATGGTACATGGAGACCACAGGGGGAGTTTAATTTTTTTTCCCCCCAATGTGTAGTTATTGACCAGATCAGTGGTGGCTGTTGGTTCTTGAGCAGTGACCCTGGGTCAGAAGCCGCTGTCCCCAGAGAGCTTACTGAGCATTGATACTGGTTGGTTGAGGAATATGACATCAAAACATAGACAGAGTGATGTCAAGAAAGTAATCCGCCCCTGATGCAACGTAAACACCTTTCTGTGAGCTGAGAAGGGACTTTAGCATTGTATCGTGTTGCTGAGGACAAACAAGCTTAAAGGGAACCTGTTACCCCGGGAAGCAATCAACCTCACCCTTGGGCACAGCTTGCACTGGACTTCCTATGGCCACCTGACTCATCTCCACTCATTTGCATATTGAGTTTGCATATGGGCCGCGGGCAGATCTCTGCAGAGGGACTGGGAACGGGACACGCAGGAGAGGGTATGTATGCGGGGGCCTTTAAAGTTCCCTTTAAAGGGGTTATTCCACAATTAACATTATAGATAGGGAGTAACTAGTTGATGTTGGAGTCCAGTTGGAGTCCAGATGTTAAGATCCCCAATAATCAACTAGTTATTCCTTTGTTCATGTTAACATATTGAATCTGATGAACCTGTTCCCTCCCTTAGATGAAATTGTGAGGTGTGTAGCTCATAACAAAGGAAGTTCTTGTTAAATCTTATAAGTATCTGATATATAATATCACTTACAGAGAAAGAGAACGACCAACATATTCACAAGTGGCAGAGAAGCTGGTAGGTATATAGACGACTAATGTATAATGATATATCATGACTTTGTTTTATACTTTTTTTTTGCGTAAAAGAGGCTGCAATAGAGATTGTATTATAACTAACAATGGTAAATATCAGAAAGATAGCAAAAAGGCATGATAAATTACTACAAGTGATCTTTACTGGCTAGAACATTCAAGGTTAATGTTGGTTTATTTAAGGACAGTGTATGACTGGTCCAAAGGATCCTCCAGTGGACCGAGCGTCGGATACACTCATGAACCCGCTCGCTCAGTCACATCTGGTGGTGACTTTGGAGAGAATTGCTTGACACTTTTATTTATGGAATGATCACTATTCACCTATTAGATCTTCTTGGTGCTATGTCCTGTGTGTACAACCATAACAACAAAAATTAAAAGGGGACATATACCTGTTCTGTATACATGGACCCTCAGAATCAAATCTTCTGGTGAGAATTGTTGCTCTGTCTAGAGTATTTGTATAGTGGGGGAGTAGTCCTGGTCACCTGAGTGTAGTAGTATCTTGACCAATGTCTTTAGTGAAGTTACAGAGGGCTTTATGGCTAACCCTTAGGGTGGTATTAGACAGGCCGATGGGGGCCTGATAATAAATGTAAACGAGCGCCGATCTGCTAGATCGGCGCTCGTTTACTGGGCCTATTACACGGCCTGATAATCGTTTAACAAGGGCTGCAAGGACATAGTTACCGATGCCCTTGCAGCCCTTGCTTAAACTTTATACATTACCTATCCAGGCTGCAGGGCTCTTCCTCTCTGCTTCTGTAATGGCCCACAGCAGTATTTGTTGTCAGGCGTCTGGAGATGTATTGTTGCTATTGGCAACCCTAGACTGCCGGTATTAAGGGCCTATGTATTTACTGCTCTTCCCTAACTTTCTTATAGTAGTATGGTTTTCTGCCATGTATTTATTTAATATGTTGATATGTATTAATTTTTAATGAGACAAATGTTAAGCTTGATCAGTATTCCTCTCCTGCAACCTATCACACTCTGGTGATTGGCCAGGGGAAAGTTAGCTCCGCCCACCTTTTACCCAGAGGTGCTGTGCGGTCTCCTTAGTGACAGTTGGAGCTTTGGCTCCGCCAGAGGAGGGCCTAACCTCCCCACGTCACCTCAGTGATCCTGTCAGACTCTATCTTCCACCACCTAACCTGTTTCCAGCCAGTCATAAGGACTAATACGTGCCTCCTAAGTCTAAGCAGGATATACTCTGTATTTATTAGTGCCTGCTGTCGGATTGGTGAGATGTTTGAGGCCCTAAGGTTGCACTACACCACCTAGCAACACAACCCCTCAGCATACCATAGCATAACACCAAGGGGACATTATACTTCTCCCTGGGTCCACGCGGCCCAGCTTCAGAGTGGCCTGTCTCAGCTGGCAGGCCGCTGAGCCAATCACTGGCTGTGGTGGTCCAGGCCAGTGATTGGCTGAGCGGCCTGTCAGCTGAGACCCAAGGAGAAGCAGAGAGGAAGAGGAGCCCTGCAGCCTGGATAGGTAATGTATATCGTCAGTCGCTGGCGCATTGCTACGTGTAATAGGTCGGCGGCCGACAATTATAGGTCAGAACCTATATCAACGATCAGCCGATGATAACGATCATCGGCTGATCGTTGTCTTTATTACACAGAACGATAATCGGCCGAATCGGGCCGATTCGGCCGATTAGCGTTCTGTGTAATAGTACCCTAAGGCTATGTTCACACAATGTAACCTCAGCAGTAATCATGGCCGTTGTTGCAGATTTTCAACAACGGCCGTGATTACTACTGAACATTGTGCTGCAGCTGAGGAAATCTCGGCCGGAGTGTATACACATAGTATACACTCCGTCCAGGATCGCTAGCGATGCCACAAAAAACTGAAATGTCAGTTTTCTGTGGCCACAGAGAACCTGTCAGTCCACACAATGGAGCATGGAGCTCCAGCCGCACGCTCCATTGTGTGCAGTGGCGAATTGGTATGCGGGCGCACACGGATGTGCCCTCATCCCAATTCATCAGAAGTTAAAGGGGTTGGCCACTTTATAGTAAAATTGCTCAGTGTACAGTATTAGTAAGTGTACTCACTGTATATACTGACAGCAACTCCCTGTGTACCTCATAGAGCTAATATCAGACTCCCCTCCTCCAGGCTGTCCTGCTCTGTGGAGTTTTGGTCCATAAGATTGCTGACATGGAGGAGCATGTGACCAGGCCCCGCCCCCCAGTGTCCACCACTGAGCCTGTATATGTCAATGGAGGGCACAGGGTACAGGGCATGGTCACATGCTCCTCCATGTCGGCCATTTTATGGACTGAAACAAAACAGAGCAGGACAGCACAGCCTGGTGAAGGGGAGTCTGATTTTAGCTCTATGAGGTACACAGGGAGCTGCTGTCACTATATACATTGAGCACACTTACTAATACTTTGTACTGACCTATTTTACTATAAAGTGGCCAACCCCTTTAAGATCATCCAGCAGTACTAGCTGGCATGATCTTCTCTGACACCGGCAGCTCTGTGACCAGGCCGGGTCACAGAATGGCCAGTGTCTTACGCTATGTGAACATTAAAGATGAGTGGAACTTTCGGACTTTCTGTCTGAAAGCCGCTCACTCCAGTGCGATGCCTGCGATCTCGGGTGCATAGTCGCGCTCCTGGAAATCTGCAGGCAGGATCTTCCAGGGAATTCAAGATACATTCCCTGGAAATCCAGGGAATGTATCTTGAATTCCCTGGAAGATCCTGCCCGCAGATTCCCGGGATCGCAACTATGCACCCGGGATCACAGGCATCGCAGGCATAGTAATTGAGCGAAGATGCCCTCGGACCAAAAGTCCGACTGTTCTCTCATCCCTAGTGAACATGACCTAACTCTGTATGTGCCTCTGTGGACCAATGCAATTTTTGTAAATGGGTGTCTGCACAACTTTAGAAAGTCCATGACTCTTGAGTATATAAGGGTAAGGTGTCTATGGAGTGCACCTGTGATGGTGTGTGCAATAGAGACAGTTCAGAAACACAGGTAACTGGGTAATATTTATAGAAATATTGTGCATAGTGCTGCAAGGTTACGGCTTGTCGGATGGATGCTTCGACATTTGACACAATTCCCTCTTACTTGCTTTGTGAGCAGTTATACTGGCAGAAGGTCTCTGAATACGTCTTATGCACTTTAGTGTTGCTATTGGAGATGTAGGCATAGTCCAAATAGGAAATTCTCTACTCTACACTCATAGTCCAAATAGGAAATTCTCCACTCTACACTTATTACTGGTGAATATATTTGGGAAAACTTGTAGTTCATGGCAAGGGGGAGAGATGAGCGAACAGAACCTGCTGAACTGAGGTTGATTTTGAACTTTGCAAAGAAATTGGTGTATTAACGAACCAAACGTTTTGCAAAGTTTGGAACAGGTTCGGCGAGATTGCAGCCGCAAATAAAAACAAACAAACAAACAAACAAATACAAGGGTTTTCTCACCTGTCTGCACTCCCCCGGTGTCCTTCTCCTTTCGTTGGAGTTATAAGCCTGTTTAGTCAATCACTGACGGGACAGTGGCGGTCCAGTGATTGGCTGAGCTGGCTGTCACTCTAGAGACAAGAGTAACATCCCACTCAGCCAGTTTTGAAATAACTGAAATAAACATATGTTTGAAAAAAAAAAAAAAAGAACTTGAGCCGAACCGAGGATGGTAAGTATAATCCCACCACCCTCCAAACAGGGCACATTCTGTCCCCCAGAGGATTAAGTGGGGATGATATACATCCTCACTTAACCAACTAAGGACTATAATGTGCTTTATTTGCGGTGCAGAGTACACTGCTTGTGCCAAAGCAAGAAGGTTGTTAGGTGACTTAACTCCTTCCTTGCTAGGGTAGGTGCAGTTTGTTCAGAACTGTAGATGGAGTGCAGTCTGGCCCCAGGGGGTTAGGCAGTAATGCATAGCATCCTCTCTTAAAGGGAACCAATCACGAAAAAAAACGTCCATAAAGCTAAGGAAACGTGCTGGTACATCAGCCAGCACGCTTCCTAAACATCCCCCTGTACCCCCCGTGATCCCCTCTATTAGTCAGTATTCGTACTTTGATTAAGTCCCGCGCTGTATGTAAATCTCCGCCAAGTAGTCACGGTGGGCGGATTTAGTCATTGTCCCGGGCGGCAGGAAGCGCTTTAATCACGCCCACAGGGGCGTGATTGAAAGTCGTGTGTTCCACTTAGGTCAGCCGGGGCCTGCGATCCACGTCTGCGGCGTGCTGACGTCTTACTAAATTAACCCTCTCCACCGCCCCATTGTTAATTAACGTCGCTGCAGCCTATGCCCGATGCTGCAGCAACGTTAATTAACGATCCAGGATGATACAGGCGCAGGAGTTGCGCCTGTTTCATCCACGCAACTCTTCCGCCAAAACTCTCAGCACCGGCCACGCTTCGGTGCTGAAAGTTAACCCTACAGATACTGCGGTTAGCACGACGGCAGCATCTATAGGGTTCCAGACAGAGAATTCTCCCTCTACAAAGGGAGAATTCTCTGTCCGCTGTCCATCGGGCCTCTGCGAAGTGATCTCAGAGCCCCTATGGTAGCCATGGAAGCCGGAGGGGGTCAGGAGGGAAGGCTGGGCATGCAAGGTGCACGCCCGTGAGTTCTGCCCCCTCCCCTCTCTCCCCTGCTGCTTATGGGATCATTATGATAAGCTGATGTCCTAAAACAACCTGGGCATTGAGGAATCAATGACCCCAGGTCGTGAAAGGGTTAAATATCTAATCAGCGGGTAAGGAACATGGCAAGGTGGGGAGGAGGCGTGGCCTCCTCCTACACCTCAACTATCATGATTTACGCCTGCCTACTGGCATAAATCATAATACAAATCAACACCTGCTGGATTTATTGTGCCGGGCATGCCCTGGGCAGTATTTTTCATATTCATCACCTGTCTGAACATTGCACATGTGCGGGATTGTTAAGGCCCATGTGCAGTGTTCACACAAGTAATGAATAGGAAAAATACTGCTCAAGGCATTCTAATGATGATGAGGAGGGTGGAGAGGAAGGACGGAGAGGCGGTGCAAGGCTTGGGCAAACACACTCTTAAAAGTTGTTTTTTAGGACAATAACTGTATCACCTGCCGAACGGACCCCAGGACAGATCTTGGATTAAAAGCAGCTATCTGACGGTGCAAGCAGTTTTGGGAGGGGGGGGGGGGGGGGGTGCAGGGTTGATTGTGGGTGCAGGGTTGCTTTAAACAAATATATATTTACTAAAACCTTTTTTCTTTATTGTGTTAAAAATTCATTTTAAAATTAATTTGGACCTGACTGTGAATCCTTTGCACTAATAAAAAGCATACGATAATGAGTATACTATGATGATCCCTGGCAATCAGCGGTGACGTTTCATTCCTTGGAGCTCTGTTGTGGTGTTGTGCCTATATTTGCACAACCACACAAGGAAAGTGTATGTGTTCACTATTAACACTACTATACTTAAAGGAGTTATCCAGTGCTACAAAAACATGGCCACTTCCTTTCAGAGCACAGTTATCACTGAACTCAAGGAAAACAGTGAAAATTTTTTGAGTGATAACTGTGTTTTGTTGGTCGATTTGCGATTGCCCCAACTAGCCAGAATCCTACTCCACACTGACGAGGGGCAAAAACCCCGAAACGGCTGTCTGTGGATGGAAGCCTGCCTTGGCAAGCCCTTGTCATGATCGCTCTACTCGCACCTTGAGTTAGACATTGACAAAAAGGGGCCACTCTGGTATTTCCCTATTTATGTTCCAATACTCGCAACCGAGTGGGACTTAAGGGGCTATTTATCAGGGTGGTGTGGTGCTCTCCCTATCATGGAGGCACCCCGTGGCAACAGGCTAGAGATATCTGCCTATCTCGTGTTTTAAGACTCCCAACCGAGGCTCCATGGACTCCTGTTTTGCACACTTCCTTTCAGAGACAATACGACTCTTGTCTCCAGTTCAGGTGCAATTTGCAATTAAGCTCCATTTACTTCAATGGAACTGAGCAGCAAAACCCCGCCCAAGCTGGAGATAAGAGTGGGGCTGTCTCTGGAAGAAAGTGGCCATGTGTTTGTAGCGCTGGCTAACCCCTTTAACAGAACAAGAGGATATTACACCAGAGGCGCTCCACCACCCTTATCCTTCTAGATTAGTTTCCTGGTGCATTTACAGGGGTTACCCAGGATTAGAAAAGTCACAGCTACTGTGTAGGGTATTACAATTCAGACCTATTCACTTCAATAAAACCAAGCTGCAAAATCAACACCCAAACTGCACTTTACTGTATGTTAACATGGCCGTCAGTATTCTCTGGACCACAGTGATCAGTATAGACCGATGCATCTGTGTGGTGTTCCCGGTATGGTGTCACAACCACCGGAGGCCAAGATTGGCTTATATCATTGTCCTGACCATTTGGATTACTCTCATTTGCTGGGTCTATGGTCGCCATAAAATACTCAAAGATAATATTAATCGAAGGTAGTATGTGTAGTAAATACTGATGAAACCGACACGAAGGGGAAGACAATCTTGTAATCTATTTATCACTCCTCCTACCTTTAGGCATCATTGTCTCCTGTTACTATTTTATTTTTTTTGAAATTTAAATAGAAAAGCATAATTACTAGAGATGAGCGAGTAGCACTCAATCGAGTAGGTATTGGATTGAATACTACGCTATTTGATAATGAGGATTTTAGAAAATTGTAGGCAGGATAAAAGCTTAAAGCCCTTATTAGGGCTACTTCACAGCACAGTAAATAGCTGCTTCCATTATAGTGGAGAGATTGTCTAGCAGCATTTCATAAAGTGACACAGACAGTCTTGCAGATTACAATTCTGTTGCTGCGACATATTGAAAAATTTTATATATATATATATATATATATATATATATATATAGTCATGTTTTGCCTATTTCAGTATGTAAAAGTTTAAAACACCTACTGTTTCTGCCAAAATTGGTGTACTTCTGTTGGGATATTAAATAGTCGCAATAGTCTGCTTTTAAAAAAAGAATAAAAAACTATATTATTACGTATCACAGCACAGCTTCCTCAGCATATCACAGTGACACAGAAAACCAGTCAGTCACGCAGCTAGTTGTTTGAGTTCATTGCCTGATAGAAAACAATTCAACACCAGTCGCCTCTGGCCTGTCATCATAAAGAAAAACAAAGATATAGAGTATACGGCTAGTATACAGCCTTACACCTATTTAACTGTAAAGCCATTAACTGTGGCCTGTTGACATAAGGAAAACTTAAGATATAGTGTATACAGCTCTATACGGCTAGTATACAGCGTATACAGTATACGGCTAGAATACATAGAGTATATAAAGAGACATTGAGTTATAGTGCATTCCACTCCACAGCCATAAGGGGAACACTCTAGAAGGTGTGGGTGCTGGAAGCTGAGGTAGAATACTGGTGCTTTGATAGAAAGGTGCTTTGCAGTAGGGAGAGAGAGAGAAGAGGAGTTGCCAGTAATGTGCTCTGCCGGAACAGATTGAGTGACCAGAAGAAGTGAAAGAGACTACTCATACTCTCGGATGACTTGTTAGTCCTTGACCATCTTATGTCCCCTAGTTGCAGGCTACCATTTTAGGTGGGTAGTGTGAGCAGCAGGTCTTTGTTATCTAAGAGAAGCAGACTCCTAAGGTTTCCCAGTTGTCCTGCACTGCGCAGTGGTATACGTAGACATTCTGTAGCTTTGTCTCACTGGGGTCAGTTCCTATAGCTTTCAGATAACTACCCTGCTTGTTTTAGAGAGGTTCCTGGCATGGGCAAAGTTAATCCCTTTTTGGCTTCCCTCTCCTGGTGAAAGCTTAGTACCGTTTAGTTAAGTAGTTACTTGCATAAAGAAAGTCACTGTCCTGTGTCCCTGACAGGAGACCTGGCCAAAGCCAGGCCCTGGCTTAACTTCAGCAGAGACTCGTCTATCTTCTTCCTCTCGCACTGAGAACTAGACCAGAACTAACTACTTCCTCCCACCAAAAAATAACAAAGGAAATGGAAACCACTATGGTTTACTAGAGATGTTAAGGCTATTGTAAAGGAAAAAAGGCAGCCTATTGGAGGTATAAAGAGACTGGAAATGTAGCTGACAGAGATATGTACAAAATTATACAGAAAGAGGCAAAGCAGATGCTGCTAAAGCCTTAAAGGAGGAAGAAATTGCAAAATCTGTTAAGGAGGGGAATAAAACCTTCTTCAGATATATAAATAGCAGGAAGGAGAAAAAGAATAGCTGCAGCATTACTAAAATAAGTATGTTTATATGTTTATTAAATAGCAACATCTGCTCAGTGTTTTCAGAAGGAGGCCTTCACAATCACAGGATGGTTGGACACAGCATTGGCTCCAGCATATGGATTGGGCTCCAGTGTTTTCAGAGGCTGAAGTTGCAGAGGAACTTGCCCATTTAAAGGTGAACAAGGCAATGAGTCCAGATGGTGTCCACCCTAGGGTTGTTAAAGAGCTTGGATGATTGCTGACCCCCTGACAGATCTGTATAACCAATGCTTCCTAACAGGAGATGTCTCTGATGATTGGAGAATAGCCAATGTTATAACCATCCAAGAAGGGGAGCAGAGAAGAGCCCAGTAACTACAGACCAGTGAGCTTAACATCTATAGTAGTGAAAATTATGGAAAATTTTCTAAAGAAGAAAATAATGGATCACCCAAGAATCAACAATTTGATGGATCCAAACCAACATGGCTTTACTCTGGGCTGATCATGTCAGACTAATCTCATTGATTTCTTTGATTATGTCTAGAGATGAACGAACCGTGTTCGGGTTCGAGTCGATCCGAACCCGAACATTCGGTATTTAATTAGCGGGGGCTGAAGAACTTGGATAAAGCTCTAAGGTTCTCTGGAAAACATGGATACAGCCAATGACTATATCCATGTCTTCCAGATAGCCTTAGGACTTTATCCAAGTTCAGCAGCCACCGCTAATCAAATGCTGAAAGTTCGGGTTCGGATCGACTCGAGCATGCTCCAGGTTCGCTCATCTCTAATTATGTCACAAAAGTGTTGGATGAAGGTGGTGCCGTGGATATTGCCTATCTGGACTTCAGCAAAGCTTTTGATACAGTTCTCCATAAAGAACTGATAGAAAAGTTAGAGCAAATTGGAACAGGGTTAATATTTCTGGAGGTGTCAGTAATATGGAAAATGATTTAGCTTTGCTAGATAAGTGGTCCAAACATTGGAAATTGAAATTCAATGTTTCCAAATAATAAAATAATGCACTTGGGAGGAGGAATCCTCTATCTGAGTATCACATCGGCAGTACTGTGTTGGAAAACACTTCAGCCAATCAGTGTGCTGCCCTGCCGAAGCAAGCCAGATTGCAAAGCAGGTAATGTATATGCCCCGACCGGGGGGTTAATGGGGCGGTACATACTCGCAGCAGAATGTCAATCCCACTGCGAGTATGTCTTCCCATAGACATTTCAGGGCAGGGATCTGCAGCAAGAAATCCCGTGTGGATCCACCCTGTGTGTTTGCAGTCTAAGCTGGAGTTGGAGAGAGAAAATAGTTCTGTGAGAGACTTCTAGAGACAAGTATGGAGTGCTAGACCCAAAGGTGGGGTAACTGTCACTTCGGAGAACCTTGTCTATGCCAGGAGTAACCGTTCCTAGTATTAATCAGGACAATCCAAGAAACTAGGATTTGTCTGCAGTGGATCATAGTGCAACCAAGCCAGCGAACTCCATTGATTCTTTCTTGACCTGCTCAGGGAACCTTGAGAGGTTAGCTATACTCAGTCGTTCAATCCTGTGACTTGTACTACCCAACCTGACACTCCATGGGCTCTTCAGGCAAAAGTTGGTCTTTCTTCTTCTCAATCCTAATCTTGAGTACAAGATTCTACAAGCAGGTCAATAAAACAAAGTACACATTGCCCCGGCAGAGTTCTGCACTAGTAGACAGCCCTTTAGCCTTCCTCCACTGAAGTAACACCTACTACAAACACCACAAGCACGCCATGCCTTCATGCCAGTCATGCCTTCTGTGTTGTCCAGTCAAGTAAAGTATTCTCTTTGTTAAGTGCTGAACTCGGGGCTTATTTTGCACCGCACCTGCATTTGCATCCACAGACCAGGTTACTGCATATATACATGTAGCTATAACAATGGAGGCTTGTAATTCTATGTGTAATTCTATCTCAGTCCTAAGTCCAGGCCACAGAAGTCTCTGCAAAGACTCATAAGGTTGAGCTAAGAAAAATATGTTGTTGTTGGTTTTGCAGCTCGGACAGGGGTGCTGCTATTTTTGCTAGATCATAGCGGTGTTTTTCTAATTCTGGATATCATTTTTAACACAGGAAATTCTGATTTCTATCTTGACAACTCACTGCTCACACTCCAGCTCTACACCACTTGTTTTATGCCAGCATGAGGACTTGATCGTATGATCGTATCTTGAGACTGAAAAAGTGGGTACTAGCCTGTAGTCCCCAACATGCAAGTTGCATACCAGTTATTCAGTTTGCAACTCCTTGTGTAAAGAGGACGTGTATATGTGGCAGCCTGGAAACATGTGACAAGAAGGTACAGCAGGATGGTGGTTTTCTGGGTGGAATACTGGTAAAAGTAGTAGTATTGCCTTGTCCAGTCATGGCCAGTCATGGTGGCTGGGCTCTTTTCTCCTGCCCATGCTTCTTGGGTTGGACTTGTGGATTATGGTAGTAGTATTTCACTGGAGCACTCCCAGTGTGTATATTTTCTGGCTTGTATAAGGTACGGGGCCTTGAGATAACATAAAACAAGTAAAGTCACGGTTACATTGTAAATAGTTGGATGAACATTCCCCCCCCCCCCCCCCCCCCCCCCTAACGAAGGCACAAAATCCTTAAAGGGAACCTGTCACCCGGCATTCCGGCGCAGAGCCCACCTGACTCCCCGGTGGAGCCCCGGATACTTATCCTTTCCTGGAAGTCCCACTCTTGGACCCAGTCCCGAGACGGAGATATTGTCGTCGGCAGCCGTGCGCGCGCTCACCAGAGATGAGTCTGACGGCCATAGAGAATGACGGCTCCAGTAATTCTCTATGGGCATCAGACTCATCTCTGGTATTTAGCATACAGCACACACTCAGCTTCGGGCGCCTATATCTCCGTCCCTGGACCGGGTACAGGAGTGGGACTTCCAGGAAAGGGTAAGTATCTGACTAACATGTTCCTAAAGGGAGGGCTGGGTTCTAGCTTCCTCCTAGAAGATTGTAGTCAGTTGGACACCTCACAGTTACTGCTTTACTTACTTTTCAGGATCTTCAAGTACGATTTTCCTTGCCTAAAGGAGAATTTTATAAATATTTATGAAGTAGGCATATAATCGACTATCTCCCATTCAACTTCATATGGAGGGGATGGTCTTGGGTCTTTATTCTACTTGGTCAAATGGACTAAGACCATTTTATCAATAATTGGACAATCACTCCTAAGGTTCGAAATCCCATGCTTGTAGAATGTGGGAGAGGGAAATACAAATAAATATTAACATCTCAGATTGGGCATTTGCTATTCGCATTATCTACAAATCTCTAAAATGTAGCTCACATATTAAATCAGCCATCAAAACTATACTGAGATGGTAATCTCCTACCCTATCTTTAGCTAACATGTTCCCCAAAGTTGACAGCGGATGCTGGAGACATTGTGGCCAGGTTGGTTCCCTTTTTCATACTTTATGGTCATGTTTGCATCTTGGCACATATTGGAGAGAATGTATAGAGTTTTAGCATGTATTATTTATCATATTTATATTCATCATATTTAAAATAATTGTGGCTAGATATTGGAAAAACCCTGCTACTCCACCCTAACAGGAGATGATTAATGCTATAAACACTACTTGCATATATATAAAGATGACTGCGTTGGCAAGGCTGTATTTACCTTGCAGGGGGGCAGCACCAGGGAGCAGGGGGAAGGAAACAAATTTTTATTTTTTTTTAATTTATTTTTTTAGTTTCCCACCTCCTATTCAGCTAGTAAAACTAGGGGGGGATATGGTGGTATTGGTCAGGTCTGGTATGACAGTGTTATCCAGTCACAGTATGGCGGTATTGGTCAGGTCTGGTGACGGTGTTATCCAGTCACAGTATGGTGGTATTGGTCAGGTCTGGTATGACAGTGTTATCCAGTCACAGTATGGGGGTATTGGTCAGGTCTGGTATGACAGTGTTATCCAGTCACAGTATGGCGGTATTGGTAAGGTCTGGTGTGGCAGTGTTATCCAGTTACAGTATGGCGGTATTGGTAAGGTCTGGTGTGGCAGTGTTATCCAGTTACAGTATGACGCTATTCATCAGGTCTGGTGTGGCAGTGTTATCCAGTTACAGTATGGCGGTATTGGTCAGGTCTGGTATGGCAGTGTTATCCAGTCACAGTGTGGTGGTATTGGTCAGGTCTGGTATGGCAGTGTTATCCAGTCACAGTGTGGTGGTATTGGTCAGGTCTGGTATGGCAGTGTTATCCAGTCACAGTGTGGCGGTATTGGTCAGGTCTGGTGTGGTGGTGTTATCCAGTTACAGTATGACGCTATTGATCAGGTCTGGTGTGGCAGTGTTATCCAGTCACAGTGTGGTGGTATTGATCAGGTCTGGTGTGGTGGTGTTATCCAGTCACAGTGTGGCGGTATTGGTCAGGTCTGGTATGGCAGTGTTATCCAGTCACAGTGTGGTGGTATTGGTCAGGTCTGGTATGGCAGTGTTATCCAGTCACAGTGTGGCGGTATTGGTCAGGTCTGGTGTGGTGGTGTTATCCAGTTACAGTATGACGCTATTGATCAGGTCTGGTGTGGCAGTGTTATCCAGTCACAGTATGGAGGTAAAAAAAACAGTGGAGTACTCACTCAAGAGTCTCCACTGATACATTGCCCCATATAAATTTTAATATGCAAAAAAGGGTCCTGAGGACTCCTTAGCTGAGGCTCCACTTGCATATTTAATTTTATATGGGGCGATGTATCAGTGGAGACTCTTGAGAGAGTACTACACATTATTTTTTTGTCGGTGATCTCCTTGAGCTCACTGATTGCTGTGTCTTGTTAATCTGAGGTCAAGTAACTGGTGACCTCCTTCTCCCCCCTCCTTTCAGAGACTCTCATGTAAACAGCATCCCTGTCTGTCTGTCAATGCACTCTTTGATGCCAGGAGGGTTAACCACAGTAAGGTCCCAAATAAATTTAACTCAGAGGAAGCTCTTATACTGGGATATGATTATGGTACATTGTGTTACATTTGTTTGTGTACTTGGGTTAATACATTATTATTATTAGGCTCAGTTCACACAGAGCAAAACTGGTAGAATTCCTGTCTCATGTTCATACTTCAGCGTGGAGAGAGGAGGCGCGCGAGCATCCCATAGACTGTCATTATGACACGGGGGCTGGCGGGATTCCAATTCTGCCAGTTTTGCTCTGTGTAAACGGAGCCTTACTGTTGCTTCTGGGTCCAAAACACTGACAGGATGAGTGGTGGCTGTTGTTTCTCACAGCGGCTTAGCTTTCCTGATACAAAGGGGTCAATTTTACATCACAGCCGACACTATCACCACCGACATGATTTTTTGTTGGTTGTTTGCGAAGACCTTAAATTGATGGTGGAACCCGAATGTAAGGTGTATGGGGACATTTAGTCCCTTCTATCCTTTAAACACTTTATTTATTGAAACTGATAAACCTGTTCCCTCCCTTATAAGATATTGTGAGTTATATAGTTCGGAATAAAGGAAGTTCTTATTAAGTCCTAGAACAATTAACAACAATCAGATGTATTATATGAGACAGCAGAATCATTCCGCACTTACAGAGACAGAAAAAACACCAACGCAGCCACAAGCGGCAGAGCAGCTGGTACGTATATAGACGACTAATGATATAGTACGCTGCTAAAAAAATAAAGGGAACACTCAAATAACACATCCTAGATCTGAATGAATATAATATGCTCAAAGCTGAATGTGCTGAGAACAAAATAACACAAAAATCATCAATGGAAATCAAATGTATTAACCAATGGAGGCCTAGATTTGAAGTCAAACACAAAATTAAAGTAAAAAAACAAAACAAAAAACTATAGGCTGATCACTTCTTAGTACCTATGCTTTCTGGTTGATGTTTTGGTCACCTTTGAATGTTGGTGGGGCTTTCACACTTGTGGTACCATGAGATGGACTCTACAACCAGGCTCGGACTGGGCCACCGGGGGGCCGGGGAAACCCCCGGTGGGCCCCGAGCTGGAGTGGGCCCCCTGCTCCTAGGGGGGCCGGGGGCCGCACCTCCCTTTTTAACTGGAAGCGATCGCAACAATCGCTTCCAGTTAAATGTAAGCAGTGTTGTGATTGACAGGGCGGGAAGCCTACGGCTTCCCGCCCTGTCAATCACTCTTGTGACCGCAAGCAGAGATTTGCTTGCGATCACAAGAGTTACGCAAGCTCCGTTGCGAAGTCCCGGCGGCGCCATCCCTGACCTCAGTGTGCGCCGCGGCGGCTAGGACTTCCGGTTCATGCAGCGCATACCGGAAGTCCCAGCCACCGCGGCGCACACTGAGGTCAGTGATGGCGCCGGCGGGACTTCACATCGGAGCTGCTGTCAGAGAAGAGGACACCGGCGACCGACGGGGGATCGTGTGGTTAGGTGAGTTGTCTTGTGTTTTTTTTTTATTTTTTATCAGAGGGGGGAAGATAAGGGGGGGCTGTATACAGGGGAGGACAACATAGGGGGGCTGTATACAGGGGGGAGGACAACAGAAGGGGGGCTGTATACAGGGGAGGACAACATAGGGGGGCTGTATACAGGGGGGAGGACAACAGAAGGGGGGCTGTATACAAGGGGAGGACAACAGAAGGGGGGCTGTATACAGGGGAGGACAACAGAAGGGGGGCTGTATACAGGGGGAGGACAACAGAAGGGGGGCTGTATACAGGGGAGGACAACATAGGGGGGCTGTATACAGGGGAGGACAACATAAGGGGCTGTATACAGGGGGAGGACAACAGAAGGGGGGCTGTATACAGGGGAGGACAACATAGAGGGGCTGTATACAGGGGAGGACAACATAGGGGGGCTGTATACAGGGGGAGAACAACATAAGGGGCTATATACAGGGGCAGGACAACATAAGGGGGGCTGTATACAGGGGAGGACAACATAGGGGGGCTGTATACAGGGGGAGAACAACATAAGGGGCTGTATACAGGGGAGGACAACATAAGGGGGGCTGTATACAGGGGAGGACAACATAAGGGGGGCTGTATACAGGGGGGAGGACAACAGAAGGGGGGCTGTATACAAGGGGAGGACAACAGAAGGGGGGCTGTATACAGGGGGGAGGACAACAGAAGGGGGGCTGTATACAAGGGGAGGACAACAGAAGGGGGGCTGTATACAGGGGAGGACAACAGAAGGGGGGCTGTATACAGGGGGAGGACAACAGAAGGGGGGCTGTATACAAGGGGAGGACAACAGAAGGGGGGCTGTATACAAGGGGAGGACAACATAAGGGGGGCTGTATACAGGGGAGGACAACATAAGGGGGGCTGTATACAGGGGGAGAACAACATAAGGGGGGCTGTATACAGGGGGAGGACAACATAAGGGGGGCTGTATACAGGGGGGAGGACAACAGAAGGGGGGCTGTATACAAGGGGAGGACAACATAAGGGGGGCTGTATACAGGGGGGAGGACAACAGAAGGGGGGCTGTATACAAGGGGAGGACAACAGAAGGGGGGCTGTATACAGGGGAGGACAACATAAGGGGGGCTATATACAGGGGGAGGACAACATAAGGGGGGCTATATACAGGGGGAGGACAACATAAGGGGGTATATACAGGGGCAGGACAACATAAGGGGGTATGTATACAGGGGGAGGACAACATAAGGGGGTATGTATACAGGGGGAGGACAACATGAGGGGGGCTATATACAGGGGGAGGACAACATAAGGGGGGCTGTATACAGGGAAGGACAACATAAGGGGGGCTGTATACAGGGAAGGACAACATAAGGGGGGCTATATACAGGGAAGGACAATATAAGGGGCTGTATACAGGGAAGGACAATATAAGGGGGGCTATATACAGGGAAGGACAACATAAGGGGCTGTATACAGGGGGAGGACAACATAAAGGGGTCTGTATACAGGGGGGGGGACAACATAAGGGGTTATATACAGGGGCAGGACAACATAAGGGTGGTATATACAGGGGAGGACAACATAAGGGGCTTTATACAGGGGGAGAACAACATAAGGGGGGCTGTATACAGGGAAGGACAACAAAAGGGGGGCTATATACAGGGGGAGGACAACATAAGGGGGCTATATACAGGAGAAGGACAACATAAGGGGCTATATACAGGGGCAGGACAACATAAGGGGGGCTGTATACAGGGGGAGAACAACATAAGGGGGTATATACAGGGGCAGGACAACATAAGGGGGTATATACAGGGGCAGGACAACATAAGGGGGGCTGTATACAGGGAAGGACAACATAAGGGGGGCTGTATACAGGGGGAGGACAACACAAGGGGGGCTGTATACAGGGAAGGACAACATAAGGGGGGCTATATACAGGGGGGCTATATACAGGGGGAGGACAACATAAGGGGGTCTGTATACAGGGGGAGGACAACATAAGGGGGGCTATATACAGGGGGAGGACAACATAAGGGGGTCTGTATACAGGGGGAGGACAACACAAGGGGGGCTGTATACAGGGAAGGACAACATAAGGGGGGTATATACAGGGAAGGACAACATAAGGGGCTGTATACAGGGGGAGGACAACATAAGGGGCTATAAACAGGGGGAGGACAACATAAGGGGCTGTATACAGGGGGAGGACAACATAAGGGGCTGTATACAGGGGAGGACAACATAAGGGGCTGTATACAGGGGAAGGAAAACTTAAGGGGGCTATATGGGGCAAGGACAACATAAGGGGGCTATACGGGGGAATAGACAACATAAGGGGCTATATGGGGGGTAGGGATGGCCAACATAAGGGGGCTATCTATATGGGGGGATGGATAACACAAGCGGGCCAGTTATAAGGGGGATAACACAGGGAGACATCTATAAGGGACACTGGATGGGGGCAATTTATAAGGAGGACAACACTGAGGAGGCATCTATAAAGGGCACTACACAGAGGGGGACAACAATGGGGGGCATCTATAAGGTTAACTATACTGGGTGCGGTGTGTATACAATAGGCTATAGGGGGCATCTACTTTAGTGGACTACACAGAGGGGTCATCTATAAGGGGACTACACAGAGGGGGCCATATACTATAGGGCAGGAATAGGGAACCTTGGATCTCCAGCTGTTGCAGTTGTTGCAGGCATGAAGGGAGTTGTAGTTTTGCAACAGCTGGAGAGCCAAGGTTCCCTACCCCTGATAATAGGGAATGCACAGAGGTTGTCATCTACTATAAAGGGATTACACAGAGGGGGATCTCTACTATAGTAGAGGCACACAGGGACACAGGGCCATCTATATGGAGGACTGAACAAGGGGCCATCTACAAGGTGTGTGCACAATATATATATATGTATATATATATATATATATATATATATATATATATATATATATATATATGAACACACACACACACAATAGTCAGGGCTAACCACTGAGAGAAGGTGTAAAGAGGCCAATACAGATGTGCAGTTTGTAGAGAGATGAGGATGGTGACAGAGTGAGGAGCCTAATATATTTCTCTGGCAGATTCTGTGGATTCGTGGCTCGGAGAAGTTCTCATAAGGGCCCAGGGCAGATGGAGAAGTAGATGAAAAGGGAAGAACTCCGATCAGAGAAGACGTCCCCTGTGAGTCACTAAATCTATGTGCACTGTAACGTATATAGTGTAGAGCTGGGGCTACCTCTGTATGACTGTATGAGGGGATATTGATCTTTGTTCAGAGGATTTTATTCAGTAGCAGCTGGGGTGTTAGTCAGTAAATGGCGGTGTTAGTCAGTATGTGGGGGTATTATTTGTTACTTGTAATCTGGTGCGGTGTTCATTGGTCTTAGTATACCAGATTTGGTCAGTAACAATATGGTGGTGATGGTTGTGGTGTGGCGGTAATATTTCCCCCTTGTGTACTGGTAATTTTGGTCTCAGTATACAGGATTTGGTCAGTAACAGTATAGCGGTAATATGTATGGTGATACTATTTCCCTCCTGTATACTGGTTTATTGGTAATATCGGTCTTGATATACAGGATTTGGTCAGTTACTTTATAGCGGTAATATGTGTGGGGATATTTGCTCTTTATATACTGGTGTTATTGGTAGCATACAGTGTTATCATGCAAAGAAAATTGTCTTATAGCGCGATTACACCGGCCAATAATCGGTAACAAGTGCTCCTAGGAAGTCTATTCAGCCGATGATCGGCCCATGTAAAAGTGCCAGAGATTGGCTGACATGCAAGCAAATGCCCCATAGTCGGCTGATTTGATCTTTTGTGCGGCTAAGATCATTGCTGTCGGCTGCACATCTCTATATATTCCTGCCCTGCTGATTAGCAATCATTTGCAGCCCTACACTGCCCCATATCACGCCGTGTAAATGTACCTTTATTAATGTTACCATAGATAAGTGTGGTGGCAGAAGGGTGGGCCCCAAGAATGATTTCCCCTGGTGGGCCAAGGCACTCCAGTCCGACACTGTCTACAACCCACACAAGTGGCTCAGGTAGTGCAGCTCATCCAGGATGGCACATCAATGCGAGCTGTGGCAAGAAGGCTTGCTGTGTCTGTCAGCGTAGTGTCCAGAGACTGGAGGTGCTACCAAGAGACAGGCCGGTACACCAGGAGATGTGGAGGAGGTCGTAGGAGGGTAACAACCCAGCAGCAGGACCGCTACCTCCGCCTTTGTGCAAGGAGGAACAGGAGGAGCACTGCCAGAGCCCAGCAAAATGACCTCCAGCGGGCCACAAATGTTCATGTGTCTGCACAAACGGTTAGAAACCAACTCCATGCGGATGGTATGAGGGCCCAACATTCACAGATGGGGGTTGTGCTCACAGCCCAAAACCGTGCAGGACGCTTGCCATTTACCAGAGAACACCAGGATTGGCAAATTCACCACTGACGCCCTGTGCTCTTTATAGATGAATGCGGGTTCACACTGAGCACATGTGAGTCTGGAGACGCTGTAGGTACTGAGATGAGATCCTCAGACCCCTTGTGACCATATGGTGTTGCGGTTGGCCCTGGGTTTATCCTAATGCAGGACAATGCTAAACCTCATGTGGCTGGTGTGTGTAGGGAGGTCATACAGGCACAAGGAGGCCACACACAATACTCAGCCTCATTGTGACTTGTTTTAAGCACATTGCATCAAAGTTGGATCAGCCTGGAGTGTGTTTTTCCACTTTTATTTTGTGTGTGACCCCAAATCCAGGCCTCCATTGGGTAATAAATATGATTTCCATTGATGATGTTTGTGTGGTTTTGTTGTCAGCACATTTACCTTCGTACAGAACAAAGTATTTAATGAGAATATTTAATTCATTCAGATCTAGGATGTGTTATTTGAGTGACCCCTTTATTTTTTTTTGAGCAGTGTATACGTATATATAAAGATTTAGTTTTTTACATCTTGTATGTGAAAAATAGGCTGCAATAGAGTTTGTACTTTTAACGGCAATGGTAAATAGCAGACCCACAGCAAAAAGGGATTATAAATTAGTACAAGTAATCTTTACTGGCTACAACAATAACATTTAATCTGCCTTTATTTAAGGACAGTGTATGACTGGCCCACCAAAGTGCCATAAGATCCCTCAGTGGACCCTGCGGTCCATCAGTAGATGTCACAATTGGTTTTGAATTACATTACTTACGGAATCCAAACCCTTGTGTCACTCACCAATAGGACATCAAAAAGGCATTATTTTTGTTACGAGGTCTCAGGACAAAGAGGTCAGACAACAGCCCGATGCCCACAACCTAAAACCTTGTATTGAAAATATTGTAATTTTTAAAGGGGTATTCCACTGATGCGCTTTAATAAAAAAAAAACAACAAAAATTTCAATACCTCACCCATTCTCCTCTGTGCCTCCATTCCTCCGTTTCAAGTTTTTGTAGATCCAAGCCGATATTGAAGATGGTACCAGCATAGAAACTACATCTCCCAGAATACCATGCAACACTCTTCTGCTATCTAACATAGAAGCAGGAAGAGGGTGCGTGGGCATGATCGGCGATGTGGAGTAAGGCATGAACTGAGGATTCAGTGGATCACATGTCCTCTGTCTCCCTGGTTCTAAGTGATAACCCCGCCAACTGCACTGGATCATGTGTCCTCCATCTCAGAAGTGGACTGGGTTGTAAAAAGCTAATCCGGCCCAATGTAGAGGCGGACGATGTGACCCATGTCTCTGATGGAAGGGGAGACAGTGAGAAGTGCAGGAGTGAGAGTGGAATCCCTGCTACAGCTTTTTATCGTCTACAGGGGTGTGAGTCACATTGCAAATTACCAGACGGTAGGAAGTGGTGTATTCTTTCTAGTCTTACACAGTGCTCTCTGCTGCCACCTCTGTCCATGTCAGGAACTGTTCAGAGCAGGAGAGGTTTTCTATGGGGATTTACTACTGTTCCTGACATGGACAGAGGTGGCAGCAGAGAGCACTGTGTCAGACTGGAAAGAATACATCACTTCTTGCAGGACATACAGCAGCTGATAAGTACAGGAAGACTGGAGATTTTTAAATTGAAGTAAGTCACAAGTCTATATAACTTTCTGACATCAGTTGATTTGAAAGATAAAAAAAATTAGCTGGAGTTCTCCTTTAATAAAGGAAGTTCTTATAAAAAAATTAGGAGGCTGGCCATCAGATGCGTTATATAAGATAGCAGAATCTCTCATTACTCACAGAGACAGAGGAACCACCAATACCAATCACACGCAGCAGAGCAGCTGGTAGGTATATAGACATACAGTATATAGATGAAATAGAATAATAATAGATCATGATTCTGTATCATACATTTCTATGTGAGACAGGCTGCAGTAAAGATTGTACTTATTATAGAAATGCTAAATACCGGACACATAGCACAATGGGACTATGATGAACAGGACTACCACAATCACTGTTAGGGCCCTATTCCACCGGACGATTATCGTTTGCATAATCGTTAACGATTAACGATCTCAAACGACCGCTATTGCAAAAGACCTGAAAACGTTCACTCATTTCCATGGAACGATAATCGTTACTTATGATCGTAATTGCGCTCGTTTTTTCTTCGCTATTTATTCGCTAATGCGTTCGCATCTATTGCGAACGACCGAACGATGTCTTATTCAATGCGAACGATTTGCGAACGTTTTGCGAACGAGCAACGATAAAAATAGGTCCAGGTCTTATATAGCGATCAACGATTTCTCGTTCAGTCGTTAATCGTTAACTGCATTTCAACCGAATGATTATTGTTTAAATTCGAACGATTTAACGATAATCTGAACGATAATCGTCCGGTGGAATAGGGCCCTTAGTCTCCTTTTTTTCTACTACTTTAGTCTAGGTTCACACTGTGTAAAAAACAGCATTCTACAACGTTTTGCAGCTTTTATCAATTTTAATACACAGAGTTGCAAGAACTGGCCCATTGTCTTACAAGAGGATCCTCCAGTGGGTCCATGATCTCATACAATAATGAACCCCATTTGTCTATCAATGGACACCCCATTTTGAAGATCTTCTCGATGTCCTGTGTGTACAATGATAACAGTATTCTCCATTACATTTATGTGCGTCTTCATATTATTATTATTATTATTATTATTATTATTATTATAAGGAACCAACATAGGAGATGTGAAGTAGAGAAGAAAAGAGAGAGACCTTTTGTGGCCCCTTCGGCTGGGTTCACACTACGTTTTTGCAATCCGTTTTTTTTGCAAAAATGGATGAAACACTGATGGAAAAAACGGATGCATGTGTGTGTATCTGTTTTGATCTATTTTTCCTTTGAATTCCATAAAAGAAGAACGGATTAAAACGGATCCGTTTTTTTTTTTACGTACACAAAAAAGTAGTCGACATCATTTTTGTGTCCGTAAAAAACAAAAATTGATCCCTTTTGATCCGTTTTTTAAAGCGACTCTCTACCCACAATCTGACCTCCCCCCCCCCCCAAACCACTTGTACCTTCGGATAGCTGCTTTTAATCCAAGATCTGTCCTGGGTTCCGTTCGGCAGGTGATGCAGTTATTGTCCTAATAACAACTTTTAAACTTACAACCCTGTGCCCAACAGGAGTGTCTGTGCCCTAACTTTGCACCACCCTTCCGTCCCTCCTCCCCACCCTCTTCATCATTAGGAATGCCACTGGAACATTTTCTCCATGCTGAACATTTACACAGGTGCCTTAACGATCCAGCCCATGTGTCGAGCTCTCACAGCTGATGAATAGTAGGCAATCTGCCTGGAGCATTCCTAATGATGAGGAGGGTGGGGAGGAGGGACAGAGAGGGTGTGCCAGCCTAATACATACACAATATAGGCCACTCCCATAGGGCACGGGGCTGCCAGTTTAAAAGTTGTCTTTTAGAACAATAACTGCTCACCTGCCGAGCGGACTGCAGGACAGATCTTGGATTAAAAGCAGCTATCCGAAGGTACAAGTGGTTTTGGGGGGTCAGATTGTGGGTACAGAGTCGCTTTAATAGCTGAATTCAATGGAAAAACGGATCAAAACGGATGCACACACATGTATCCGTTTTTTTCCATCCGTTTTTCGCAAAAATGAATGAAAAAAACGCATTGCAAAAACTTAGTGTGATCTCAGCCGTCCCATTCTAACCAACAAATGAGATGAAAAAAGTGTAGGAAAAAAAAAGCTATTTTTTTTGGCTCATGTGGGCAAAATAATGTGAACTATTATTATGAGAGGATTTTATTTTAAAGGTTTTATTTTTGCTCCGCATTCTACATCTTTTGATCTCTTAAAAGTACAATTCAATATTTTTTGTATTGCTGTGTAATATAATTCCAGCTACTATTACTACTTGAATATGGCAGGCAGTAATACTGTATCTTATGCAGCAGTCACGGAGGCCTTCAGAAGGCTCTTGGCTGCCATGATAACTGAACAGCACCATAGTAATGTAGGTACTGACAAGGTCTCTGGCAGGGCAAACATTTGTCAGATAGCAAACTAGATGCCATTGTTGCTATATACCATGACATATAGGAAGCTTAATAACCAGCATCAGAGTGATCTCTGATACCCTTCAATGATGGCGGGTATAAGCTTACAAAACAGCTGGAATTTTTATCTTTTACATTCCGGTCTGTTCACCTTTGTCATGCCATGTGTTATCTGGGCCATGACTTTCATGGCATACATTTACATCCATTGCCATTAAGAGGTTAACTACTTCCACTAAGCATTCCCATTGATAAAATCAGGTGGGATTACTAAGGGAGGCAATGTCCAATGTTAATTTTAGGAATCCACAAGGATCGATGATTTGTGCCAGTGTTCAGTTTTAGCATATAAAAGTGACTCTTAGTTACTAAACACAAATTATATATGCAACCATGTAGAGAAAAGCAGTGGCACTCACCCCATCAAACTTTATTTGTCATCCATAGACAAACAGCAGCAGGAACAGAACAATGCACTTTTAGTAGATGCCTACTTTTGGAGCATCCCATACATTATTCTGTTCCACTGCTGTTTGTCTATGGATGACAAATAAAGTTGTTTATAAATTTATCTGATGGGGTGAGTGCCACTGCTTTCATCTACATCGTTGCAGGGTTATAGACTATTTGGTCAGTTTGTCAGAAGAGTCAGGACAGAGCGTATGCCAGTGATTCAATCCTTCATTATTGTTATAAACTGTATATGGACAATAGACACAAGTGGCCTAATAATTTGTACTGTAAGTTGTGCGTAGTGCAACTTATAAATCTAATGTTTTTATATTTTATTTTCTAGAAAATATTCCTGGCATATTTGATGCAGAAGACAAAAATAATGGAGGCTACAACACGTTTTGTTTCCTTAGAAAATGCCTCCTATCCAGAATATACAGATTATTACAATGAAAAGCATTCTGTATCTAAAAGCAATGTACAATACAGCAATCACACATCTATGATGTACAGAGACATTGGATTTATGGCGGTCTACTCAGCTCTTTGTTTACTGGGAGTCATCGGAAATGGTCTCGTCATCTGGTTCGCCATCTTCAGAATGAAGAAGAAGGTCACTGTGTTGTGGTTCCTCAGCTTGGCCGTAGCTGATTTCTCTTTTGCATTATTCAGTCCTTTAAATTTTACACAAAGATTTTTAGGAAATGTGGGATTTAACATTATGTGTAAGTTAATTGACTTCTCACTTTACATTAACATGGTTGCCAGTGTCCTCCAGATCACAGTGATCAGTATAGATCGATGCCTCTGTGTGGTGTTCCCGGTATGGTGTCACAACCAACGGAGGCCAAGATTGGCTTATATCATTGTCCTGACCATTTGGATGATAGGATTTGTTTGGTCTATGGTCAATATAATGTACTCAAGGGTGACTGAGATTAATAATAAAATGGTGTGTGCAGAAAATACAAATGAACCAGGCTTTGCCGGAAAGACAGTCTTGCAATTTGTTTTCTTTTTCCTTCTACCTTTTATCATCATTGTCTCTTGTTACATTGTGATTGTTCTGTATGTTAAAAGGAGACATATCGTTATATCTTCTCGGCCTCTTAAAACCATTGGAGCTGTTGTCGTTGCCTTCTTTATCTGTTGGTTTCCCGGTCATTTGCTTTTCCTTACTTTTATATCTGAAACAAATGTGTCTGTTTCCTATGTAGATCATTACTTATATTTTGTTGCTGTACTCCTGGTCATCCTGAATAGTTGCATTAACCCCGTCCTTTACGTCCTTATTGGTCGAGATTTCAAAGAAAAATTCTGTGGCTCCTTCCAGGCTATGCTCGAAAAAGCATTTATAGAAGACACCAAGTCAGGCTCGGTGAGACAAGAAAGGTCTACAACACTTCAAAGCTTAGATCAAGACCTAGAAGAAAAAAGTCATGGGATGAACAGAATTTAATGACGATATATTTACTGCTTGTTGGCATAATGTTTTTGCCTTTTTGCTTTGTTTTTGTTGCTAATATAACAAAAGAAAACACAACCATCTGATTTAAACCTGTCTGGAATGAATTTATATATATCCTAAGATAATAATAAGGGAAATATTATAAGGTCGGACTAGATGGACCAGGTGGTCTTTTTTGCCTTCAATCTTCCAACCAATTTTTCCAAAAATTAATTTACTTGTTCAACTCATTACCAACTAGATTTCAGAAGACCACGCCATCGAATGAGGCTTTTAGAAATATTTATATTTCCTTGTGCTTATATAACATGATTTACATTATTGTTTCTGTACAATATTATTATTCAGTTTATACTGAAAGTCTAAGGTATCATTATAAGAACAAAAGGAAATCACACCAAATATTGATTTGATTGAGACTTTGCTTCTGTTCACTCACTTTGCTTTCTGTTAATTGTTACAAAATAAACTAATAACATTTTGCATTATTTTATCCCTCACTTGCTTAAAACTTTTGCTTAGTACAGTACATATTGAATCATGGTTGATCATCCAGGTACGTGAAAATCAGTAAGATTTCTGCTGAGGGCCTGACTCGGGAACCTTGAGGTAATCACATCCATGTATGAGGTCCTCTGTAAGTAAAAGGAAGCAGATATCATGACTCAGAATGTATTGGTAAAAGAAAAAACAAAAAAACGTACAGCAACCATTTAATAATGCTTGCTATAGGGAGGAATTAACATTACATCAGCTGCTGGATTTAGGACTCCTGGATCTAAATGAACAACCACCTAATTAATTGTCCTCAAGTTCCTTCAAGCTCACCCACCATGACTTAAAGGGAACCTGTCACCCCCTGTACCGGGTCAGAGCCGGGCGACCCCCCGCTAGAGCCCCTTATACTCACCTTGTTCCCGAAGTCCCGCTTCTTCAGCCAGTTCGGGGAAGGAGATATCACCGTGGGAAGCTCGGGCCGCGCACTGCTGAGATGAGTCCGACGCCCATAGAGAATGAATGGAGCCGTCATTCTCTATGAGTGTCGGAATCATCTCAGCAGTGCGCGCCGGGCTTCCCAGGGTGATATCTCCGTCCCCGGACAAGCTGAAGAAGCGGGACTTCGGGAACAAGGTGAGTATAAGGAGCTCTAGCGGGGGTCGGTCCTCTTTAAAGGATACGCTCATATGTACTTAATCTGTTGCAGGTTTCACACTGTGCGTTTTATGTGGCCGATTTGTAAACATACCCTAATGGGGTAGATAGATCCATTGCAAGGACTGCTGGTCTTCTTAAGAACTCTTAAGAAATTGATTGAACAGTTATTCAGAGGTTGAAACCAGGCCAACTCTACTTCTATTTCCGACTCAAGAGGATATTGTGGTTTGCTGGGCAAACCACAAAGCAATTTCAGTGAATTGTGCACTTTCATTGTGATGACTGTCTTTGGAAGACTTGGCACCTTATCTTTGGCAACTTAGGGGGGGGATTTATCAAACATGGTGTAGAGTGAAACTGGCTCAGTTGCCCCTAGCAACCAATCAGTTTCCTCCTTTCATTCCTCACTGACTCTTTGGAAAATGAAAGGTGGAATCTGATTGGTTGCTAGGGGCAACTGAGCCAGTTTCACTTTACACCATGTTTGATAAATCTCCCTCTTTGGGTGCCTTCACACCTAGAGACTCCCAGTGTAAATTACGCTGCGAGTCGGGTAGGTCCTGGCAGATCATTTTCACTACATACACGTAGCGGTCTGAACGACCGCTGCGTGTATGTAATTCTGCCAGCCGCTTAACCCCTTCTGCTGCCGCCCGGCTCCTGCTCCGTTCCCGCTCTGTATACATTACCTCTCCTCGCTGCACGGGTCCCGGCATACTGCTCTCCCGCCCGGCCAATCAGTGTGTTTCCCTGCCGCAGCCACTGATTGGCCGGGCGGGAGTGCAGTACGCCGGGACCCGTGCAGCGAGGAGAGGTAATGTATACAGCGGAGTGGGACCGGGAGCCGGGCAGGAGCTGAAGGGGTTCAGGGGCTGGCAGAATTACATACACGCAGCGGTTGTTCAGACCGCTGCGTGTATGTAGTGAAAGTGATCTGCCAGGACCTACCCGACTCGCAGCGTAATTTATGCTGAGAGTCGCTAGGTGTGAAGGCACCCTTAGAGTCCTATTGCATAGCTCTACGTCACACAGTACACAAGTGCCACATGCGCTATAAGCATGGGAATAGAGCGATTTTAAGGAACATATATTTTTGTTAAAAAGGTTTTAATTTTTTTAAAGCCATCAAATAGAATAAAAGTTATACATGTTACATATCGTTGTAATCGTAACAACTTGAGGAACATGCATAACAAGTTTTACCCTAGGGCGAACAGCGTAAAAACAAAACCCCCTCAAATAAAAAAAAAATGCATTTTTTTTTTCCCGATTTCCCCACACATATATATTTTTTTTTTGGTTTCCCGGCATATTTTACGTCTGCTATATCAAAGTACAATTAGTTGCGCAAAAAATAAGGGCTGATCTGGGTCTCTAGGTGGAAAAATGCAGGCACTATGGCCTTATATACACAAGGAGGAAAAAACAAAAGCGCAAAAATGAAAACTGGCTGTGTAGACAGTGACTTTCCTTTAAGAGAAACTTTAACCCTTTATACCCTCCATTTAAGAGCGACTTTGGTACAGTACTTTAACCCCTTGCCACAATATGACGTTTGGGAAACGTCATATTATGCAGATAGTTCCTGGTACATGATGTTTCCCAAACGTCATGCTTTCCCTGCCTCCCCCCGCTGTCCCTCATGATGATCAGGCAGCAGGAGGAGGCTGTGTCACTGCTATGGTATAATGATCAGGCCCCTGCACGGAACGGCCAGTCTAATACAGCGTGTGAACGTAGCCTGAAGAGACAAGGGGTTAAGTCAGACTTGACGGATCAAGTTCACGCACTAACTCTGCTACATCAGTTCCTCTTGTGCATGTCTGTGCAAATACACATGCAGCGGACATGTGCTAACACTTATGACTGCATACAGCTCGCGAACAGCTGTTTGGATAAGTAGAAGTATACCCGGCTGCTGGCAGTCCTTAGGACCCTGTGTTTCACCTTCTACAGAGAGAGCAGTGGGAGTGATGACATCATACTTCCCGTTACACAATGATACAACCCTCAGCTATCAGACTACGCCATCCTCACAGCCGTACAAACCGTATAGCAGAGGATCCTGCCATGGGAATGTCGGCAGATCTCCTATACTGTACACTCACTGGATGTTTAGCAGCAACAAGTGCACCTTCTCCTACTGATGCAATCTGGATGAAGCTATAGAGGTAACATGGCCTGTATATAGATATATTCTTTATAGTATTATTAATGCTTGTCTGGTTATCTGTATTACATTTGTTGGACAGGAGTGTAGTTACAGCCGGAGCGGATGTAGCAGTGTCCGTAGCTTTCTCAGAAGAAGACACATGTTTTATTTTATCCATATATTTTTGGCTGCCAAAATTCTCTTTTCTGCATTCTTCATTCATTTCTCCAAACTCTAAGCAGTGAAGTAGTGTTAAAAGATCTTAAAGGGGTTCTCTGATTCAAATTTACTTGTCCCCTTCCCACAAGGGTGTCAGCATTGAGACCCTAACTGATGAAAACTTTTGGCATATCCCCCACCCCCTCCCTTTTTTTTTAATAACAGGTAATGTGACTTTTTGTAGCTACAATGTGAATTTTAATAGCTGTAACAAAGTTTAAAGGGGTTCTCCCGTGAAAAACTTCATTTCAAATCAACTGGTGTCAGGAAGTTAGATAGATTTGCAATCTACTTCTGTTTGAAAATCTCCAGTCTTCCAGTACTTATCAGCTGCTGTATGTCCAGCAGAAAATGGTGTATTCTTTCCAGTTGGACTCAATGCTCTCTGCTGCCACTTCTCTCTGTGACAGGAACTGTGCAGAGCTGGAGAGGTTTTCTATGGGGATTTGCTGCTGCTCTGGACAGTTCCTGTCTCGAACAGGTGGCAGCAGAGAGCACTGTGTCAGCCTGAAGAGAAATCACCACTTCCTGCAGGACATGCAGCAGCTGATAAGTACTGGAAGACGTGACATTTTTAAATCCAGAAGTAAATTGCAAATCTATGTAACTTTCTGACACCAGTTGACTTGAAAAAAAAGAGATTTTGCCGGATAATCCCTTAAAGTATCGAGTTGCAGCCCAAAGCAATACATTCCATTGTATACACATTGTCTTCGAGTCGCTATAATTATTCACAATGGAGTTAACAACATAGAATTTGAAAGTAGTAATGGTGGACATTCACTTTAAGCTACTAGAGGCCCTGTAGATCTAGAGTCATAGACAAGTTGACTTATTACTCATGATGCCATGATATTGTTATGATAGGCCCCATCCCTTATAATGGGCAGAGTTCTAACTACTTGTGACCAGAAGCTGTTATTACAACACATCCCTATGTGACAGCAGGAAACGGATCATTAACTTAGTTACACAATTCTTAACGAGAATCCACATAACAAAAGACACAAAAACTCCAAACAAAGTTCCATAGAAGTCATCTCACGGCTCCAACCATAGTCCTAGGATCCGGATACATCAGGAAAATTCTGGACACTTGGATAACAGGATAAGGATTCCTCATATACCTCATACTTGGGATAACACATTTTACATAGACAGCAAGAACGGGAGATCTGAATAAAGGAGAAGTTTTAGCCTTCTTAGATCTGGAAGAAACCTGATCCTATGTGACACATCTTTTCAGCGGAATGCAGCAACTATATTAGAGGGAGGGTCTGTTCACACATTCAGGTTCCTTCAGGCCATTACTGAACACACAGCCAGGAATGGAGTTAAAGGGGTTACCCAGCGAAAATCTTTTTCTTTCAAATCAACTGGTGTCAGAAAGTTATATAGATTTGTAATTTACCTCTATTTAAAAAATCTCAAGTCTTCCCATACTTATTAGCTGCTGTATGTCCTGCAGGAAATGTTGGTTTATTTTCAGTCTGACACACTGCTCTCTGCTGACATCTCTGGCCGAGACAGGAACTGCCAAAGACAGGAGAGGTTTTCTATGGGGATTCATAGAAAACCGAGATAGTGTTCCTGTCTCGGCCAGAGATGTCAGCAGAGAGCACTGTGTCAGACTGAAAATAAAACAACATTTCCTACAGGACATACAGCAGCTAATAAGTATAGGCAGACTTGAGATTTTTTAATAGAAGTAAATTACAAATCTATATAACTTTCTGACACCAGTTGATTTCAAAAAGAAAAAGATTTTTGCTGGACAACCCCTTTAAATAGAAGACAAATCTTTCCTTTGTATGTGTCCTCCATTTATCATCTATTTCGGGGTTTGTTATTGAAGATCGATATAAAAAACCTGAACATGTGAATACACTCAAAAAAGAGGCCTATAGAACCTCAGTTGTGGGTTTAAAAACATGGGAATAGCCAGATATCCCTCCAGGGAAGGAAAGCCTGTTGCCAAGGGGGTGCCTCCCAGTGGGGAGATCACCAAACCACCCTGATAGCCCCTTAAGTCCCACTCAGTTGTAAGTATTGGAACATAAATAGGGAAATCCCATGGTGGCCCCTTCTGCGTCAAAGTCTAACTCTGTTGTGAGTATTACGACATGACAAAGGTTACCAAAGCCAGATATCCATCCACACTGATGAGGGGCAATATCCCGAAACAGTTGTCTGTGGATGGATGCCTGGCTTTGGTAATCCCTTGCTGTCTCAAAATACTTGCAACTGAAATAGACTTTGACTCAGAAGGGGCCACCCTGGTATTGCCCTATTTATGTTCCAATACTCGCAACTGAGTGGGACTTAAAGAGTCACTGTCGTATTTTTTATTTTTTTTTGCAGAAATCAATAGTCCAGGCGATTTTAAGAAACTTTGTAATTGGGTTTATTAGCCAAATCTGCCATTATCTGCATGTAAAAAGCCTTTTCCCAGGTCCCCCCCTCCCTCCTCTTTTTCATCCACTCCAAAAAATCTGAAAATTGTGACTTGTTGCAGGAGTCGTACCCAGTCTGTTCCTATAGAGAAGGGAGGGGGGAGGAGGAAGGAGGGAGTTAGCCGGCAGCAGAAAGCAGATAACAGAGGATTACAGGCACAGAGCTGGGTGACAGCTGTAATCCGAGGTCAGGGAGGTCAGTGGTGACTGTCCCAGGAGATAACAGGTGAGGTATTTGTAGATTAACTCTTTGTTGACCTGTTTTGGTCTTTTGTTTAGCTCTCTCCATAGGAGAACAATGAAGACAGGGGGGAGAGCTTCAAACTGTTTTTTCATGATAAAAATGCATTTTTCGGATAATAAACCCAATTACAAAGTTTCTTAAAATCGCCTGTACTATTGATTTCTGCAAAAAAATTTTCATGACAGTGACACTTTAAGGGGTTACGTATCAGGGTGGTGTGGTGATCTCCCCACTGGGAGACACCCCTTGGAAACAGGTTTCTTTCCCTGGAGGGATATCTGGCTATTCCCGTGTTTTGAGACTCCACGGACCCCTTTTTTTGCATATTTAAATTTATAGGGGGCAATGTATCAATGGAGACTCTTGAGTGAGTACTTTGTTGGATTTTTTTTCCACTGATCCCCTTGAGCTCAGTGATTGCTCATACTCTAAGGTCATCTAGTATTAACACATTGGATACCTATGAACTACACACACATATAGTAGAATATAACACTCTCATTAGATAGACATTAGATATACCACTATTATTTGTTTTGAGTGGGTAGGTCTACTATAATATATTAACAATACCAATACGTTTCTGACCATAGAGTGTACTACACACCCCAAAAACTATCGTTTTATCACTTTAGTAATATTGGGGGCCCAATGAGCTACCATCCAACATTTAGTGAGGAGTTGTGACATGTCTTTTGAAGATATTCTTTGTATTCCTTGAAAAATTGTCAATGTCATTTGATCTTTAGTGATTCCCCATAAAACATTGTATGTCTGATCTTTATTATTTCCTCTACAGTGTATCCATTCTTATCAAGGAAATGGAGAATTATTCAAGTCCTGACAGCAACCTTGCCTGGATGGAGTATTGTAACATCACTGACAAGGAAGATGACCACAATGTCCATGTTACCACAGTCCTATCTGCTGTTGTTTGTGCCTTGGTATTCCTTTTGGGGCCTACAATAAATGGCTTCATCATGTGGATTAAAATCTTCAAGGTGGAGAAGAAGTACCGACCAATCTTATATCTTCATTTGTTCTTCTCAGGTTTTATGGTCTCTTTGATCCAACCTCTGGACATGGTCTACTTTGCTTTAGACATTCACTGGCCCTTTGGTTCCTTCCTGTGTAGACTGAACAGTGCTATATTCTACCTCTACATGTGTGTGAGTGGTCTCCTTCTCACCTTATTAAGTGTAGACTATTGCCTCGTGGTCTTCTTTCCCTTTAGCTACACCATCTATAGGACAAAGGAGTTGGCTTCTATACAAGCCATAGTCATATGGATCTTCTCTCTCGGGGTCAGCGTGCCTTACTTCCTTTATAAAAAGACATATGATTGTCAGAACTCAACTAAATGTATCTATGGCGTCTTTGAGAATGAGAAGATCCAGTACCAGTCTCTAGTGATCACCGCATTTGTTCTTGGTTTCTTCCTACCTTTCCTGATCATCATTTTGTTTCTCACCATCACGGGATTGTTTTATCACAGGAAGAACCCTTCAAGGTATACAACAGGCTTAAAGCTGATTTTCTTAATCCAGACATGCTTTGGTCTTTGTTGGCTGCCATATCACGTCTTCTCCTTTCTGTCTTCATTCCCAACTGGAGAAAATCTTCCAAATTCACTTATTGACAATGGACTAAACCTCACCAAAGCCTTGACCTTATTGACTACTTGTATATATCCTTTATTGTACGCTTTTATTTGTCCAGATTTCAAAAAAGTTTTTTGCATACAGTCTGTACTCACGGAAAAAGTATTTGGAGCTAGGAAAAACATAATCTAAGAGAACAAGTATTTTATGATTGTCCAGGTTGTGTTGACTTCTTTTCATTGTAGTTTTTGCTTTTCTATTTTTCTGGATTTTTTTTTTTTTTATTTCTGTCACCCAAGTGAAGTGTGGCTTTACAAAATTACAAAAAGTGGATACTTAACGTTTCATCTGTCCATAGTTTGTAGGTTGGGTGGCAGCTTTCCCACTTTCACTTCAATGGGACTGAATTGCAATATGGTACACAACAAATTGACGGGTATGATGATTTTTAAAATCATGGTTGATACAATGTATATGGCGAAAGGTTTAGAAAACTTTTTGGCAAACCATCACTAGTTTAACAAACTTTCAATAGTGGCATTACTGTTCCTTGACATATGACCATGGAAGTAAGAGACATCATAGAGACGTCAAGAAATGGCCATAACATCCAATGACTATAAATTAAATGTCTCTGAGATAATGTACTGTGTGTATCTTTTTAAATACCTCCTTAGCTACTTATTAGAGATGAGCAAACTTTCCAAAAGTTAGGTTCAGCAGGTTTGCAATTTTTTGGCATATTATTTGGATTTGTCCAAACCAAACCTTAAATGAACCGCACTTAAACAGCTAAAGAATTGTAGATATTTAACTGTTTTGGTGTGGTTTAGCTGTTCTTAACTCACCGTTCAGTGCTCTCTCTCCGTCTCTGGTCTTCGGTGTCCCCCGCAGCCAAAATCCCGTTCAGCCAATCAGTGACTGAGGGACAGCGCCACACCCAGTGATTGGCTACGGTGCTTTCACTCTTGAGCCACAAGTCAGTCAGTCAGTGATTGGCTGGTAGAAATCAGAGTCACATCCCACTCAGCCAATAAGTGAGTGACTGAGATGGGGCCAGTGATTGGTTGAGCAGGCTGTCACTCTCCAGACAAAACAACGGCCCACTCAGTCACTCACTTTCCGCGACGCTGTCCCATCTCGGTCAATAGGCTGGAGGTGGCTGAAGACATCAGAGACACAGCAGAGGACTCTGGGGGAGTGTGGACTCACTTCGGTAATCCCTACTACTTACCAAACTACTTCTATCTGGAATGTAAGATAAATACAGAAAAATCAAAGTTACAGTATTGAAAATCTCAAAGGAAATGTAACCAGGATGCCAACGCTGCCAGGCAACACCGCAAAAAACTGAGCAACATGTCTGTCTGATGTCTTGTATAGTGATCTAATCATACCACACATTTCCAGATATTGCTATTTCCACGCAACAAGTTCCTGCAGGTGTGTCCCGATCTCACCTAGTAATAGATCAGCGGAGGAGCTTTACGACAGCACCATAAAGTTCTTCAAGGTTTTACCTTTTTCTGTTGCCCATAGCAACCAATTATAGATCAGCTTTCATTTTTCAAACTGAAAAAAGTGAAAGCTGTGCTGTGATTGGATGCTATGGCCAGTAAGGACAGGCCCAATATTCCAGGGTGCAGTCTCACCAGAGCTGGGATCATAAACATAGTTTTCCCATTTACCATCCCTCTGGAGTCTGTCTCCGTTTGAATTTCCCGCTCTTTGCAGGTCCCTGAAGCTCCAGTTGGTGTCTTTATTTTTCTTTACTTCCTGGTTTGGGCTTTCCCATAATGCACTTTGTCTCCTGTGATGTCTAACTGACTCTGTAGAACTGTTAGATGGCTTACAGCTTGCTCAGCCAATCAGAGCTTAGCAACCTGAGTCATCTGACAAAGGGAGGCTGGCCTAACAGGTCTTAGACCCGCCTGCATCTTGATGATGTCATTGTCACAAAATGGCTGCCACAGAAAAGCCTGGGGTCAACAGTCATTAGGCAACAATGAGTTTACTTCACTTCTTGATGGGTGGTTGAGGGGGGGAAAGATATAAAAGGGGGGCAGATAGGTGATTAAAGCTTATTACAAAGTTATATAACTGTGTAATGTGTTTCATTTACTGGGAAAAAGCTTTTCTCAGGAGTACCCCTTTAAGCTGTGAAGGGACTTATCTTGTTTCTGAGGACGACCAAGCTTGAAGGGGTTATCTCACAATCAGAAGTTATTTATAAGGGATAACTAGTTGATTGGTGGGGGGGTCCAACTTCTTGGACTATTCTTTATGTATAAAGGATAATGGGATAACCCCTTTAACTCTTTAGAATCTACAACAATCTACAACAATCACTGAACTAGGCTGCAGACAACACAAACTCAAAAATGTACTTTCTTGGTCCAAAAACCAGGCACATTTCTTCAATGTTCCATGCTGCCAACATGGCACAAGTTAAAAACTTTGCCCAATTGGACGTATGAAAAATAGGCAGAACTGCCCAAAGGATGTATAAAAGAAAAGCTCTCTAACTGTCTCTACTTTCCTGAACGTTCCTGATGCAGGGACAAGATATAAGCTCAACGTCTTGCCTGGGCAACCCCTCTTTCCTGATGACACACACAGTCTTGAGGCATCCGTTCCCCCTCCCCCACCACCACCACCAGGGGTAGCTGCCCCGGGGGTGGGGGAGCTTATATATAACACTAGCTGTAATGGCCGATCACCCTGCCATAGAGGCTGGGCTGTCAGTGTGTCAGCTGACCCTCCTAAAGAGCAGGGACCTGAGAGCATGGTCACCTGTCGCATCCATCACTAAGCACAGAGCCGGAGAGGAGCCCTGTGCCTAGTGCTGGCTGTATATAGGAGGCTTCTCTCCTGCAGTCAGCTAGTCTGTCAGATCCAGAGAGCAGAGACCTGGAGAAGAGCGGCAGGAGGAGAGAAGACATGACCTTCCCTTACCTTCCCCAAAATCCCTGTATAGACATCATTACTAGCAGTTCTCAGACATTGTATAACTATACAGTGTGATCTGCCTCCAGCAATCCTCTGTATAGACATCACTATAAGCAGTCCTATAATGTCCTGCAGGCTTATATAACTATACAGTGTGATCTGCCTCCAGCAATCCTCTGTATAGCGATCACTGCCTGTAGTGCTATATTGTCCTGCAGGTCCTAGATTACTATATTCTGTGATCTGCAGGGCCGTTTCTAGGTAATTTGGACTACAGGGCAAATCTTGCTAAAAGCCCCCCCCCCCCCCCCCCAAAAAAAAGTAATTCCGTTACTTACAGGTGACGTATTCTTGGATCTGAGGCGTCACTTCTCTTTTCCTTTCCTTCTGGCCCAGACCTCCATGATGATTTCTTCCAGCTACAATTCAACTCTTCTGAACCTGCCAGACAAACATCTTAGGCTCCGCACTTTTACAACAACTTCCACTTTTTTGTGTCATGTGCAGTGAAGTCAGTAGGTATGTGGGTTGCCCCCTGTATGTAGGATCCCCTGCTGTGCCCCCATATAGTAATAATCCCCCTGTGCTTCCCCCCATAGTAATAATCCCTCCCTGTGCTCTGCCCCATAGTAATAATCCCCCTGTGCTCTATCCCCATAGTAATAATCCCCCTGTGCTCTATCCCCATAGTAATAATCCCCCCTGTGCTCTATCCCCATAGTAATAATCCCCCTGTGCTCCCCCCATAGTAAAAATCCCCCTGTGCTCTATCCCCATAGTAATAATCCCACCTGTGCTCCCCAATAGTAATAATCCCCCTGTGCTCTATCCCCAAGTAATAATCTCCCCTGTGCTCTATCCCCATAGTAATAATCCCCCCTGTGCTTCCCCCTATAGTTATAATCCCCCCTGTGCCCCCCCATAGAAATAATCCCCTCTTTGCCCCCCAATAGTAATAATCCCCCAGTGCCCCCCATAGTAATAATCCCCCCTGTGCTCCCCCTTATAGTAATAATCCCCCCAGTGTTCCCCCTTATAGTACTAATCCCCCTGTGCAGTACAGATAGTAATAGCCCCATACAGGATAGCCTTCCCCCGTGTAGTCCCCCATGGTATAGACCCACTGTGTAGCCCCCCATAGCAATGCCCTCCCCTCGGGTAGACCCCCAAAGTATAGCCTAGCCCCCCAAAGTATATCCAAGTAGCCCCCATAGTATAGCCCTCCCCCTGAGTAGCCCCCCATAGTATAGTTCTCCCCCCGAGTAGCCCCCCCATCCAAATAGCCCCCCATAGTATAGCCCTCCCCCCATGTAGCCTCCCCCCCCCCCCCCGTGTAGCCTTCCATACTATTGGCCCCATTGTAGCCCCCACATTCTAGCAGTTACGAGAAGAAAAAGAATACACTCACCTCTCCTGGATCCTGCGGCAGCGTCTCCCTCTGTCTGGCAGCTGATCTTGTAAGTACAGTGAGCTTCCAGCACAGGCAGACTGTCACACACCTGCCCGGAAGCTCACTGCTGTAGCCCCGCAGCCACTGCCAAACAGAAGAGAGAAGTCCGGGCGCTGCGGGGCTACAGCAGTGAGCTTCCGGGCAGGTGTGTGACAGTCTGCCTGTGCCGGAAGCTCACTGTACTAGATCTGGCTGGCTGGAGGGACCGGCCCGGGGGGCGGGGTGGCGGCGATCTGGGCAGCTGATGGGGCGGGCGGCCGGGCGGCCAGCGCCCCCTAGCTGTCGGCGCCCTGTGCGGTCGCCCGGCCCGCCCGCCACTAGAAGCGGCCCTGGTGATCTGCATACAGGGGGTTGCTGGGATCAGGCAGATTGTGTCCTCCCATGTTACTCCAGCTCCAGGTCAGTGACTGTAAAAGTGAATACATAAAAATGAATAAATAAATAAAATTAATTTAAAAATAAAACGTCTAGCACCCTTGTAATAATGTGTCTTGAACCAAGAACCCCTTAATGTCCAAACATTTTTTTTTTTTTCCTCCTCACTTTTACAATGTTTTTATTTTACCATCTTTTTTGCTGCACCAAATGCACTTTGTAATGACACCTTAATTATATTATACAATGTACTACAATACATTTCCAACAATGGAAAAGAATGCAGTTTTGAAAATTTTGTGATGTTTCATTACATGACAGTATACGCCAGGGGTGTCAAAATCAAATACACAGTGGGCCCAAAATGAAAAAAAACTTGCACAAAGTCGCAGGCCAACTTTAATATTTATAGAAGCGTGCAAGAAGCATTTCTGGCCCTTTAAGAGCAGCATGCGGAGTTCCTGGCACTGTGAGAGCGGTGTGCGTCACACATCGCTGTCCAATACGATAAATTATATAGTATATCCCCACAATAGTGTCTGATATATTCCGAGAGTGTAGTATGTGGCAGCATTATATTTAGGAGGTACAGACTAGTGTATGGCTTTATTATGGGTGATTGCAGCAGCCCGACATCTGCCTTGTCCCGCATAGGGGTGTACTTTAACTCCTCACTGGGTACGATATTTTGCAAGTACTCAGGGTAGCCCCTCGTCACAGAGTTCCAACTCACAAAGAAAATATGGTCGCGTTGGAGATCCCTCAAAAAACTGTATCATTTAACTTTATCAAATTCCTGGACAACGGCTTGTCCTCATTGAGGACACTGTTCTCCTGGGTTTGACCATTCCACATATCTTTGCATTGCCCCCTCCCCTTTCCATTGCCCAGAAGTGGACTGGAGGTAGTAGATATTGCTACAGGAGAGGGTGTCTGGTCTCTCGGACAGTGTTTGGGGCTACAGTGTGGCTCTTTTCCAAACTCCCGATCTGGGTCAGCAACTGGGTCTATGAATGAGGTTCAGCCATTTAGGGTGCTTGGAAGGGGCTTAAACAAGGTTGATGGCCTCACTGGGACTACTACACTCCAGTTGCATGGGGCGTCACTTACTTCAGCATCCATGACCCATGTTAGTTCCCAGTACTCTGATCTTCGTCTTATATTGGCTCCTCACCCCAGGTGGATTTTATAGCCATTCTGTAGCTGGAGAGTCGTGATGAGGGTGCCGCTTACCTTGTCACTATATCCTCCTCAGGTCCTGCCAAAAGCATTGGAGAACGGCCTGACTCCGGGTAGGCAGCTTGCTTGGTGGCACCTGCACCTGCAGAAACACGTGGTAGAGACACAGCTCCCTAGAAGCAGAAATCAATGGGAATAAATAGTATGTTTTTGAAGCAGTTTTTGTGGATAAAGTGCCCCTATAGTCCCACTATTGTAACTGCAATCAATTAGCTGTTTTACTTCAGTTCAGACAAACCCGAACCTTGCGGCAAAGTTTAGCAAATCTGTCTAACCAAACTTTTAAAAAGTTTGTTCATCTCTACTTATAGTAAGTCTATTGCCTTCCCGAGAACAAAGTTTTAAGCCAATTGTGAATACTCCAAGTGTCCTCTGCTGGCTGATGCCTTCCACACCTCCATCACCTTAAGGCCCTATTCCACGGAACGATTATCGTTCGTATTCGGCCGATATCGGCGATAATCGTCCGGTGGAATAGAGTGCAACGATCAGCCGACATCATTCATGTCGGCTGATCGTTGCAGTCGCTTGTTTTTCAACATGTTGAAAAACAAGCGACTGATATAGCAGCGATCTGCTGCCGTCGCTCCGTTGAATAGGAGCATCGGCAGCAGACGCTGCTATATCCTATGGGCTGCCCGGACGATCAGCGATCACCCGGGCAGCCCCCCCGCAGCTCCCTGCCGCCCCTCCCGCACTCACCCGCTCGCTGCAGCCGCGTTGAATAGCAGCGGCAGCGAGCGGGGAACGAGGGGCAAACGAGCGCTGAGAGCGCTCGTTTGCTCCTCTAAACGACCGGTGTAATAGGGGCATAAGGATTTACTCCCTTCCCCAACACATCTACCACATTAGTGAGATATCAGTAACAAAGTTTAAGCGTGATAAGGAAGTGGTAACACTACAAGTGCGATAAGAAAGATTGGAAAGGGCCATCAGTCATGTGAAAATATATAAGATTTAGAGATTTATTTTTTTTTTATATAAAGGAAGTTCGTGTTCAAAATTAGGAAGTTGAACCAAAGTGTTATAAGATATCAGAATCTCTCTGAACTTGCAAAGACAGAGGAACCACCAATACAATTGGGAACAGCTGGAAAGCTGGTAGGTATATAGACGACTAATGCTATAATATAATAATATAAAATGATCCTGTATCATACATTTCTATGGGGATGCAATAGAGATTGCACTTTTAGCAACAGTGCAGCAGAAGTGATATTTACTAGAATTATTATTAATCTACTTTGTTTTGGCTTTTATTAAAGGGGTATTCCAGGTTAAACATACGTATCCCTCTATCTCTGTGATATGTGAAAAAAACATTTTGGGTGACAGGTATTGATGAGTTGTCAGGGCGAGAGAAAGTGGATTGTGCCATAAAATGGTTTTCTTCTATGTTATTGAGTGTGGCTCCAGAATAAGAGAAGATTTTATACAGTAACAGCTGGGGAGGGTTATTACCTTCTCTTTACTTTATTTGTGGTTTATTTTAGGGTTGCTTTTTTTATTCTTTGGACTTATAACAGAGTACCACCACTCTGACCCAGCTATACATGGTGGTCTTGCTGACTATCGAAAGTTATCAACACAGAAAGTGTTCATGCAGGTTCATAATGATTGGATACAGCACCAGGGACAATAGATTGAACATGTCAGATAGCTGTGCATCGCAGGAAACCTTTCCGGTGGTGGGTTCAAATTTTTGTTTTGATCATTTTTTAACCAAATCGGTTCTGGTCTTTTTTTGAAATGTCCAATAATTTAAACTGAAACCACCATATATTTCTCTTTGGGTGTAAGTCCGCAATCCACAATCAAAGAGGACTACTTCTGTAAACTTCTTTCTTCCACTGTATTCATAGCGTGAAATACATGAAAATTACCACATTACTTAAAGGGAACCTGTCACCCCCCGTGCCGGGACAGAGCCTGGCCGACCTTCCGGTGCAGACCCATATACTGACTGTTTCCGAGAAGTCCCGCTCTTGGACCAGCTCCCGCCGCCGAGACTGGAGCCGTAATTCTCTATGGGCATCTGACTCATCTCTGGGAGCAAACGCATAGCTTCGCATGGAGATATCTCGGCGGCCGGAGCGGGTCCAGGAGCGGTCAGTATACGGTATGGGTCTGCACTGGGGGGTTGACAGGTCTCTTTTAAGCCAACTCCATAATGTCATCTTTTGAACCTGCCCCATACTTCTCTAACAGACATACTGTATGCCATACATGTACATCATTGTGTCCAGAAGGTGTTAATGAAACTTTTACTACATTTAGAACTTTAGTATAACGGTGCTATTTTTCTATCTGCACATGATATGTCCCTTAAGCTGGATAATTTTATTCTTTGCATCTTGGGGTTATACTGTGTTCCCAAGGCAGTGGTGGAGTCTTCTAGGTGTCCGAAGAACCGACAGGGGCGGATGTCCTCTCTACTGCTCACACCATGTTATACATAGCTGTGCTGTGGATCACTGTTATATCACTTGATGTAAATCTGATCCCAGCAGGACTAACACTCCGTTACTGGTTGTCCCATTAGTAAAATCAGATTTCTGCAATACCTAATGTTACTTGACAATGATCTGAACCTCACAACTTCAATATGAATACAAGTGCACTAAAACTTCATATGTCAGCCCCAAATTACTGTGGCATGGCCAGCGTCCAATTTGCTTTTATAAGATGAGACATTTTTTTAAACATACTTTATTGTAAGGCTTCCAAGAAAAGTAGAACATAGTGTATGCAATATATAAATGTATCACCCAACATACATGTGTAAGATACAGTTGAATACAGAATAATGTCTCGCAAGACTTTCCAATTTTACCTCCTTTAAACATCTTCTCTCTCGACTCTCGACATCGACTCTTAAGCCAAAAGGAAAAACAATCATGTAACATTAACAACCTGAGAAAACCCACAGTCTCAATATATCGGGCACAAAGTATAGAGGTTGACAAATGTTTCATGTATGGAGTTAAGACTGGATGAACGTTAAAACATCATAAATCATATACTAACCTGTCAGGCTCCGTATCTCCTCCTCATCTCCAGTATATTCCACATACTCCATACCTCCTCTCCTGGCATCTCCTTAGGACGTGTCACATATGAACCAACCTTAAGGCCCCTTATATAGATTTAGATACTTATACACCTATGCATTGTCTCGGCTTTTATGATCATACCCTCAAATTCCTCAAATTTCCCCTCAGATCTTCTTTACAGTACCAAATGATATACAGTACTTGAACACCTCCATAATCTTCTTTCTTTCCATATCTGAAAGAGCCTGCTCCTTAAAGTGTCTCCACTTCTTAAAGAAGCCAGAGGAAGACTTCTTCTTATGTCGCCTCTCTTCCCTCTTGCTTAATATCATTAACTGTTTCAAGGAAGATTAGACAATATTAGTGTATGTTATACAATGAAAGAAGTCAACCTAATGTTCTTCTATTTTTATTTTCCAGTATATACGTCTGGCATACTTGACACTAGAAACAAAAATAATGGAAGATGATGAATTCAATTCTGTAAATAAGAAAGACAGCAATTATACATCCATGATGCATAGAGACATAGGCTTCATGGCGGTCTACTCAGTGTGTTGTTTACTGGGAATCATCGGAAATGGTCTTGTAATCTGGTTCGGTATCTTTAGGATGAAGAAGACGGTCAACGTGTTGTGGTTCCTCAGCTTGGCCGTAGCTGATTTCTCCTTTGCATTGGTCTGTCCTGCATTATACACAAATGTTATTAGGATATAAGGGATTTAACAACATGTGCAAGTTCATCAATTTCTCATTGTATATTAACTCAGGCGTCAGTATTCTCCAGATCACAGTGATCAGTATAGACCGATGCATCTGTGTGGTGTTCCCGGTATGGTGTCACAACCACCGGAGGCCAAGACTGGCTTATATCATTGTCTTGACCATTTGGATAGTATCACTTGCTGGGGCTATGGCCGCCATAATGTACATAGAAGTGGCCGGTATTAAGGATAAAATGATATGTGCGGTAAATACCGATGCATCTATTGTGAAGAGGAAGACAATCTTGGAATTTTTCTACTTCCTCCTACCTTTCATCCTCTTTTTTTCCTGTTACATGGTGATTGTTTTGCGTGTTAGACAAAAACGTATCGTTCCATCTTCTCGGCCTCTAAAAAACAGTGTGGCCGTCATCGTTGCCTTCTTCATTTGCTGGTTTCCCAGTCATTTGAATGTCTTTCTTGTTATTTTTGGATATTTTGTTTTTGATTCCTATGTTGATCGTTGCTTTTATTTATTCGCCATAGTCGTGAGTAGTTGTATTAACCCCGTCCTCTACGTCTTTATTGGTCGAGATTTCAAGGAGAAGTTCTGCGATCAGTTCCAGGCTAAACTGGAGAAAGCATTAATAGAAGACAAGTCACCGCCTGAGACACAGGAAAGGGGAAGAGCTCTACAGCTGTAACGCTTACATCAAGATTATGATGAGAAGCATCCAGTGACGTCATACTTCTTAGTAAATACAAAAAAACTAATTTTCAGCAGCACAAGAAAAAGAGGTGGTGGGTGCAAGTCTCACCAAACCGGACCCGGGTTCGTATGATAAATCCAAGAAGATGTAGGAGACCGCACTTCCGAAAAGAATATCCACTTTTATTCACACCAATTCAACGTTTCGGCTCAATGTGTGTAGCCTTTCTCACTGCTTGAGAAAGGCTACACACATAGAGCCGAAACGTTGCATTGGTGTGAATAAAAGTGGATATTCTTTTCGGAAGTGCGGTCTCCTACATCTTCTTGCATATGTCATACTTCTTTGGTTATTCTTATGGTATGCTTATTTTTGAACTAATTTCTTAGTTTTATTCCTACTGTCAATATTAGAGACGAGCCTGAATCATGAGCATGCTCAAATTGTATCGCATGGTATTTGAATACTAAAGAAGTTGGATACAGCCCTAGGGATTCCTTGAAAACAATGATAGAGCCTATGGCCTATGCTGTAGCCATGTTTTCCTGCGCTCCCTAGGGCTGCATTCAACTTCTTTAGCGAATAGTATTCGAATGCCTCACAATCCAACTCATCTCTAGTCAATATGTCAGCAATAATTATAATTATATATGCCGATATAAGATGAATTGGCTTATATTATGTTCACAAGGCAGTAGTGGAGTCTTCTAGGTGTCCGAATAACAGACCGGGGGCAGATGCCACTCCATGTTAGACATAGCTGTGTTGTAGATGACTGTTATATCACTTGATCTAAAGCCGGCTACAGCAGGGCCAACAATCCATTACTGGTTGTCTCATTGGTAAAATCAGAGTATATGACCACTTGTGTAATTTGTACTTATGCTTGACAAAGGTTGTAATGAATGTCACACAAGTAAATGAACACTTTACAAGAGATTGCTGACCCGTGCTGCTTTACCTGTGTTCTATTCCACTAGGGCTGGTATCATGGCGGCTGGTCAGTGCTTTGCTGTTCTGTGCTGGGCTCAGCTGTTCTGTGTTTGGCTCAGCTACACCAACTCTGACAGCTCCACAGTGCTGGGAGCTGTCAGTATGATGGGTTACTGCAGATACGATGGCCTGCAGGGGAGACTGATGTCATCAGGGAGTCAACAGCCCAGCCACAGAACCTAGACAACAAGCTGTGAATACATCAGACACATCAGAGTGCGAAGCAGGGGGACACAACTACAAAAGTAATAAGAACTCCAGCAATATATTTTTAAAAAGTGAATATCCAGAGTTCCCAGTGGTGTAGTTACCATAGAGGCAGGGTAGGCAGTTGCTATGAGGCCCATGGGGGAGGAGGGCCTGGGGATGCACAGGGAAGATAAGAGCCGTCCTGTGACCTTCTGCTTAACCCCTTATGTACTGCAGTGTGTTAGTGACCCAATGTTTACTTACCTGCTGCAGTACAAAGAAGGGTTAACAAGCAGAAGACAAAGAGATCTCTACTTCATTGCACTGATAACCCTAGACCTATCTGACCTCTGTTGTTGCTGCCACCAAGTAGAAAAACTTACAGAGCTCTGTGCAAAGGTTAGGGGTTATCAGTGCACCAGCAGTAAAGCAGAGAGCTCCTTGTCTTCTGAACATTGGGTCACTAACACACTGCAGTACATAAGCGGTTAAGCAGAAGGTAGTCTGATCCTGCATCTATGTATTTATAGATTTAGATACTTATACACCTATGCATTGTCTCGGCTTTTATGATCATACCCTCAAATTCCTCAAATTTCCCCTCAGATCTTCTTTACAGTACCAAATGATATACAGTACTTGAACACCTCCATAATCTTCTTTCTTTCCATATCTGAAAGAGCCTGCTCCTTAAAGTGTCTCCACTTCTTAAAGAAGCCAGAGGAAGACTTCTTCTTATGTCGCCTCTCTTCCCTCTTGCTTAATATCATTAACTGTTTCAAGGAAGATTAGACAATATTAGTGTATGTTATACAATGAAAGAAGTCAACCTAATGTTCTTATATTTTTATTTTCCAGTATATACGTCTGGCATACTTGACACTAGAAACAAAAATAATGGAAGATGATGAAATCAATTCTGTAAATGAAAAAGACGGCAGTCATACATCCATGATGCATAGAGACATAGGCTTTATGGCGGTCTACTCAGTGTGTTGTTTACTGGGAATCATCGGAAATGGTCTTGTCATCTGGTTCGGTATCTTTAGGATGAAGAAGACGGTCAACGTGTTGTGGTTCCTCAGCTTGGCCGTAGCTGATTTCTCCTTTGCATTGGTCTGTCCTGCATTATACACAAATGTTATTAGGATATAGGGGATTTACCAACATGTGCAAGTTCATCAATTTCTCACTGTATATTAACTCAGGCGTCAGTATTCTCCAGATCACAGTGATCAGTATAGACTGATGCATCTGTGTGGTGTTCCCGGTATGGTGTCACAACCACCGGAGGCCAAGATTGGCTTGTATCATTGTCCTGATCATTTGGATAGTATCACTTGCTGGGGCTATGGCCGCCATAATGTACATAGAAGTGGCCGGTATTAAGGATAAAATGATATGTGCGGTAATTACAGATGCATCTATTGTGAAGAGGAAGACAATCTTGGAATTTTTCTACTTCCTCCTACCTTTCATCCTCTTTTTTTCCTGTTACATGGTGATTGTTTTGCGTGTTAGACAAAAACGTATTGTTCCATCTTCTCGACCTCTAAAAACCAGTGTGGCCGTCATCGTTGCCTTCTTCATTTGCTGGTTTCCCAGTCATTTGAATGTCTTTCTTGTTATTTTTTCCTATGTTGATCATTGCTTTAATTTATTCGCCATAGTCGTGAGTAGTTGTATTAACCCCGTCCTCTACGTCTTTATTGGTCGAGATTTCAAGGAGAAGTTCTGTGGTCAGTTCCAGGCTAAGCTGGAGAAAGCATTAATAGAAGACAAGTCACCGCCTGAGACACAGGAAAGGGGAAGAGCTCTACAGCTGTAACGCTTACATCAAGATTATGATGAGAAGCATCCAGTGACGTCATACTTCTTTGTAAATACAAAAAAACTAATTTTCAGCAGCACAAGAAAAAGAGGTGGTGGGTGCAAGTCTCACCAAACCGGACCCGGGTTCGTATGATAAATCCAAGAAGATGTAGGAGACCGCACTTCCGAAAAGAATATCCACTTTTATTCACACCAATGCAACGTTTCGGCTCTATGTGTGTAGCCTTTCTCACTGCTTGAGAAAGGCTACACACATAGAGCCGAAACGTTGCATTGGTGTGAATAAAAGTGGATATTCTTTTCGGAAGTACGGTCTCCTACATCTTCTTGCATATGTCATACTTCTTTGGTTATTCTTATGGTATGCTTATTTTTGAACTAATTTCTTAGTTTTATTCCTACTGTCAATATTAGAGACGAGCCTGAATCATGAGCATGCTCAAATTGTATCGCATGGTATTTGAATACTAAAGAAGTTGGATACAGCCCTAGGGATTCCTTGAAAACAATGATAGAGCCTATGGCCTATGCTGTAGCCATGTTTTCCTGCGCTCCCTAGGGCTGCATTCAACTTCTTTAGCGAATAGTATTCGAATGCCTCACAATCCAACTCATCTCTAGTCAATATGTCAGCAATAATTATAATTATATATGCCGATATAAGATGAATTGGCTTATATTATGTTCACAAGGCAGTAGTGGAGTCTTCTAGGTGTCCGAATAACAGACCGAGGGCAGATGCCACTCCATGTTAGACATAGCTGTGTTGTAGATGACTGTTATATCACTTGATCTAAAGCCGGCTACAGCAGGGCCAACAATCCATTACTGGTTGTCTCATTGGTAAAATCAGAGTATATGACCACTTGTGTAATTTGTATTTATGCTTGACAAAGGTTGTAATGAATGTCACACAAGTAAATGAACACTTTACAAGAGATTGCTGACTCGTGCTGCTTTACCTGTGTTCTATTCCACTAGGGCTGGTATCATGGCGGCTGGTCAGTGCTTTGCTGTTCTGTGCTGGGCTCAGCTGTTCTGTGTTTGGCTCAGCTACACCAACTCTGACAGCTCCACAGTGCTGGGAGCTGTCAGTGTGATGGGTTACTGCAGATACGATGGCCTGCAGGGGAGACTGATGTCATCAGGGAGTCAACAGCCCAAGCATAGAACCTAGACAACAAGCTGTGAATACATCAGACACATCAGAGTGCGAAGCAGGGAGACACAACTACAAAAGTAATAAGAACCCCAGCAATATATTTTTAAAAAGTGAATATCCAGAGTTCCCAGTGGTGTAGTTACCATAGAGGCAGGGTAGGCAGTTGCTATGAGGCCCATGGGGGAGGAGGGCCTGGGGATGCACAGGGAAGATAAGAGCCATCCTGTGACCTTCTGCTTAACCCCTTATGTACTGCAGTGTGTTAGTGACCCAATGTTTACTTACCTGCTGCAGTACAAAGAAGGGTTAACAAGCAGAAGACAAAGAGATCTCTGCTTCATTGCACTGATAACCCTAGACCTATCTGACCTCTGTTGTTGCTGCCACCATCAAGTAGAAAAACTTACAGAGCTCTGTGCAAAGGTTAGGGGTTATCAGTGCACCAGCAGTAAAGCAGAGAGCTCCTTGTCTTCTGAACATTGGGTCACTAACACACTGCAGTACATAAGCGGTTAAGCAGAAGGTAGTCTGATCCTGCATCTATGTATTTAACCATAAGGGCTCCTAATGGACCCTTATAGTTAAAAACAGTGGACCGACAGAGCAAGCAGCCATTGGCGCTCTGCTCTGCCAATCACTCTTGTACAGTAGCTGCAGCAAGGATTCTGCCTCCGGCCACAAGAGGTTTTTTTTTTTTTTGCCACATCATAGAGTGAGTATAAATATATATTTGTGTGCAGTGCTTTGTGTTGTGTGTAGGGGTGTGTACAATTGTTGTGTGTATAATTTTTTGCTATGGGGCCCCATGAATCCTAGCTACGCCACTCGGAGTTTCCCTTTAAGAGTCAGATTTGATAGGTGAAGGCATCTAGTTCACACACTTATGCTACGTTTACACTGAACGATAATTCGCCCGATCGTACGATTAACGATGTCGGAGTAACGTTTATTTTTTTTTTTCATAACAATCAGCGTTTAGACGGTACGATATATTGTACGGAAACTCATTTTGCCACACATTGCTTAAATCTGCGAACAACTGTTCACACGGAACGATCTGCAAATTTTTTGCGAACGATCAACGACGATTTATGAACCTGTTGAAAGATCAATCGTTGATTGTTTGCTGTGTTTACATGTACGATTATCGTTCGAATTCGACCGTTATTCGCACGATAATCGTTACGTGTAAACGCAGCATTAGTCTGATACATTAGTTCCCCTTATACACGTTTATGCAAATACACATGCAGCAGAGTAGGCAGTCAGGCGTGTGTTAACTCTGCTACTTAAAAGAGTCACTGTCGTATTATTTTTTTTTTGCAGAAATCAATAGTCCAGGCGATTTTAAGAAACTTTGTAATTGGGTTTATTAGCCAAATCTGCCATTATCTGCATGTAAAAAGCCTTTTCCCAGGTCCCCCCCCCTCCTTCCTCTTTTTCATCCACTCCAAAAAATCTGAAAATTGTGACTTGTTGCAGGAGACGTACCCTGTCTGCTCTAGGGAGAGGGGAGGGGGGAGGGGGAAGGAGGGAGTTAGCCGGCAGCAGAAAGCAGATAACAGAGGATTACAGGCACGGAGCTGGGTGACAGCTGTAATCCAAGCTCAGACAGGTCACTGGTGACTGTCACAGGAGATAACGTGTGAGGGATTTGTAGATTAACTCTTTGTTGTCCTGTTTTGGTCTTTTCTTTAGCTCTCTCCATAGGAGAACAATGAAGACAGGGGGAGAGCTTCAAACTGCTTTTTCATGTTAAAAATGCATTTTTCGGATAATAAACCCAATTACAAAGTTTCTTAAAATCGCCTGGACTATTGATTTCTGAAAAAAAAATTTCACGACAGTGACACTTTAAAGCGCTATGACTCTGACTGCATGCAGATCACAAACAGCTGATTGGATAAGTAGAAGTATACCCGGCTGCTGGCAGTCCTTAGGACCCTGTGTTTCATCTTGTACAGAGAGCGCAGTGGGAGTGATGACGTCAGACTTCCTGTTACACAATGATACAACCCTCAGCTATCAGACTACGCCATCCTCACAGCCGTACAAACCGTATAGCAGAGGATCCTGCCATGGGAATGTCGGCAGATCTTACAGTATATACACTCACTGGATGTTTAGCAGCAACAAGTGCACCTTCTCCTACTGATGCAATCTGGATGAAGCTATAGAGGTAACATGACCTGTATATAGATATATATACACAGCAGGGTCGCTTCTAGCACCGTGCGGGAGGGGGAATTGCGTGGGCCGCTGACAGCTAGGGGGCGCACTCCCACACCTCACTCAGTAGCAGTGGCTCAGTCTCCACTGCGCCCCCACATGCAGCACCTGGGAGGGCCCTCTTGTGTCCTGGGAGCTGGCTGGATTATCCTGTGTCCTGTGGCTGATTTAAAGAGGAGAGTGGAGCACAGCAGGACAGCCCCTGTGTAAGTCCTGCTCTCTCTCTCTCCTTTATCTACTTACAGCTGATCTGGGCAGGGGAAATCACTAGGAAGACAGCAGTGTCAGGGTCTGGATGGGAGTGGGAAGGGGGATGGGCAGATTCTCTAGTTTCTCCTTATTATCACTTGTATTTTATTGCTGAAAGTTTAACCCTTACACTGCCTTCCCATGGGAGTGTGCATGGTGTGGATGATGGGAGTGTGCATGGTGTGGATAATGGGAGTGTGCATGGTGTGGATGATGGGAGTGTGCATGGTGTGGATGATGGGAGTGTGCATGGTGTGGATAATGGGAGTGTGCATGGTGTGGATAATGGGAGTGTGCATGGTGTGGATAATGGGAGTGTGCATGGTGTGGATAATGGGAGTGTGTATGGTGGGGAAGATGAGTGTGGATGATGGGAGTCTGCATTGTGTTCATGATGGGTCCACCACTGCTCACTCCCATCATCCAAACCATGTACAGTCCAATCATCTACACTCTCTCAACAGACACACATTACCACTCACTCTCATTCATACAATTTGTTTTTTTTTTTGTTTTTTTTTACAATCACCTCAATTCACACACATTCACAGACAAACATAGACTTAGGCTGCCTACACACACACCGCATTTGTCTGCGGATCCAGTGTCAGTGCATCCCTATGAGAATACATACTCGCAGTGGGATTAACAGAAAACCACTTATAGGGCCACTTAATATGGTGGTTTTGGTGGTTTCCTTACAGGAGCCATCCCCTGACTGGGCCCTTACCGGAGGGATATCTGGCTGGTCCTGTGTTTTGAGACTCTTTGATGAGACTCCACGGGCTCCTCTTTTGCATATTCATGGGATCTAGCCTGGCACACAAGGCTCTCCCTTTCTTTCTCCCTGACAAGGATCATTGCAGGGTCTTCTTTTTCTTCTTGACAGCACAGGCACACAGAGGCTGAATGCAGGGCCTCCCAGTTTCTGAAGGCCACAGTGTCTTGCCATCACACACTCACTGCCCGCACTCTCACAGCAGCCTGCCCACACTCACAGCAGCCTGCCCACACTCACAGTCCCTTGGGCAGAAGCTGCTGTTTGCAGATGCTTCCTTGCTGGCAGCCACAGGTCTGCACTGTGCTTTACACTGCATGTGTAGGGAGCAAGAGCCAGGACATCCCCCTCCTTAGGCTGCATTCCCACGTTCCGTGTTCCTCCCTGTAACAGACTCTCCCCTCGCCTGGGCAGCTTCTGTGATAAGATGCTGGGAGCGGGGGAACTGTACAGATATGCATTGTGATGTAATGACAGAGCCGTGCGGCTGATTCATTACAGCGCGGCGCATATCTGTACAGTTCCCCCGCTCCCAGCATCTTATCACAGAAGCTGCCCAGGCGAGGGGAGAGTCTGTTACTTAGTGGATGGCCGCCATATAACGGTAAATAACTGCCATTATTTCAATACACCCGTTTTAAAATAACAGCAAATATTTGAAATTAAATGGCGGCCATCCACTCAATTTCAACATTATGTGAGCATAGCCTTCCTGTGTTTTCAATCCACTCCTGGTTTTGGTTGCAATATGAGGACCAGACTACTGACTGAAATATACTGTGTGTGAACCCAGCCTTAGGCTATGTTCACACTACGTATGAGTCCGGCCGTATTTTGTACGCAGCCGTACATGTGCGGCTGAAAGTACGGCCATGGGAAAAATAGACATGCGGCCGGATTGCGAACATACGGGCGAACCACGAACATACGCCCGTAGTAGAGTTCTGCTTCCCTAGCTTGTTTCGAAGCGATCTGAAGCAGGTCATTTACTTGGAAATCTTCGCCCAGCCCAATAAAACTCACAGAACCTTTTGGATCGAAAAATCAAGTTCAATTTGGCTGAAATAAGTACTCCGTACAGGACCGCATGGAAATCCGTCCTCAAACAATGGTCTTGTTCATTTTTCACGGCGCCGTATACGATCCGGTCGTAAGCTCATACGTTGTGTGCATTGTGCGGCCGTATATCGTATACTTTCAAGCGAATGCATCAACCTCAAAACTACGGCGAATATTCGTGGTTCACACTACGGCCGGAAAGATACGTAGTGTGAACATAGTCTTAGTCTGATGGATCCTCACAAGTAAGAGAGACAGGAGTGCTGCCCTCAGCGTGACAGGGAGGGGGGAGGAGACAAACATCCTGGGACAGCCAGCACACACTGACAGGAAGCCTGCAGACCTCTACTACTACTGCTGCTGGGATGTAACTTGTAGGCAGAATCACTGTGACCTGTGCCCCTTGCTGCTTCTGATAGTCTGCAGCCAGGGGCGTAGCTAAAGGCTGATGGGCCCTGGTGCAAAATGTTAGCTTTGGGCCCCCCCATCTCACCCAATCAGGCAAAGTCACATCTAACGTTATATCCAATTACTCTAATGTGCCACCATGTTCTAATGCCCTGTAACTGCCTCCACCTCATGCACTGCACTACTGCCCCCTATAATTAATGGACTGTACTGTGTCATTATCTAATCATTGTATTCCAATCTTTGACTCTCCAGCTGAAAAACTACAACTCTCATCATGAACTGCCAGTTGGATATGATGGGGGTTGTAGTGCTGCAACCTGAAGAGCCACATGCTGCAAAACTCCCATAATAAACTATCAGCAGGCACGATGAAGTTTGAACTTCTGCAACCTGGAGAAGTCACCTGATGTCACCTGCAGTCCTATGTATCACCACAGATAACACAGTGATATCTCTGAGTACAAATAATGTAGTAGTCACCTGCAGTCCTATGTAACACCACAGATAACAGTGATTTCTCTGAGTACAGATAATGTAGATGTTACCTGCAGTCCTATGTAACACCACAGATAACACAGTAATATCTCTGAGTACAGATAATGTAGTAGTCACCTGCAGTCCTATGTCACACCACAGACAACACAGTGATATCTCTGAGTACAGATAATGTAGATGTCACCTGCAGTCCTATGTAACAGCACAGATAACACAGTGATATCTCTGAGTACAGATAATGTAGATATAGACCAATGTGTAGCCCCCCCCACAGTGTAGACCCCCTGTGTAGCCCCCCACAGTAAAGACCCCCTGTGTAGCCCCCCCACAGTATAGAACTCCTGTGTAGCCCCCCCACAGTATAGACCCCCTGTGTAGCCCCCCACAGTATAGACCCCCTGTGTAGCCCCCCACAGTATAGACCCCCTTGTGTAGATCCCCCACAGTATAGACCCCCTGTGTAACCCCCCTCATAGTATAGACCCCCTGTGTAGCCCACCTCCCATAGTATAGACTCCTTGTGCAGCCCCCCCTCATAGTATAGACCCCCTGTGCAGCCCCCCCTCATAGTATAGACCCCCTGTGCAGCCCCCCTCATAGTATAGACCCCCTGTGTACCCCCACCCATAGTATAGACCCCCTGCGCAGCCCCCTCATAGTATAGACCTCCTGTGCAGCCGCCTCCAATAGTATAGACCCCCTGTGCAGCCCCCCCTTTTAGTATAGACCCCCTGTGCAGACCCCCTCATAATATAGACCCGCTGTGCAGCCCCCCCCCCATTGTATAGACCCGCTGTGCAGCCCCCCCTCATAGTAAAAACCCCTTGTGCAGCCCCCCACCTTGCAACATTTATGTAAAAAATGGGAAAAAAATAAAAATAAACTCACCTCACCTGGATCCTTGATCTCCCTCAGGCCTGGCAGATTCTCTTTTAAGTTCAGTGAGCTTCCAGGATGCCGGCCCTGGCCGGAAGCTCACTGATTCAGGACAGTATAGACCCCCTGTGTAGACCCCCTGTGTAACCCCCCTCATAGTATAGACCCCCTGTGTAACCCCCCTCATAGTATAGACCCCCTGTGTAGCCCACCTCCCATAGTATAGACCCCTTGTGCAGCCCCCCCTCATAGTATAGACCCCTGTGCAGCCCCCCTCATAGTATAGACCCCCTGTGCAGCCCCCCTCATAGTATAGACCCCCTGTGCAGCCCCCCTCATAGTATAGACCCCCTGTGCAGCCCCTCCTCATAGTATAGACCTCCTGTGCAGCCCCTCCTCATAGTATAGACCCCCTGTGTACCCCCACCCATAGTATAGACCCCCTGCGCAGCCCCCTCATAGTATAGACCTTCTGTGCAGCCGCCTCCAATAGTATAGACCCCCTGTGCAGCCCCCCCTTTTAGTATAGACCCCCTGTGCAGCCCCTTTCATAGTATAGACCCCCTGTGCAGCCCCCCTCATAGTATAGACCCGCTGTGCAGCCCCCCTCCCATTGTATAGACCCCCTGTGCAGCCCCCCCCCCCTCATAGTAAAAAACCCTTGTGCAGCCACCCATATTGCAACATTTATGTAAAAAATTGGAAAAAAAATAAAAATAAACTCACCTCACCTGGATCCTTGATCTCCCTCAGGCCTGGCAGATTCTCTTTTAAAGGAGAAGTCCGGCCAAAATTAATTTTTGATATGTTGTTACTTATGAAAAGTTATACAAATTTCTAATGTACATTAATTATGGGAAATGCACATATAGAGCTATTTCCCTTAATTTAGTAGATCAGGAAGTGTTAGAATTCCCTTTAGATCGTGACGTCACGACCCAGGGTGTTAGGTCGTGACGTTACGATCTAAAGGGAATTCTAACACTTCCTGATCTACTAAATTAAGGGAAATAGCTCTATATGTGCATTTCCCATAATTAATGTACATTAGAAATTTGTATAATTTTTCATAAGTAACAACATATCAAAAATTAATTTTGGCCGGACTTCTCCTTTAAGTTCAGTGAGCTTCTGGGATGCCGGCCCTGGGCGGAAGCTCACTGATTCAGGACCACGGCGCCCGGACTTCTCCTCTCTACTGCACGGCGGCTGACATGTGACGTGATGACGTCACATGTCAGCTGCCGAGGAGGAGCGAGGAGAAGTCCGGGCGCCGCGGTCCTGCATCAGTGATCTACCGGCCAGTGCTGGCATCCCGGAAGCTCACTGAACTTACAAGAGGTCCGGCGGCCGTGGCCATTTAACTTCATGGGGGGGACTGGGTCGGGGGGCATATGCCCCCCCGGCCCAGCCCGCCCCTGCCGCAGCCCCCCGGATTGGGGGAGCACAGGAGGAAGTGGCAAGGGGGGGCCTAGCGGGCCCCCCTAGTGTAGGGGCCCGGTCGCCATGGCGACCCCTGCGACCCCTATAGCTACGCCACTGTCTGCAGCTGCTGGACAGTGTCAGGAGTCAGTATCTTGATGCTGGATTCAAGGTACGATGCTGTGAGAGGCCATCGTACCTTGAATCCATCGCATCCTGAGGGCATTGTATGTTAGAGGATTACTGCGTTAGGTATTTATTTTCTAGAACCACGATTAAAGGAGAAGTCCGACAAAATTTTTTATTAAAGTATTGTATTGCCCCCCAAAAGTTTTACAAATCACCAATATACACTGATTACGGGAAATGCTTATAAAGTACTTTTTCCCTGCACTTACTACTGCATCAAGGCTTTACTTCCTGGATAACATGGTGATGTCACTTCCTGAATAACATGGTGATGTCACTTTCTGGATAACATGGTGATGTCACTTTCTGGATAACATGGTGATGTCACTTTCTGGATAACATGGTGATGTCACTTTCTGGATAACATGGTGATGTCACTTCCTGGATAACATGGTGATGTCACTTTCTGGATAACATGGTGATGTCACTTTCTGGATAACATGGTGATGTCATTTCCTGGATAACATGGTGATGTCACTTCCTGGATAACATGGTGATGTCACTTTCTGGATAACAATGTGATGTCACTTTCTGAATAACATGGTGATGTCACGACTTGATTCCCAGAGCTGTGCGGGCTGTGGCTGCTGGAGAGGATGATGGCAGGGGGACACTAAGGGACGCAGGGCACTGGAGGGACACTGAGCATCCCCCTGCCATCATCCTCTCCAGCAGCCACAGCCCGCACAGCTCTGGGAGTCGGGTCGTGACATCACCATTTTATCCAGGAAGTTAAGCCTTAATGCAGTAGTTTGTGCAGGAAAAAAAAACCCTTTATAAGTATTTCCCGTAAGAAGTGTATATTGGAGATTTGTACAACTTTTGTGAGGCAATACAATACTTTAATAAAAATTTTCGCCGGACTTCTCCTGTAACCCCTAGGCGACCCTGGATGTATCCGTACGTCCAGGGCCGCCTCCATGTTTTCAGAGCAGGGCCGCGCGGCAGCCGCGCTCTGAACCGCCCGCGTTCCCAGGTGCTGCTCGTAGGCAGGGACCGCGGCTATTAGCTGGCACCGTCCAATCGCCTTGCCCGCTAATACAGTAATCGGATGCAGCTGTCAAAGTTGACAGCTGCATCCGATTACTTGATGTAGTCGTTTCCTGGTGTCTATAGGGAAGGATCGCTCGTCCGGGACGTTGTCCCGGAGGAGCTATCCACACATCTTACCCCGGCCGGGGTCAGCGGCGCGATTGCGCTGATCCCGGCTCGGCACTCGATTGCTTCTGGCTGCAGCAGCTGGAAGCAATCGATGTGCCTATCTCATTGATCTATGCTGCATAGATATGCAGCATAGATCTGTATGAGAGATCAGTGCACTTATACTAGAAGTCGCCCAGGGGGAATAACCCTAACCCCAGGGGGAATAACCCTCACCCCAGGGGGGCTTCTAGTTTAAGTGTAAAAGTACAAATAAAAGTGTTATTATTAATAAAAAGCCCCCTCCCCTAATAAAAGTTTGAATTACCCCCCTTTTCCCATGTTATAAATAAAAATAAATAAATAAACATGTTTGGTATCGCCGCGTGCGTAATCGACCAAACTATTAATTAATCACATTCCTGATCTCGCACGGTAAATGGCGTAAGCGCAAAAAAATCCCAAAGTGCAAACTTGCACATTTTTGGTCGCATCAAATCCAGAAAAACTGTAATAAAAAGTGATCAAAAAGTCGCATATGCGCAATCAAGGTACCGATAGAAAGAACACATCATGGCCGAAAAAATGACCTTGTAATCATAACGACTTGAGGAACATATATAACAAGTTTTACCCCAGTTTTCACCACACTTTGAATTTTTTTCTGGTTTTGCAGTGTACTTTATGAAAATATTCAGCCTGTCATTGCAAAGTACAATGAGTGGCGCAAAAAATAAGGGCTCATGTGGGTTTCTAGGTGAAAAAATGCAAGTGCTATGGCCTTTTAAGCACAAGGAGGAAAAAACGAAAACGCAAAAATTGAAATTGGCGCGGTCATCTAAGGGTTAAGGAGGTTTTATGCTGTGATTTAAAATAAATAATTGATTCTTTTATGGAGCTGGAGAAGTTCCTCTTGTTTATGCTTCCATGATATGTTCCACAAACAGAAGAATACTTCTGCCATAAGCATTACACACAAAAACACAGAAAAATGAAACAGCTTACTGCAATGGCAAGATACAGACATGAAAATAGTTAAAAGCGCCCCCCCAACTGCTAAAAAAATTCCTACAAAAATAATGAGGCTCTTGGTAACCATTTGCAAACAGTGTTAGGCTATGTTCACACTACGTAGGAATCCGTACGCATTTCGTACGGCGCCGTACATGTGCGGCTGAAACAACGGGCGTGCGAATAATCGATGTGTGGGCGGATGCGTACGCAATGCGTACGCATTGCGAACATACGCCCGTAGTCTACTTATTCTTCCCGAGCCCCCTACGAAGCTATCTGACAGCGGTCTTTTACTTGGAAATCTTCGCCTAGCCCCGGACACACCACAGAACCTTTTGAATCGGCATAGAAGAGTGGAAAAATGAAGAAATCACCACTTCGTACGGATTCGCGGGATACGCTACGGGCGTAAGTTACAAGCCTTCCGTCCGGAAACAATGGTCTGGTTCATTTCTTACGGCGCCGTATACGATCCGGGCGTACATTCGTACGAAGTGAGAACTGTGCAGCCGGGATCGTATACTTTGCATTGTACGCTAACTACGTAAGTTTCCGGCCGCATATTCACGGAGCGCACTACGGCCGGAAGCTTACGTAGTGTGAACATAGCCTAAACCATCTCACCAACAATAAGGTGGCCCTATGCCGGGGTGGACCCTACACTGTACTATGGCCTCTCTATGGCATGTAATACGCCTATGCTCTTGGGCATGGAAGATCCATCTTATACCAGCAAAAGTAATTACACCACTTGGGTGGGATGGGTGGAGTGCACGACCAAGTAGAGGCAGCCACTCCCCCCCATCTGGAACAGAAAAAAAAAGACATCTTTTCTTCTTTTTTTTGCCATAAGCAATAACTTACTTACCATTGGGCATACTCTCCACCGCAACAACAAAGGGCATGTGACTGTTCCATCACTTTTCTGCACCCAACTTTTAGCACTTTGCAGAGTTTCATGTTGGCACTGGCTTTCTTTCACTCTAGTATTAGTATGGGCCCGATGATCTACCATCCACCATTCAGTGCAGATATATTCTTTGTATTCCTTGAAAACTGTCTATGTCATGTCATCTCTTATTGGATTGTTTAGTTGACCTTTATTTTTCCTTTACAGTGTATCTATTCTTGTCAAGAAAATGGAGAATTACTCAAGTCCTGACATCAACCTTGCCTGGATGGAGTATTGCAACATCACTGACAAGGAAGATGGCTGCAACATCCATGTTACCACAGTCTTATCTGCTGTTGTTTGTGCCTTGGTATTTCTACTGGGGCCTACAATAAATGGCTTTGTCCTTTGGATTAAAGTCTCCAAGATGGAGAAGAAGTACCGATCAATCCTAAACCTTCATTTGTTCTTCTCAGGTTTTATGGTCTCTTTGATCCAACCTCTGGACATGGTCTACTTTGCCTTGGACATTCACTGGCCCTTTGGTTCCTTCCTGTGTAGACTGAACAGTGCTATATTCTACCTCTACATGTTTGTGAGTGGCCTCCTTCTCACCTTATTAAGTGTAGACTATTGCCTTGTGGTCTTCTTTCCCTTTCGCTACACCACCTACAGGACAAAGGAGTTGGCTTCTATACAAGCCATAGTCATATGGATCTTCTCTCTCGGGGTCAGCGTGCCTTACTTCCTTTATAAAAAGACATATGATTGTAAGAACACAACTAAATGTATCTATGGCGTCTATGAGAATGAGAAGGTCCAGTACCAGTCTCTAGTGATCACCGCATTTGTTCTTGGTTTCTTCCTACCTTTCCTGGTCATCATTTTGTGTCTCACCATCACGGGATTGTTTTATCACAGGAAGAACTCCTCAAGGTATACAACAGGCTTAAAGCTAATTTTCTTAATGCAGACATGCTTTGGCCTTTGTTGGCTTCCATATCACGTCTTCTCCTTTCTGTCATCATTCTCAATTGGAGAAACTCTTCCAAACTCACTTACTGACAAAGTACTAAACCTCACCAAGGCCTTAACCTTATTGACTGCTTGCATATATCCTTTATTGTACGCTTTTATTTGTCCAGATTTCAAAAAAATAATTAGAGATAGAAAAAACATAATCTAAGGTCGAGTTTATATTTATCCAGGGATCCCGTGGCGTTTCCCTCCGATGCAGTAGAAAAGCAACGGATGGAAACGCATCTTTGAACTGGTCCAATTGATTTCATTGGGATTTCATTGGGGCATCCAGCATACTAATAGTGCCGTCAAACAGGCCGCATGTCAGAACGTATCTTGCAGTGTTCTGATATACGGCCTGTCCGGTGATCTGGTGCCGCACCCATTAAAGTCTATGGAGCTGATTATGTACGACATTCATTCTTTTAAATCCTGAAAGCTCCCAATTCTAACATTTTTTTGTTGGCCAATAAAGGTATCTCTCCTAAAATACTTTGATTGAAAGTATTTACCACTGTGGTATCCCACCACGGTTGTTGCTATTGGTTACACCCTTCATAAAAGCCTGTACTTACTGTACAAAAGTGGTGATGAAGGTAGTGATGAAGTTTAGCAACTAGATGTCGCTATATTAGATGTATGTGCTTAGATGCTGCACGGCTGAAGTATGGAAAGGGTTATTGTTTTTTTGTGTGTCACATGGATCTTCTATCCTGTCACCTCTCTCTTTACTTCTACTGTACTCTTTACCCAATCACAGCGCACCTTAGATACGCTGAGGAAGGAAGTCCCATGGGTAGAGGAAGTGTATAGGTCTTTTGTGTTGGACATTGTAGAGGAAGGACAGAAGCTAGACAGCTCTCTACAGTGGTCCTTTCTGGACCCTGGCCAGTTCCCCTGCTCTCAAGCGAGTCAGTCTTAGTAAGATCCCTGTATAGGTAGGAAGAAAGACAAAACACAACTAACAGTTTCTTCTCAGTTCACTCTACAAAACACTATGCAGTGTTAAACCCTCCACAAGAGAGGACAAGTCAGAGATAACCTCTACCAATGCCATGGACTAGGAGAGTCACAGAGCAGGACAATCTCCACAGACAGCAGTAAGCTAGGAACTGATCCGGATAGAGCAAAGTTGCTAAGAGCCTAGGAACTCTATCTCACAGCGCGGTTGTCAGCAGGGAACGCTCAGCATTCCGCTAATCCCAGGTAACAAGGTCTGGGGCCTTGTGTCACTCTTAAAGCACGGGTCACCCGACACTGGTGGGCATTAGGTGGTGTGAAGACCCAAAGGTCAATACACAAGTACAAGTATTCTCTATTCTTCTACCTCATTCTCCAACATCCTGGCAGAGCACAGTACTACTTGGGCTAAGACTTTCATGACATTCTCCTCTCTGCTACTCTGATTATTTGTATTTGACTGTACTCCCCATTTGTATTTGACTGTACTCCCCACTGCATTCTTATCACAGATCTGTTTGTTGTATTGCAAAGTGTTCATCCACAAGTATTATCAAGTGTATTATTAAGTGCTTTCTCAAGAGAAACCTATACTGTCAAAGGAAAGCTGTATTTACTTGCTGCACAAGCTTATTTATAATAAAGAGACTCTGTGATTTTTTTTACCCCACACCGACACAGTGTACACTACAACCTTGGGACACTTCCCCTTTCTGTGGGTGGCTGTTCCGATAGCCCGGGAGGGTCACTACACCACTCACCCACCGTGATCACATCCCAAAGGACCCCGTAGCAACCCAGCAGGACACTGTCCACATGGGAAAAGGGTACAACCGGCCTCCTAAACTAAAAGCTGGTGTGCCACCATACCTATGTCCCAACTGGCACTGGCATCACTACATAACATCTTCAGGCCCGGCTGTATCTCGGCCTACCACCACCGGAGTGGTGTCACACACTACCATCAAGTGTGTCTAAGCATTCAAAGCACTCAAAGGCATGGTGTCCCAAATTGAAGAAGGTATAATCAGATGTCTATCTATCTATCTATCTATCTATCTATCTATCTATCTATCTATCTCCTATCTATCATCTATCTATCTATCTATCTATCTATCTATCTATCTATCTATCTATCTATATCTATCTATCTCCTATCTATCTGTCTATCTATCTATCTATCTATCTATCTACCTATCTATCCAGTGTGTGTGTGTGTGTGTATATATATATATATATATATATATATATATATATATATATATACACAGTGGTACCTTGGTTTAAGAGTAACTTGGTTTAAGAGCGTTTTGGTTTAAGAGCTCACAGTTTTTCAAAATTATGACTTGGTTTAAGAGCATTGCTTTGGTGTAAGAGCTCCCTGTGCTGGGTGGGAGCGTGAGTGGGGGAGGGGCATGGTCTGCATAACGTGGTCTACAGCACTGTATTTTGACCCAGGAAGTCTCCCCCACCTTCCAAATCATAGCAAATCGACTTCAGGCTTGGGCTTACATCAGAGGACAGGACGGTGGAGGTAATCTCTCCATAGCTGTAACCCCTCTCTCCCCGGACAGAGAGCGCTGCATGTATGTGCCCACATCTGTCCTTCTCATTCCTTCATACTCCCTGCAGTCTCTGTCCGCCCTTGTGTTTCCCATCCTCTCCATTACTGTACAGTAACTTATAATATCACACATTCTGCTGTTTCTGAATGTTTGTTTCATTAGTTTTACATGTTATTCAGAATAATAAATCATTATTTGGGGGGTTTGGAACCAATTGTCTGCATTTCTATGATTTCTTATGGGAAAATTTGCTTTGGTTTAAGAGTGGATTTGGATTACAAGCACGGTCCTGGAACCAATTATGCTCGTAATCCAAGGCACCACTGTATATATATATCCCTAAAACATGCATCTGATTTCTTCCTGGTTTCCTCTCTGAACTATGACCCTGGTGTTGCTATGCAACAGTGCAGACACTGAAAACCAACTGCCAGTACTAATCAGTCAGATCATGTGACTGAGATTGAACTGAGCATGGGTGACCCAAGAAAGATGCTAGGCAGGTCGTTACCAAGGGCAACAGATAATGAAACTAAGAAGCACATGGGGGGGGGGATAAGTAATTCCATATCTCTCAAACAGTACATTTTAAGAAATGCTTGTACATTTGGAATAAATATGTTAACATAACGCATCACTATAGACCTAGTTTTCTTCATGGCACCACCGCTTTAGAGCATTTAGTGCTTGAGCATTTAACCAGGGGCCCCTACTGGGCAGAGTGCAGGGTGTCTGGTTAACCTATTACAGTTTTTTCTTTCAAATATTTGGATATTTTGTCCTTTTGAAGGGATGTTTAAACAAAATCTACAAAAATTAGAACTAAAGATATAATAGCTTTCTGAAATTCCCATTAGAATTTTGTATATTTTGTTTAAAAATCCCTTCAAGGGTTGAAATATAAATACAAAAATTAGAAAGAAAAAAACGTATTATAGTATGCTCACACTGAGGAATCTGCGCAGAGAAGTTCCCGTGGATTCCGTCGCTCGCCACTGCTCATGGCCACCCGCATCTTCGCCCGTGACATAGACTCCATTCTATGATCGGGCGCATTTCGCCGTCCGTCCAAACAATGAACCTGATCGTTCTTTGGACGGGCTTCAGAATCAGCCCGACCTCATAATCCATGCGGATTCCTCAGTGTGAACATAATCTTAGGTATAACTGAAATGAATGTTTAACCAAGCATCTTCATGCTCGATTGTACTGTTATGGTTTCCAGCAGCAGAGTATAGATCTACTGTGCAGGTGGCGGAGCATATCAGCCGCGGCTGCAGCAGTAGCTTTACATCGGAGAAAAATTTTTTTTATTATACCGGCGCAGCAACTATTCATCTGGGCGGGGAGCTGCCTGTGACTAGTCACAGCTCTCTGCCTGTCAGCATGCAGTGCGGGGATGACTGACTAACTGGTCTCTCTGTCTGTTAATCCTCCCCACACTGCACAGTGAGGGTGGTATTACACGGGCCGATCGGGGCCCGATAATACCTGTAAATGAGCGCCGATCTGCTAGATCGTCGCTCGTGTACTGGGCCTATGACACAGCCCGATAATTGTTTAGCAAGAGCTGCAAGGACATCGTTACCGATGTCCTTGCAGCCCTTGCTAAACTGGCATACATTACCCATCCACGTTCCAGGGCTGCTCCTGCCGTCCGCTTCTCCCGGGGTCCCGCGCGCGCTCTAGCTTCACATCGGCCTGTCAGCTGATAGGCCGCTCAGCCAATCACAGGCCGGGACCGCCGCGGCCTGTGATTGGCTTAGCGGCCTATCAGCTGACAGGCCGCTGAGAAGTTAGAGCGCACGGGACCCGGGGAGAAGCGGACGGCAGGAGCAGCCCTGGAGCTTTGTTAGGTAATGTATATCGTTAGCCGCCGCCCGTGCACCGCTATTACTTGCAGCGGTGCGCGGTCGGCGCCCGACAAAAATAGGTTCTAACCTATATCAAGGATCAGCCTATGATCGTTGTCATCGGCTGATCGTTGCATTTATTACACGGAGCGATAATCGGCCGAATCGGGCCAATTCGACCAATTATCGTTCCGTGTAATAGGGCCCTGACAGGCAGAGAGCCGTGACTAGTCACAGGCAGCTCCCCGCCCAGATGAATAGTTGCTGCCCTTCTCCCGACTTCGCGTGGCATAATAAAACATCTTTTTCCCTCAATGTAAAGTTATAATGTATACTCTACTGCTGGGCACCATATCAGTACAATAGTGCTGATTGGTTCTCTTTAAAGGGAATGTATCACCTAGAGTTTTTTTTTTACTGATTAGCACCAGATACTAAAACATATTTTTTCTGACTGTAATTGTTTTTATTTTTATATATTGTTATGGGGTCTGCCATCTTGCCTGAGCTGTTTTTATTAGCATTTAGTGACATGCTTTACAGCAAGCTTAAAGGACACGGGGAAACAACAGACAGACTCTGTCCCCTTGAGACTAATGTAAAACATTACTGAGCATACTCTGTGACCTCCAAAGAGATCATTCCAAAGGGAGGGGGTCTTAAATAAAACCCCGCCCCCAAAATTGCTTCACCAGATTCCCTAAGCGGCACACGCATTGACCGGTCTGACCCGCCTGCCGTACAGCTCAGGAGCAGGTGTAGATTTATACCATGATTTACGCCTGCAAGCATGCCTCCTCCCCGCTTTGCCTCGCCAAGCCCACCCATCATGTGAGCGGGGGATATTGCTGCCATATGCCAGAGAGAAGGGGTCAGTAATTTACCAATTATACATGTTTTTAATACTTTTTATTGCTTGTCCTGGAAAAATTAATACTTGGCCATGCTGCTAGGGTGGCAGGGAACATGTCAGTAATGTATACTCACTTGCCCCGTCGCTGCCCGATCACGGGCTACTGGTTCTGCACTGCTACCTGTGTTTTCATAACATCTGATGATGCTCCGCTCCCTCCGGAAATGGCTGCTCGGCAAAGACTATGGACTAAGCACCCATTTCCTGTGGGCGCAGGATGTCATCGGATGTTCTGTAAACAAAAGCAGTGGTGAATTGCAGGCGGCCTGGGATGAAATGGAATGGAACAGGTAAGTATACCCCCCCAGAAATGAAAAAGGGGTATACATACACATTCACTGTCAACAGCGTCCTTTTCTCCTGCCGCAGGGGGACAGGCCTGGTCTTCCTCCTCTCCAGCTTTTTCCTCTGGAATGATTAGGAGATAAAAGGCTACTGGTGTGTGTGTGCACCGGCAGCCTTTTAAATGGCTGGAACGCATCACATTGCTTCCAGCTTGCTGGAAGCCATATAATGCGATTCAGCCAATGAAAAGGCTGCCAGTGCACACGCACACCAGTAGCCTTTTATCTAACATTCATGCCAGAGGAACCCGGAAGTGCTGGTGATCCAAAGATGCGGACAGGGCTGACGGGAACCCCGTCAGCCCCGCCAACAGGAATTTCGAATGGCAATTGACTTAGGATTGAGTATAAGATTTGTGTCTGTTAGCTTTTTTTTTTCTTCTTCCTACCACCGGAGTTGTCCTTTAATTTTTCCTGCACAACCCTTTTAGTTCAGTTTCCATTCTGATACTTAAATTTTACATTTTGATTGTGTCAATTTATACCATATTAGTATTTTTATATGTCAGTATATGTCATATTATATATGTTTAAATTGTATTTAAACATGGAAATGGTATTTTGTGTTGATTTTATTGAGATTGCATTGCATGGACTATATATATATATATATATATATATATATATATATATATATATAATGTATGTATGTTTGTGTACATTATAAGCTTGTGAGTAGCTAGTTCTGAGGCTGAGACTGTTGGATTATAGACAGTCTGGTACAGATGAGGCTAAGATCACATCTATATGGGAGGATCAAATGATCAAACAAAATAAATAAATAAATAGATACATAAAACATTGCTTGCAGTATTTTTTGTCCAAACAAATCCTCAGATGAATGGACACAATAGGAGGAACTTGACAGAACCCAGTAAAGTCAGTAGGGTCTCTTGGGCTCTGTTGGTGCTCCCGCGAAAGTGACCGTCCAGCTCTGCACACCGCTACCAAGTGGAATCTAGCCCCATACTGAGCCTTGTACCTGGATGTGAACATAGTCTAAACTGTAGGGGGCCTGAAGTGGAAGGCTTTCATTAGTCAGAGAGGCAGCTGAGGGGAACTCCTAATTCTGTTGGGGACTGGTAGCCCTGCATGTTGCGGAGTGGCCTGCAAGCTCAGAATGTGGCCTGCATTATGCAGTCTAGTGGCACCAGTAGCAGTAGATAGAGTACTTGGTGATAATTCAGTTGTTAGCTATGACTGGGTTATGTTCTTGAGGTCAGGGTGTGATAGAAGAAAGTAGTTGCTAGATTGAAGGCATGGCCTGCCAATGTACAGCGTATAGAATTGCTATAGTTGCCTTGTCCAAGGAACTGCATGCAGGGCCGGCGTCAGCACCTGGATGACTAGGGCAAGTGCCGGGGCTCCTCTAGGGGCCCACTCCCGTCTGTTACTACATTTTTTTTTGTTAGTAAAAAAAAAATGTGTAGTAACAGAGGGGACTGGGCCTCTAGAGGCCGCATGTGACAGTTAGGGGCCCGCCGATACATACTGGGGTCCCCGGGCACCTTTCTCCCAGCACAAGTCTTCCCTACAGCCGAGTAGGTAGGAAAAGGATCTTTGAGTAAGAAGGACCTGTGATGATGTCATGGGTCATGTGATCGGACACCTGACCTGATAGAGGGCATAACGGTAGGCTCTGTAAACTAATAGTCTACTGCAGGGGTAATCAACAACTTTTAGTGAAGCTCCACTTACCGGGGTCTATTGTCAGGTAAAGGTCCGAGCTGAACATCGGTAGGAAACGTGTTTTGTTGCTTTTCACAAACGTTCAACTATTTACATACAGAATTGCTGCTTATTAGCGGGAAAACTGGCATTTTTTCTCTCTCACCAGGCCTTTGATATTAAGTACAAAGGGGGTGACTGCCCTGGTAATATATAACCCCCCCTGTTGCTCCCCCAGTAGTGTATAGACCCCCTGTGAGCTCTCCCCCAGTAGTATATAGCCCCCTGTTGCTCCCCCAGTAGTATATAGCCCCCCTGTGCACTCTCCCCCAGTAGTGTATAGCCCCCTGTGCGCTCTTCCTCTGTAGTATATAGCCCCCTGTGAGCTCCCCCCCAGTAGTATATAGCCCCCTGTGAGCTCCCCCCAGTAGTATATAGCCCCCTGTGAGCTCCCCCCAGTAGTATATAGCCCCCCTGTGTGCTTCCCCCAGTGGTATATAGCCCCCTGTGCTCTTCCCAAGTAGTATATAGCCCCCCCTGCGAGGTCCCCCCCAGTAGTATATAGCCCCCCTTTGCTCTCCCCCTGTAGTATATAGCCCCCTGTGAGCTTCCCCCAGTAGTATATAGCCCCCCTGTGCTCTCCCCAAGTAGTATATAGCCCCCCCTGTGAGGTCCTTCCAGTAGTATATAGCCCCCCTGTGCTCTCCCCCTGTAGTATATAGCCCCCTGTGAGCTCCCCCCAGTAGTATATAGCCCCCCTGTGCGCTTCCCCCAGTAGTATATAGCCCCCCTGTGCGCTGTCCCCCTGTAGTATATAGCCCCGTGAGCTCCCCCCAGTAGTATATAGCCCCCCCAGTAGTATATAGCCCCCCTGTGAGCTCCCCCCAGTAGTATATAGCCCCCCAAGTAGTATATAGCCCCCTGTGCTCTCCCCCTGTAGTAAATAGCCCCCCTGTGAGCTTCCCTCAGGAGTATATAGCCCCCCAGTGCTTTCTCCCCTTATAGATGGCCCCCAGACAAAAAAACGAACAACCCACAACTCACCTAGCACCTCGCTCCCCCGCCGTGCCTGTCTTCTTCTTTTTTCCTGTCGGTCCGGCCCTCGGCTGATACGCGCTCTCTGGGGACGTCCCGGGGATTCCCCAGCAGAGCGCGCATCAGTGACCTCAGTGTACGCTGCCGGCCTGAACTTCCAGTAGAGCAGGCCGGCAGCGTACACTGAGGTCACTGATGCGCGCTCTGCTGGGGAATCCCCGGGACGTCCCCAGAGAGCGTGTATCAGCCGGGGGCTGGACCGACACTGCCCCCAGCACCACAGGCGTACTGACATCTAAGGACAGTACGCCTATGGGGCGGGAGGCATTGCGGTGGGGAGCGGGACCTCCTAACTGCCCCGGATCAGCAGGACCTTCTATCTATCTATCTATCTATCTATCTATACACAGAGCAGGAGCTGTATACAGAACCAGCAGCACCACTCCTGTATACAGCTCCTGCTCTGTATATATATAAATAAATAAATGATTCCCGCTATCTGCCTGGCTATGGATATGGCTGTATCCCAGTTTTCCAGGCGGTCCTCCCGCTGTATCTTGTGGAAGACAGCGGGAATCGATGCCGAGAGTTCGGGTTCGCATGAACCCGAACCTCGGCAGGTTCGGACCATCCCCAATAAATATATATATATATATATATATATATATATATATATATATATAACATGCTGGGGCTGCTAGTTCTGTATACAGCTCCGCTCTGTATATATATATATATATATATATATATATATATATAATCCTGTCATTGGGTCTGACTCCTCCAGAGTCCTTACTACCACAGAGATCAGGAGATACAGGAGGAGAAAGATATGCAGCAGCTGCATGTTTCTTCTGCTGCAAATCTTTCCTCGCCTGTCTCTCCATGATTTGCTCCTCAAAGGGGCCCGCCAAGGCTCTGTCGCCCAAGGGCCCACAAAAAGCTGGAGCCGGCCCTGACTGCATGACACACACACAATATACATACCAGGCAATGACAAATGACAGACACACTTTCCAGCCTATTGCAGCCACAGCAGATCGCTGATCCTAAATAGTCATCTACCTGCAGCATCATCTCTCATCACCTCAGGTCTGACCTACTTGGACTGAAGTGATGGTCATGATTGCTTTATCATCATCAGCATGTCTCTCTGCAGGAACATCACTACACAGTCATCTCTAAGGCCCTCGTCCCTTTTTTGGAGGAACAGTTCCTCTTTTTGACCTCCTTCCCTCTGTCTCTCTTTGCCCCTTACACGTCCCTCTTTCTGACCTAGGAATTAGATTTGCATTAATAAACTTTTTATTTTGCTCTAGAAAGTGTCTGGTGTATTATCTGGCTAGTCCTGTGTTTTGAGACTCTTCAATGAGGCTCCACGGGCTTCTCTTTTGCATATTCATGTTTAGGACTTCATTGCTTTGAGCGCTTTCATTGTTGTCATTTGGCTGGTCTCCCTGAGATCAGCAATCTGTTTCTCTTATGGCTCTACTAGGCATTGCTCCCACCTAGCCAGAATCCTGCTCCACACTGATGAGGGGCAACACCCTGAAACAGCTGTATGTGGATGGTAACCTGGCCTTGGTTTTCCCCTTGTCATTACATTGACTTATAGGGCCACTTAATATGGTGGTTTTGGTGGTTTCCGTACACGAGCTGCCCCTTGGATGGGTCCTTCCTGTTGGGATATCTGGCTAGTCCTGTGTTTTGAGACTCTTTGATGAGGCTCCACGGGCTCTTCTTTTGCATATTTTGGTTTATTACTGTATAATAGACCCAAACATCCATATTATTCCATTATGTGGTGCACGATGTATCCCACACTTGCAGATCATATGGCCACATACACACATCTGTAGGTGTTACAGATCTGTTTTGGGGCAATAATCCGTGCCACAAAAAAGATTAAGTCATTGCGAGTCCATGTCACTGCAAGTGCAAATGCAGACAGTTACTGAAACAGATTTGTAATCCTGTCTGTAGTTGCGTGTCCGCTATTACATACAGGGTTAGGGTATGTTCACACTGAGTAATATAGGCGTAATTCCGCGGCGGAACTCTTTTACGCCTGCCTCAGTATGTCATATCATCTCAATGGGAGAGAGCACACTCCTCCGGAGCCTCCACTCTCCATGTCACTTCTATGAGCGGAGATCGGCGGCAGCGGAGGAGCATGCACCCTCTCATTCACTCACAGCGGGACACTGAGCACAGCGGAGCTTTCTGCCGCAGAACTCCGCCGTATTTGCTTAGTGTGAATGGGACCTAAGGATGCAGTCACACATACTGGATCTACTGTGCATCCTGTATGTGTGGATGCATCCTTGAATGGAAAAGTATAGAAATGTCTGTACAATTTTCCTAGAATGAACCATAAGTGTCCCTCTTTGGCCATCCAAAAAGTTTTGAGGTATGCTTTATCAAAACCCTTGTTAAAACACAATTCCTCCATGCCTCCTCTGGCTCAGTTCTTGTCACTCAGCTTAGGGCTGGAGGTCTCCGCATGCCATGCAGCCTTTGCCACGCTTTAACTTCCTGGAAACAGTTCTACATGTGTCTTACAACAGTGACATCTAGTGGTATTATGTGATACTACAATACTTATCCTTCAATGTAGCACACAGCATAACACAGCATAGTACAGAGTAATGTGGTTGGTTTCTCCTTCAGTGATATGTGATATCCCCCATGCAGTAGGCCACCCTTCATAGACTTCTACTTTTGACATTTACTGTTTATAAAATAATTTAACTTAAAGGGGAACTATAAGCAGGTTAGATGAATCTAACCTACTGATATAACCCTATTGCACAGGAGACGCCAAGGAGGAAGATATGTCTCTTATGTTCCTCCTCTGCACCGTTCTGGTACAGTTAGTAGTTTGTTCCATGGTTTGTTCTGGTAAGACCATTAGGCCACTGGGGCACCCATTAGGAGCAATGCCGTCCCCAGTTTGAAGGTTAATACCAATAATCAAAAGTGGTGTCAGACATGCCGCCTTTATAATCCCGGCTGTAATATCTGTATTGGTTACAGCCTTGGAGCCAGTCACATTTCCCCTATAGCAGATGTGCTCTGTTTAGAGTTGGGCAGCCTGCAGAATTCTGAATGCAGCTCTGGATGTGACTAGAGTAAAAGACCAGCTATATATCAGGATCAATAACGCAATGTACGAGCAAAGTTCCTGATTTGGTAACTTATGAGGCTGGACTATCTAGTTTCCAAGTGAAATGCCAGCTGCATGGGGTCAGTACAGTTACATTATCTAACCGTCTCATCTGTTCTCGCAATCGTGTTTTTCTCTATCACAACCAGTATCTATCTATCACATGTAACATCCCGGCATCAGGAGGACAGGATACAATTATTTTCATTTTAGTCTTGCAAGAACCAAAGAGCAGAACGATTCCCACTACAACAAGACAAGCAGAAGGAAACATAACGTGATACAAGGGGGTCTTTTATGTTCCCATCTGTTTTATTTCAAGACTTTACATCTGACGGTAAGTTGCTGTTGGGCTTTGAGGAACATTGGTAATTGTTTCTGCTTTGTTTTTGGGGTAAACGGGGGTTGGACCTTCAAATAATCTCCTTGGGTGGGACCTAAGAAAATCCATTTTTACTGTATACTAGAAAATGTACCCGGCGCTGCCTGGGTATAAAGTGTCAGTGTGTTAATTAGATTTGTTCTAAGGTGCCCAGGAGGCCAAGCTAAAGGTATTGTTTCATCTGAGTTAATCAGTGGAATTAGTGTATACCTGTAGTGCATAGTTGGAGGGGTTCTGTATACCCACAATGTATAGTTTTTAGGGGTCTCGCATATCTGTAGTGCATAGTTGGGGGGGCTGTAAACCTATAGTGTATAGTTGAGGGAGGTCCTGTATACCTGCAGTGTACAGTTGGTGAAGGTCCTGTATACCTGTACTGTATAGTTTGGGGGTCCTGTATACCTGTAGTATATAGTTGGTGCTGTATACCTGTAATGTATAGTTGGTGGAGATCTTGTATACCTGTAGTTTATAGTTTGAGGGTCCTGGATACCTGCAGTGTATGATTGGTGGAGGTCTTGTATACCTGTAGTATATAGTTTGGGGGTCCTGTATACCTGTAGTAAATAGTTTGAGGGTCCTGTATAACTATAGTATAGAGTTGGTGAAGGTCCTGTATACCTGTAGTGTATAGTTTGGGGTCCTATATACCTGTAGTATATAGCTGGTGGAGTTCCTGTATACCTGTAGTATATTTGGGGTCCTGTATACTTGTAGTATAGAGTTGGTGAATGTGCTGTATACCTGTATTATAGAGTTGGTGTAGGTCCTGTATACCTGTAGTGTATGGTTTTGAGGTCCTGTATACCTGTAGTGTATAGTTTGGGGTCCTATATACCTGTAGTATGTAGTTGGTGGAGTTCCTGTATACCTGTAGTGTATAGTTTTGGGGTCCTATATACCTGTAGTGTATAGTTTGGGGTCCTGTATACCTGTAGTATATAGTTGGTGGAGGTCCTGTATACCTGAAGTATATAGTTGGTGGAGGTCCTGTATACCTGTAGTATATAGTTTTGGGGTCCTGTATACCTGTAGTGTAAAGTTTGGGGTCCTGTATACCTGTAGTATATAGTTTTGTGGAGGTCCCGTGCACTTGTAGTGTATAGTTTTGGGGTCCTGTATACCTGTAGTGTCCTGTATACCAGCAGGGTTGTATTTACCCGTATGGCAGTGTTATTCAGTCACAGTGTGTCGGTATTGGTCATGTCTGGTATGGGGGTGTTATCCAGTCACAGTATGGCGGTATTGATCAGGTCTGGTGTGGCGGTGTTATCCAGTCACGGTATGGTGGTATTGGTCAGGTCTGGTATAGCGGTGTTATCCAGTCACAGTATGGCAATATTGGTCAGGTCTGATATGATGGTGTTATCAGTCACAGTATGGCAATATTGGTCAGGACTGGTGTGGCGGTGTTACCCAGTCACAGTTTGCCGGTATTGGTCAGGTCTGGTATGGCAGTGTTATCCAGTCACAGTATGGCGGTATTGGTCAGGTCTGGTATGACAGTGTTATCCAGCACAGTATGACGGTATTGGTCAGGTCTGGTATGGCAGTGTTATCCAGTCACAGTATGGCGGTATTGGTCAGGTCTGGTATGACAGTGTTATCCAGCATAGTATAGCGGTATTGGTCAGGTCTGGTGTGGCGGTGTTATCCATTCACAGTATGGCGGTATTGGTCAGGTCTGGTATGACAGTGTTATCCAGTCACAGTATGGCGGTATTGGTCAGGTCTGGTGTGGCAGTGTTATCCAGTCACAGTATGGCGGTATTGGTCAGGTCTGGTGTGGCGGTGTTACCCAATCACAGTATGGCGGTATTGGTCAGGTCTGGTATGGAGGTGTTATCCAGTCACAGTATGGCGGTATTGGTCAGGTCTGGCACTGTTATCCAGTCACAGTATGGTGGTATTGGTCAGGTCTGGTATGACAGTGTTATCCAGCACAGTATGGCGGTATTGGTCAGGTCTGGTGTAGCAGTGTTACCCAGTCACAGTTTGGTATACCTGTTGTGCCCTGTATATACATGTACAGTATAGATGGAGTAGGGGGTCCTGTATATACATGTACTGTATGGATGGAGTAGGGGGTCCTGTATATACATGTACTGTATAGATGGAGTAGGGGGTCCTGTATATACATGTACTGTATGGATGGAGTAGGGGGTCCTGTATATACATGTACTGTATAGATGGAGTAGTGGGCCCTGTATATACATGTACTGTATAGATGGAGTAGGGGGTCCTGTACAGGGCCGGCTCCAGGTTTTTGTGGGCCCTTGGGCGACAGAGCCTCAACGGGCCCCTTTGTGGAGAAAATCATGTGTCGGGTGTTGGGTGTCAGGAGGAGTGAGACCCAGTTCAATCAGAAACTTTTGACATGTTCTATGTCATGTCAAAACTTTTATTTGTGGCAGGCACCCTGTGGGAATCACCCACTAAAATAAAAAAATTATATATATATATATATATATATATATATATATATATACTATATATATATATATATATATATATATATATATATATATATATCGGGAAATATATACATCCTGCTGCAGATATGCAGGACATACTAAAAAGCATAAAGAAGAATGTGGAAAAAGAATGAACATTATTTCCAATGGATAGAGATTATTTCCGATAGATAGATAGATAGATAGATAGATAGATAGGAGATGATAGATAGATAGATAGATAGATAGGAGACAGATAGACAGGAGAGAGGACATGGGCTTACCAGCAGGGGCACACATGGGCATGGAGAGGACGCTGCACAGGGAGGAGGAGAAGGACAGAGGAAGCACACGGCTAGGCAGAGGTTACAGGTCACCAGACAGATGGGGAAGCATGGCCTGTGCTACAGATAATGCCACACCTTCCCACACACAGTCGACTGATGTACGTTGAGCACAGAGCACAGGTTTAGAAGAAAGTCAGCAGGCAGTGAGTTGGGCAGCTGCAGCGCTATCTCACAGAGCCGTTGAATCACACTCTGCACTGTCGGTTCCGGGTGACAGGAGCCGACAGTGCTCTAACTGCTCAGCCCTGGCTTGATTTAAGGTCCTCTCCTTTTGGTCCCTGATGCCTCTTGCCTTACCCCCCTCAAATTGCGGTAAGCAGAAACCCTGGTCTAGAGAGGATGGACGGAGGGTCGGTGCTGGCTAGTGCCGACATCATCTCAGGAGGAGGGGGACGCTGTTGATGCAGGACAGGAGGCCCTGTTAATTTAGTGAGTGCGGGGGCCCCTAGGCGCCCGCCCGGTGCTAGAAATGGCCCTGGTAGTCGCCACCGGGGCCCCGTGCAGTCCCTCTCATGGTGCTAAAACAGCCCTGATACAGCCACAGCCCGAAGCAACAGAAAAAAAAAGTTAGTACCAAACAGGACTGGGCCCCTATCAGCGCTGTGGGCCCCGGCACTTGCCCGGGTAAGCCGGGTGCTGACGCCGGCCCTGGTCCTGTATATACATGTACTGTATGGATGGAGTAGGGGGTCCTGTATATACATGTACTGTATAGATGGAGTAGGGGGTCCTGTATATACATGTACTGTATAGATGGAGTAGGGGGTCCTGTATATACATGTACTGTATGGATGGAGTAGGGGGTCCTGTATATACATGTACTGTATAGATGGAGTAGGGGGCCCTGTATATACATGTACTGTATGGATGGAGTAGGGGCCCTGTATATACATGTACTGTATAGATGGAGTAGGGGGTCCTGTATATACATGTACTGTATAGATGGAGTAGGGGGTCCTGTATATACATGTACTGTATAGATGGAGTAGGGGGTCCTGTATATACATGTCCTGTATAGATGGAGTAGGGGGCCCTGTATATACATGTACTGTATAGATGGAGTAGGGGGCCCTGTATATACATGTAGTGTATAGCTGGAGTAGGGGGTCCTGTATATACATGTACTGTATAGATGGAGTAGGGGGTCCTGTATATACATGTACTGTATAGATGGAGTAGGGGGCCCTGTATATACATGTACTGTATAGATGGAGTAGGGGGTCCTGTATATACATGTACTGTATAGATGGAGTAGGGGGTCCTGTATATACATGTACTGTATAGATGGAGTAGTGGGCCCTGTATATACATGTACTGTATAGATGGAGTAGGGGGTCCTGTATATACATGTACTGTATAGATGGAGTAGGGGGCCCTGTATATACATGTACTGTATGGATGGAGTAGGGGCCCTGTATATACATGTACTGTATAGATGGAGTAGGGGGTCCTGTATATACATGTACTGTATAGATGGAGTAGGGGGTCCTGTATATACATGTACTGTATAGATGGAGTAGGGGGTCCTGTATATACATGTCCTGTATAGATGGAGTAGGGGGCCCTGTATATACATGTACTGTATAGATGGAGTAGGGGGCCCTGTATATACATGTAGTGTATAGCTGGAGTAGGGGGTCCTGTATATACATGTACTGTATAGATGGAGTAGGGGGTCCTGTATATACATGTACTGTATAGATGGAGTAGGGGGCCCTGTATATACATGTACTGTATAGATGGAGTAGGGGGTCCTGTATATACATGTACTGTATAGATGGAGTAGGGGGTCCTGTATATACATGTACTGTATGGATGGAGTAGGGGGTCCTGTATATACATGTAATGTATAGATGGAGTAGGGGGCCCTGTATATACATGTACTGTATAGATGGAGTAGGGGGTCCTGTATACATATACTGTATAGATGGAGTAGGGGGTCTACCAGTTATTACTGTGGATGTTGTGAGGCAGCTTCCCTAGCAACCATTGCTCCCTGTGAAAATGAAAGCAGTAATCCTATTGGTTGCTAAGGCTCCAACTGCCGTATCTGCTGCAGCTAATTATATCACCTGTGTGTGCAGTGAGGAGATTTTCCCATTCATCTCTATGGGGCGCCTCTCTTTCCCCTTCCCCTCCCCCTCCCCTCCTGTACATCTGGCGGGGACAGGACCTTCGCAGTAACCTTCCCGGGCACCCAATGTATCTGTGTGCCAAATTTGGGGTCAAACTGTTCAGGCGTTTGGAAGTCTATAGAGGACAGACAGACAGACAGAAGGACAGACAGACAGACAGACTTTGATTTTTATGATAAAGATGTCAATTGAATTGCATGGGGCTGAGCTGCAATACCATATACAACCTGTGGACAAGTCTGGCGCTATTTATTAAATATTTGTGTTCTCCCAGTATTCCCCCCCCCCATGTTGAAGTTATTTCCCCATTCTCTAAATCAGCAGCTAGACGTTAAAATGTTTCCTTTGATGGAGTATCTTTCTCTGATGTAAGTGCCTATACAGTAGTGCCTTGGATTACGAGCATAATTAGTTCCGGGACCGTGCTTGTAATCCAAATCCACTCTTATACCAAAGCAAATTTTCCCATAAGAAATCATTGAAATGTAGACAATTGGTTCCACACCCCAAAAATCATTTTATAATCATTATAGCAGAAGTGTGTATAGCTGAGTGTGAGTGCAAGCACATTATAGCAGCAGTGTGTATAGCTGAGTGTGACTGCAAGCACATTATAGCAGGAATGGAGAGGATGGGAAACACAAGGACTGATAGAGACTGCAGGGAGCATGAAGGAATGAGCAGGGCAGATGTGGACACAGTATAGCAGCACTCTCTGTCCGGGGAGAGAGGGGTTAAAGCTATAAAGAGATTACCCCCACAGTCCTGTCCCCTGATGCAAGCCCCAGCCTGAAGTGGATCTGCTATAAATTGGAAGGTGAGAGAGACTTCCTGGGTCAGAGTACTGTGCTGCAGACCCCGCTATGCAGGCCATGCCCCTCCCCCACTCACGCTCCCACCCAATACCAGGAGCTCTTAAACCAAAGCAATGCTCTTAAACCAAGTCACAATTTTGAAAAACTGTGAGCTCTTCTTGCAAAACGCTCTTAAACCAAGTTACTCTTAAACCAAGGTACTACTGTATATTGTTTCTGAGTGACCTCCCAGGTGTAAGCTGGGTCTCACCTACTAGTGACAAATGGGATGGAACCAACAAGGCTCTCTGAGAAAAAAGAAGTCAGGCAGTGAAAATTCATCACGCCCGACTCCTATCTACATCATCAGTCAGTGGAGCCTCGGGGGGCCAGCATACACCCCCATACTGTCAGCTAACTTTAGCATAAAATATATGGGGCCCTTAGTCAGTGGGGATATATATTTCACCCAGGATTCCCCTAAGAAAATCCCCTCTTAGGATAAAATATTTCTTACTTCCACACTAACTGAGACAAGTATCTACCCATTCACACGTTTGTTACCTAGTCCCTACATTTTCATGTCTTGCTTATTGTTTTCTTTATCATAATTTAGACTACAGGGGTCCTATATATTTATAAAGGGAAACTGTCAACTAAAAAAGACATCCCAAACTTTTCACATAGCTACATGCCGACATAAGTAGTTAAAACCACCCATAACTTTATTGAAATTTTCCAAGGCTGCAATCACCTTTAAAATGTTTATTTATTGTATTGCTTCTCTAAAGTGTCATGGAGGTGTGGCCAGTAAAGTTCAGTGCCATGACCACACCTCTATGAGACTATAGAGCAGCAATTAAAAAAAAAACAAACACACACTTTATTAGGTGATTCCAGTCTTGGACAACTACAATAAAAGCCATATTCTCCCATAGTTATGAAGCCATGTAAGCAGTTTAGGATATGTTATCTAGCTGACCGTTTCCTTTCAACTTTCTAATAATAGATATCTTAATTTTCCTACCAGAACGGTATCTTGAAGTCCCTGATGCCCAGTGTAGGATCTGTAGCATAGCCCTTAACCTACAATATACCGCTTATGATTCTCTGCTTAACAGACAAACCTTTGGATTCATTGACGGACTAGGGCCCATGTACCGCTTTACCTTTAAGTAATTTCCTTATGTGCTTTTGGCTTTAAACTCTTTTTCGGCATTTCATCTTTTCACAGGAGAAAAATCATGAATCTCTTCTATGACGATAACATAACTCAATATGATAGCAACTTCACAATTGATATTTGGGAGGAGGAAGAAAACACAGTACAGAAATACTTTGATATATCACGTGTAGTTTTATTTACCATCACCGCCATTGTGGGAATTATCGGTAATGGCTTGGTCATCTGGATCACCGGATTCAAGATGAAGAGCGTCAGCGCGGTGTGGTTCCTCAACCTGGCTGTTGCCGACTTCATATCTTGTCTCTTCCTTTTGTGTTATATTTTAGAATGGGTTCTTCCACCCTTATCAATACGTAGTGTCATATTCTGCATTATACGGTTTTTTATGTTGTCTTTAAACATGTTGACCAGTGTCTATTTCCTGATGGTCATCAGTCTTGACCGATGTGTGTCCACCATGTGGCCGCTTTGGACCAGGATACACAGAAGGCTAAAACCAGCCCGTATTATTTCAGCAATCATTTGGGTCTTCTGCCTTGTGAGCGGTTGCATGTATGAGGCTTATCATTTTTTGGATAGTATTATGAATGAGTGTCTCATAAAGCGTTATCTTATAGGTATGGATATACCCAAGGATGAACATATCATCAGATTGATTTTCATGTTTGTTTTGCCCTTTACCATCATTTTAGTTTCTTATAGTGTTGTGGCCTTCAAAATAAGAGCGAGAAAAAGATGGCACAAGTCCAAAAGACCATTCCGGGTGATCATTGCTCTTGTTCTATGTTTCTTCATCTGTTGGTTTCCATTTCACTTGTCTTCAGTAACACCAGCTATCGATGAAACTGACGAAGATCCATGGAAGTATGTTCTTAAAGAAGAAATATGCTTATATCTGGCTTATTTTAATAGTTGTCTTAATCCCATCATCTACGTCTTGCTCGGTCCAGAAGTGAAATCAAAGACCTTACGAAGCAGAATAGAAAGTGCCGTTACGGAACACAATGATCGACATGACCGTGATGACATAACTAGCACAACTCTTAGAACCAGAGAACGATGTTCCTCAGCACTATAAAGATCTCAGAATCTCAATCTGTGTTTATTATCATGTACATAGTACCAACATACTTCAATATTTTGCCTACCAGTTTGTGTAAGGAAATAAGACTTTCAAGGAAAAAAATTTCAGCTCTCGTCTTCGAAAGACTCCAACAGGTCACAGATTTATTATATCATATCAATATATTTAGGAAAGAATATCTTTATAATGTGCCACCATTTTTTATCTATCAGGTCAGACAAGAGAAAAAAGACCCTCCTTAAAATTTGTTAGAACGAAGTTGGCTCCTAAATTTATTTGTGTCATACAATGTTCAGTAAATAATGGACAATAGTACAATGAAGAATGGGGAGTTGATATAGACAATGAACTACAACCACCATGCGAACCACCGAGCAAGCTGTTTGCCAGAAAGATAGACATCCTGCCTGATAGATACAAACAAGTAAATAGTCACTAATCACTAATCTTATATAAAATGATTTTGTTCATGAAATAGTTACATTCTTAGATATAAAAGTACACAATATGGTATGAATTGTCAATCCTCACGTGTGTTATAACTATCTTGCCTTTTAAGCGGTATTTTGTGAGAATTCTTTTATACAGATGTTGTACATTGTAAAGTAATTGCACAAATAAAACATAAAGTTTGCACTGTCTGTGGGTCTACATTTATACAACTTAAGGCAGGGTTTACACTATGTGAGACACCGGCCGTTCTGTGACCCGGCCATGTCACAGAACGGCAGGTGTCAGTGAAGTTCATCTCAGCTAGGTTAACTCTTTTTTCATTTCTTTGTTCCGTTACAATGGCAAAATATCTGTAAAGACATAAGAAATTAAAGGAGAAGTCCCACAAAATTTAAAACAGGCAGATCGGCAGGGGGGTGGGAAAATGTCATAACTAAGGTCCTCACCAGTCCTCATGCCTCCATAGTGCCCCCCCCAGGTCCTACTGCCAACTGTCATTTGGCTGGAATTCAGGTACGTGACTATTCCAGCTGCAGTGTCTAGGCAATTGCCTGCTCAGCCAGTCAGTGACTGGGGCAGTGTCCCGCCCCAGTCACTGATTGGCTGAGCAGTCATCACTTAGCCGGTATTTGATATTGCAGCTAGAAGAGCTGCAGGACACAGGTAGCTTTGAACTGGACCTGGGAGCGGTGCCATGGGGCATGAGGATAGGTAAATCTACTTTGTTTATTATGTATACCATTTGTATTCTTCTATGACACAAAAGTCAAATAAACTACTTAATAATGAGACACATGAATATAAATCTGATCCGCCTACACAGAACCCATCACGTGGTCGGATCACGCGCCTGTGCTCTTGGACCTGGCCCTTTCTCGCTGTGCACCCCGTAGATGCCACTGGAGGCTTAATGAGAGTCTTCTTAAGGTCCCGGAGCACAGGGACGTCCTGAAACAACACTTATCCTCATACTTCTCCCTTAATGCCCTTCGGTCTCTTCTAATGCCACGCTTTCGGAGACCCATAAGGCTGTGATGCGTGGCCACTGCATTTCGCTAGCATCCCATCTAAAAAAAAATAGACTAGAACAAATAGCGCACTGGAGGGCCCGTCCTACTACCCTGGAATCCCGAATGCTTCAACGCCCCACAGTCCCTACGTTGCGTAAAATTGTGGAGGCACGGGCAAAGCTTAAGGACCTAGCCATGGCGCAGGTCGAGAAACTCATGCATTATTCTAGGCGCCTCTATTATGAGCGAAGCAACAAAGCCCACACCCTCTTAGCAAAGCAACTGTGGGACCGTCAAGCTCAAACAATGCCCTTCTGTATTCGTTCTCCAGCTGGAGTTCCTGTGTAAGACCCAGAGAGGATAGCAAATATGTTTCGTGAATACTACACCTCTCTTTACTCTGTATCTTAATCCTTGCCCGATGATCCTGTAGTCCGCCACTCCCTTATCTCTTCTTTCCTCTCCACCCTCCCCAAACTCCCCCCGGAGGCCTTGGACCATCTAAATGCTCCCATCACTCCGGAGGAGCTGGAGGAGGTCATTAAAGCTCTGCCGAACGGTAAATCCCCAGGGGCGGATGGGTTCCCATACTTATACAACAAGACGTTTGGAGATGTTCTTAACCCTCATCTCCTGAAACTATTTACTTCTTTCCTTCAAGGGGAACCCATCCCGAACACTATGCTGTATTCACACATTGTGGTGGTTCCTAAACCGGGGAAGGACAGTTCGGCATGTTCAAATTATAGACCCATCACTCTCCTCAACTCCGACCTGAAAATCTTTGCTAAATTGTTGGCCACTCGCCTTAACATTTGGCTTCCCCAGCTGATTCATCACGATCAGGTCGGTTTTGTCCCATTTCGCCAAGCGGGGGACAATACCCGCCGGACAATTGACTTGGTTGATGTGGTCAATAAGCAGCACTCCTCCATGCTCCTCCTGAGCCTCGACGCCGAGAAGGCGTTTGATCGCCTTTCATGGCCCTTCTTATTCTCCACTTTGGAACACCTGGGATTCCGGGGGGAACTTGTCACTGACCTTCATGCGCTATATTCCACACCAACATCCGCAGTTCGACTCCCGCACGCCACCTCCCCTCCCTTCCCGGTACGTAATGGTACGCGCCAGGGATGTCTGTTGTCTCCCTTAATTTTCGCCCTATGTATTGAACCCTTGGCGGCCGCTATTCGGGCTCATCCGGACATCCACGGTGTACGCCTGCACGACAGTGAATTTAAAATAGCCGTCTATGCGGGCGACGTCCTCCTCACTATCACTCAACCATTACTCTCCCTACCCTCCTTGCACAAACTTATCTCATCATTTGGCAAACTATCCGGTTATAAAATAAACACCTCCAAGACAGACGCCCTCCCTATAAACATCCCTGATCCCCTTCTAACTTCCCTACAGAATTCATACACATATACCTGGCAGTCCTCCTCACTTATCGATTTGGGGGTCAAAATTACCTCTTCTTATTCCCACCTATTTCAAGACAACTTTTCTTCACTGATCAAGGAGGTCTCTCAACTACTTAACTCTTGGTCTCACCTCCCTATCTCCCTTATAGGTCTAATTAATACGATAAAATGGCGATTCTCCCTAAATTCCTCTATCTCTTTGAAACCCTCCCCGTAGCGGTCCCTAGGCCCACCCTCCGGGGAATTAAGGCTCTGTTTCTCAAATTTCTTTGGAGGCAGGGACGCCACAGGATACCCCTCTCTGTCCTTACCTCACCTTTACATAGGGGCGGTTTGGCATTCCCAGATATATCTAGATATTATCTGACGGCACACCTACATACTATTCCCTCCTGGGTGTCCCTTCGCTTCTTTTAAGAAATTTGTAGAGATTGAAAAGCTTTGGATAGCCCCTGTCCACCCCTGTGCCCTTCTTTGGGCGTCAAAACGTGCCCTACCTGATTCCGCACTTCTGGCCCCAATGGCTTTTATAGGGGGTATATGGTCCCAGTGTCATACTAAATACGGCCTATCAGCTTCCTCCTCGCCTTTAGAACCTTTCCTTACTGATATGTATGTTGCTCTTTCCGGCAGACCCCCCAGGACATGGTTACATGCACAAGTGGGAACAAGACTTGGGTATTACGATATCGCACCCTACGTGGCAGATAATATAGAGTAAGGCAGCCAAATCCTCTCTATGTACCCAATATAGGGAAACACAATACAAGTTACTGATGTGCTGGTACCATACCCCTTCCCTCCTTCACAAATTCAATCCTGCCTATCCCAACACCTGTTGGAGATGCCAGGCTGCTCCTGGCTCGCTCTTCCACATATTCTGGGACTGTCCCTTAATCGCGACTTACTGGTCGGCAGTCCGAAACACCATACAGGAGATCTTGGATATACAGGTTCCTTTGACTCCCCTTCACTTTCTCTTTAATGTCCCCCCCAGGTCCATTGGGAGCCGCACCGCTAAAATGCTCCTTCATATCCTCACTGCTGCCAAATGCCTTATCTCCCTCCACTGGAAGAGTACCTCCCCTCCATCTTCGCTAGATTTGCTGACTCGAATTAGGGATGTCTGTAGCATGGAGTCACTCACGGCAACCCTGACCAACACAGCTGAAACATTTAATGCGGTCTGGGACCCTTGGGACACTTTCTGGGACAGGCGTCCGAGATACCCCCCCCCCCCCCTTCCTTCTTCCCTAGCTTTCTCCCTCCTCCTTTACTTCCTCTCCATCTCTCCTCTCTTACTTCTCTTATTCTTCTCTCTTTCTTCTCTCTTTTGTTTTTCAATGACAGAGGCGAGCCTTTGCTTCCGCGAGATACCTTTATTCTCCCAGATCCGGGCTGTACATTGTGTTTTCTTATTTAGCTAAATTTACCTGGTATTGGGAAGACATCTCAGCGATATGGCTGAGGCTCGCCTTCTTCTTTGCTGCGGTTGGCCCTTGCTCAACTGCAGCCTGACTCAAATGCTGATTATCTAAACCATCTTCTTCTTTGCTTGAGTGGTTGCGCCCTTGTTATATGGCAATATGTTGTTTGTTGTCATGCACATTTTTGCTGTGTTTCTTTCATGTACCTTTGTTTGGTATTGTTTATATTGAAAACTTCAATAAAAAGACAATTTATAAAAAAAAAAAAGAATATAAATCCGAATAACCAATATGGTAAGGAAATAATTTAAAAAAGTGTTCTGCATGTGATTACTCAATACACTTTCACCCTCTGACTGCATGCTGGTTGCAACTAGCGTAATAGAGGTAAAGATCATAGTCTGTTACTGTCATACCTCTCATCTAGCTGTCCACTCACCCCATGTTCTGGATCACATCATTTCTTGACTCCAAGATAGTTTTACTGGTAATTTGTGTCTATTTTATTCTGGTAAATGTGTCAGGTTGTGTTTATATTACAGACAGTGGCATGTAGAGATAAACAAATCAATTTAAAGCGAATGTACCACCAGGTACATCTCTATGTCAGCACGCTCGGAGGGGATGGTTGACAGGTAAAGAAGCCCATTGTTAGGACAGGGAGGTACGGATATGACACAACAGTGAGCCCTAAGGCTAAGCCCACCCACTGTCCCTACCTACTTGCCTCAGACGGCCCTAGGCAGCCGCAGACAACCGCGAAGATGGTCCCTGCTCTGGTATAGGTGTAACACAGAATGAGACGGACAAACAAACACAAAGGAGAGTCAACAAGCCAAAGTCAGAACCAAATGGGCCACGCAGTACAAAATCAGTAAAAAATCGGATAGTCAAAGATCAGGCAGGAGGTCAGGTAATAGGTAAATCGAGCACAGGAATTAGGAACGGGGATCGCAGGAATAGACAGGGGGAGCTGGGATCAGGGTATGAACTTTAATAGCCAGCTCTAAGAGACTGGTTCAGCTTTCTTTCCCATTGGACAGACGCTCTGATCCTTAAGGTTCCAGACAGGTAGAGGAATATGTCAATCAATAAGACTTGCTCAGCTGCAGCAATCAAGTCTAGCAGAGCTCAGTGTAATCCTGCATTTCCGGAAGGTGAGAAGCAATCAGGTGTGTCACACAAAAGCAAAAACCAGGCCTAGTTTACACCAGGCTACTGCATATTCCTGACACCCCTTACTGGCCTCTCTCCCTGTCACACATCCCTCCGAGCCCGCTGACAGGCAAAGAGCAGTGACTACACACGGGCAGGGAGACGCTTAGATGTCTACCTGCCCGCCTCTCCCTACCGTACGCCCGGGGAATATAACATAATTTTCTCTGGTAAAAAGCTTCTGCTGCAGCCATGGCCAGTGCCGTGCGCTGCACAGGAGCTTTATACAGTGCTCCAGGGAACCATATCAGCCCAATTGGGCTGATTGGTTCCCTTTAAGAAAAATCTTGTGCCTACGGAAGGAAAGTGTAGTGTTGATGAGGAACCTTTTTTTTTTTCTCAAAATGTAGATAATTCCCCTATATCATGTTAGGAACTGGTCCTCTATAGAGGCTCCCTATCTCTTCGTACACTTGACATTTCCCTACTTTTTACTTCTCTTTTATAAACTGCAGCTATATATGGTCTCTATAACACATAAAGTAACAAAACCAGAACATACTAGACTAGAATCTCATATTCCAATCGTCTTATGACTCGTCCCATTATCAGTGCTACATATTACAGAGAGATCAGATTCTGCATTTCTAACGTCTCTGTGAAGGACTCCAACAACACAAAGGCATAACAGAGAGAAGAGCTAAGACATTGGAGACATGACACACACTCTACAAATATAGGTACGGTATTTTTACTGATTATTTACATTGATGTTGCTGACATTGCATGCTCAGGGTTTATATAGATTTGGTATAACCAGTGTAAGCAGCTTGTATTATTTATGTTGTTGTCATTCTGTTACAGCCCATACTATAATTCTGAAAACTTCAGAGCTAAAATTGTCTAGTATCCCCTCCTTGTTCAGTTTCTGGACAGATTACGATGTTGATCACTTAAAGGTTTTAGATAATTCTTGCTCCAATTTCATCTTTGAAGAAGCTTTATGTATGTGAGAGTAAGGCTTAAAATACAGTAATGGGGAATTATCAGCAGGTTAGACAAATCCAACCTGCTGATAGCTCCCTAATGGGCATAGGGTGCTGAGGATAAAGGTTTGTCTGTTACCTTCATCCTCTGTGCCGTTTCCATGTTGATAGCTGTGAAATCCCCTGCCCAGTAAGCCTATAGGAGCACGGGGCTGGGGGGGCTACCCAGCAGTAGGAGTATTGGGGGGGGGGCTACTGCACCCGCCGGCCCACCCCTTCTAATGATTAACAACGGAGGGAGCCAGCCGGGGGTGGGCCAGATCAATGCTCGGGGGGCGGTAACTCCAACCCTAGTGCTCCTCACGGCTTACCGGGAAAAGGATTTCGGAATAAACATGACGGGAATAGCACTCAGGATGAAAGTAAGACATACCTTCATCCTCAGCACCCTGTGCCCACTAAGGAGCTATGAGCAAGTTAGATTCTCAGTAGCCGGATACCATAGAGCACAACTTCTGACATATATAATAGCTTTGGTATCACAAAGAGAGGTCACAGTCTAGCCACAGTATAAAGCAAGGAATAAACATATCCATGCTTTATCTGTAACTCTCTGACTACGTTGTGACCTCTCTTTGTGCTAGAATTTTAGTTGGGACAGGGATTGACTCTTCTTTGTCTTTACATTTAAACGTTTATGTGAGCTTTGTGTAAAATATCTTTCTGTAAAATTTCTTCCACGTGACGGGAAACAAAGCTACAGCTCTAGAAGAACATCCTACTGATATCTTCTGAGGAACCCCAGGTAACCTGTAGGGCAGTAGTTTTGTAGGTACAGTCTGTACACTGGCCAATTTATTGTAACTGATTCTAAAATTGGGGTTCATTGGATGGATTGTGATTTGTTGCTTACTTTTATATCAGATAGCATCTAAATTTTGATTCTTTGTGTTTTCTACCAATTAATGTTGACTGTAAATTTTATATATATTTTTTCAACTTCATTGCCAGCTAACCTCATCCTCATCATCAATAAAATCTTGGCACATCATGGAGAACTCAACAGAATATTATGAGCACTATATCTCTGGTGATTATATTGACATTGGGCTAAAATCATACACCAAGATCTATTCTATAATCCAGATCATCTCTATTACTTGCTACAGTATCACCATTCTGTTGGGATTGGCTGAGAATGGTCTAGTCATCTGGAATTCTGGATACAAGATGAAGACCGTCAGTGCTGTATGGTTCCTCAACTTGGCCATCGTTGACTTTATAGCCGGCATCTTTCTTATTTTCCGGATCATACAAAGGATTCTAGAGTTTCATTCCATCTATCACTTTTACATGTGCAGTATTAGTCTGACGGCACTATTCACCAACATGGTAACAAGCGTCCATTTCTTAATCCTCATAAGTCTTGATCATTGTGTATCGGTCATGTGGCCTTTATGGGCCAAAATACACTGGACCAAAAGATTAGCCTGGAACATCTCAGGAGTCATGTGGCTAATAAATATCATTATCTTTATGTTGCAGTTGGTTTTGAATGTTGAATTTTTAAGTATCACAGAATGTTTTCTGATTTTGGACACGTTACAAAGTCGCAGTAAACTTACAGAACATCGCAGTAAACTTACAGAACATCGGCATCTTCGCCATACCGTTTCTCACTATTTTTGTGTCCTATGGACTGAATGTTTTTAAGCTGAGGACCCGTAGACTTCATTCCCCCTAACCTTTCCTGATCATAGCTGCAATTTTGATAAGTTTCTTTGTTTGTTGGATTCCTTACCATCCCTTGGACATCACAGTTGAGAAACTGGCCTAATCGTGAGTGAAATTTGCACTATTTTTGCATATTTCAACTGCGCTATCAATCCCATACTTTATGTTTTTATGAGCAAAGGCTTTCGGAAAAACTTTGTGAAATCTATCCCTAAGGGTGGGTTCAGACTGAGGAATTCTCGCGGGAAATATCCGCGGAATTCTGTCAGCTGTCCGCCCGCACGGGCATGCGCCTTTCCGCCGGCTCCATAGACACCATTCTATGGGCCGGCGTATTCCGCGATCCGCTGAAAGAAGTGACATGACACTTCTTTCAGCGTATAGCGGAATACGCCGGCCCATATAATGGTGTCTATGGAGCCGGCAGAAAGGTGCCCAGATGTGCGGGCGGACAGCTGACAGAATTCCGCTGACATTTTCCGCGAGAATTCCTCAGTGTAAACCCGCCCTAAAAGAGTAGAAATGATCCTGAGCAGTTCTGGTGACTTCAACGATGGAAGCGATGAAAATAACATAAATAACAGAACTAATGAAGTGGATACCAGTGTGTAATAAGCAACCCAAGTGTTTCATACTTTGTGATCTTTTGAACAACCCTCTTAGAAATGCTAACATATTGTCCGACATATACTCAGTTGCCCACTGGGGTTATTGGGTCAAACTTAGTCTTATACATTTGGTTAATTTCTGAAACATATTTTGTTTTGGTGAAGGACTTAATAACGTGATCTAGAATGCACCATCCGTAGTCACTATTCGACTTGGTTTAGCCCAATAAAGTCAATGAGAGACTAGGTACATGTTGCACTATATGTTGGCATGCCTACTGATATATAGCTTAATGGAAGACAGAAAATGTGGTGTGAATGGGGCCCTAGCTGAAATTTTTGGTCATCAGTTGTCAAGATTTGGAAAAAATAGTCTAGATAATAATTACCAATTACATGTTATCCATTGAAACCATGGGACCATATATGAAACCACTAGGATATATCGATTTAATAGATTTACCAATCTTATCAAAGAGTCTGGTTCCCTTCTATGGCCAGAGGCAGGCAATGGGATTGGCAACCTCCCAGGGTGCCACCCAGTACAAGAAGAAGAGGGGTAAAATTTTATAGGGGAGGATCAGTGGCGTAGGTGTAGAGCTGTGGCATACAGTACATATTTGGCGGCCGAAACGCGTCGTTGTGCTTTTACTAAATACTCCCTCCATGAAATAACCACCCCAATCTGTGGTTTTTGGACACCTGCGCCCTACACAAGCCGGGACCTCCTATGGTCCTAAAGCCTGCAGTGGCCGGCATTCCTCACCGCATACAGTACATAGAAGAGATGGGGTCCCATAAAAGACGAATTAATCCCCCGTTATTTGTTTCCTCCACCATGCTTTTTCATGAGTATTGTGCACATTTCCCACTATCTTGCTGACTAACAATGCCCTTCGTCTGTAGAGTGGATCCCTACACAGATTATCCCCATCCAGTAGCAAATTGCATTGGATTAGGCTTCTTTGTCAGTAACTCCAAAGCGGCCACAAGGAGTGTCTTAGTGTGTATAGGCTTTAAAGTGACTCTGTATCCAAAATCTGTCCCTCCCAAACCACTTGTACCTTCGGATAGCTGCTTTTAATCCAAGATCTGTCCTGGGGTCCGTTCGGCAGGTGATGCAGTTATTGTTCTAAAACACAACTTTTAAACTTGCAGCCCTGTGTCAGACGGCCATGGCCTAGATTGTGTATGCATTAGGCTGGCACAATCTCTCTGTCCCTCCTCCCGCCCTCTTCCCCATTAGGAATGCTCCAGGAAAGTTTTTTCCTACTTATCAGCTGTGTTAACACGGCACATGGACTGGATCATTAAGGCACCTGTGCAGTATTCACTGCAGAGGAATAGGAGAATACCTGCCAGTGGCATTCCTAATGATGGAGGTGGGGAGGAGGGACGGAGGGGTGGTGCAAGGTTAGGGCACAGATACTTTAGGCCACAGCAGTTTGGCACAGGGCTAAAAGTTTTTTTTTAGGACAATAACTGCATCCCCTGCCTAATGGACCGCAGGACAGATCTTGGATTAAAAACAGCTATCTGAAGGTACAAGTGGTTTGGGGGGGGACAGATTGTGGGTACAGAGTCGCTTTAAAGGTTGTAAGGATACAATGCAGATTTTTTATTTTTTTGGGGGGGAGTAACAGCTGACCTCAACTACTCCAGATAGAGTATAAAAACACCACACATTAAAATTTTCATATTTTATACAGTGATGCAAATGTTGGCGTCCAAAAAACAAACAAAAAAAATGTAATTGTTTTTAATTTTCTTGTAGATAAATGTATCATAACATATACATTTGCTTAATAAATAAAATCATCTTTTCAGCCTTTTGGCTAAATATCATTGTAGTGTTAATATTTAATGTGTACAGAACTGTGTAGTGGGGTTGTGTTCTGAAAAACTTCTTTAAAGTCACCCAGGGCAGTTAAAGGGCCATTTTTATATTGAGTGGTTGCACTAAGGAGCAACACAGCCCCTCTGCTGCCACCAATGGCTGTGTCTGTAAATGCGGGACATTACAATTAGGGAGACAGCCTGTGTCACTAACACCACAAACTGACAGAAAGCTCCCCATGTGCAATGTCTATTCTAATAATAATTTGTATTAATATTAGCCCTTTGATGTAAAATTTGATGTAACAATATGTAAAAATAAAAAGATGTACTTACCTTCCCTTGGTGTTGTCCAGCCTTGTTCCTGTGTTCACTGCTCACCACAGCCCCCTTGGGGACCTCTGAAGTGACAAACCACACAGCCAATCACCAGTCAAGACGGGACAGCGCTGTACCCCATGCCTTCTGCTCCCTGGTGCTTACTTCCACTTTACTAATGTCTCAGGGGCAGGTGTAAGTCCCAGTCATCGCATTTGTGCCAAACCACAATGATCAATAGTTGCAGGATGTTGGGGGGGGGGGGGGGGGGCCACGCCACGCCGCCCACAATATTATCTGCCCCTGACTCTCTGATGTGTGGCTGCCGGGGGACCATCTATAAGAGCGAAAGAGGGGGGACCATCTTTAAGGGGGGGAAGAGGGGGACCATCTATAAGGGGGAAGGAGGGGACAATCTATGAGGGGGACCATCTATGAGGGGGGAAGAGGGGACCATCTATAAGAGGGAAAGAGGGGGACCATCTATAAGGAGGGAAGAGGGTGACCATCTATAAGGGGGGGGGGAGGGTGACCATCTATAAGGGGGAAGGGGGGGAGAGGGGGGCCATCTATAAGGAGGGAAGAGGGGGACCATCTATAAGTGGGGGGGAGAGGGGGACCATCTATAAGGGGGGATGAGGGGGACCATCTATAAGGGGGGAAGAGGGGGACCATCTATAAGGGGGGATGAGGGGGACCATCTATAAGGGGGGAAGAGGGGGACCATCTCCTATAGGATTAGCACCCTCCTCTCCTGACATCCTCTGTGTTGCTGTGACCTCTTCTATAAGATCAGCACCCTCCTCTCCTGACATCCTCTGTGCTGCTGTGACCTTCCCTATAAGATCAGCACCCTCCTCTCCTGACATCCTCTGTGCTTCTGTGACCTCAACTATAAGATCAGCACCCTTCTCTCCTGACATCCTCTGTGCTGCTGGGACGCTGGGACCTCCCCTATAAGATCAGCCCCCTCCTCTCCTGACATCCTCTGTGTTGCTGGAACCCTGCGTCCTCCCCTATAAGATCAGCACCCTCCTCTCCTGACATCCTCTGTGCTGCTGTGACCTCTCCTATAAGATCAGCACCCTCCTCTCCTGACATCCTCTGTGCTGCTGTGACCTCCCCTATAAGATCAGCACCCTCCTCTCCTGACATCCTCTGTGCTGCTGTGACCTCCCCTATAAGATCAGCACCCTCCTCTCCTGACATCCTCTGTGCTGCTGTGACCTCCCCTATAAGACCAGCCCCCTCCTCTCCTGACATCCTCTGTGCAGCAAGGGACCAAACATTATGTTTATTGGGGCCAGCAGGGAGGGGAGGCAGGCAGTGTTTATTAGGGACAGCATTGAGGGGGTGGGGGACAGTAGTGGATTATAATGTGGGTGGATTGACCGGGCGGGGGGGGGGGGCAGGTTAGGTGGACAGCCCGGGGCCCAGGGTGCATTTAATCCACCACTGAACAACATATGTTCAATTTTCTTACAGCACTGCTAGAAAAGGGTTCTGGATGAGCCCCCCCCCACGCACACACACACTTAGTGATCTAGTATATTCTAACACTGTATTCTAAACCAGACAACCCTTTTAGCTATCCTCTCCCCTGCTCGTACATTTGCAGAACAACGTATCTCAGATACGTTAGATCAGTGTTTCTCAACTCTAGTCCTCAAGACCCACCAAGAGGTCATGTTTTGAGGATTTCACAGGTAATATAATTATAATCAGTGCACCAGTAACTGCCACAGCTGTTGGTTGTTTGGGATATTCATAAAACATGACCTGTTGGTGGGTCTTGAGGGCTGGACCCTTCCTCTGACTAATGCATGACGAGCAAAATTCGAGATAATTTAACTGACAAACACAATGCTGGAAGCCTCCAATAAGAAGGAAGCTACCTTTATGTTGTTTTCACTACTCTGGGTTATGATCAGATAATGTATGTGGCAATAGAGTTCGAAGGTATTAGGTAGGAAATAACAGAAAGGAGAAGTTACCGAGAATTCAAAGTGTTCGGTCTACGGGACTGAAGAGCACAAAGAGAAGAGAAGAGCGTCAGTGAGTATAATGCTGATCGTAGGAGATACTTATGTTATTCTCTATTGATTATAGTTCTTATATTTATGGTTTATTATATTATCAGAGGCTTAAAGTGCAGATCCTGGTCCCCAGTGTCAAAAGTGTACCAGATCCCCCCTGCCTACTGTGTGCTAATAATAGAAGTGATGTCTTCTTATCTGTGACTTTTTCGCCCCCCCTCAGGCACCAGGCTTGGGGTACAGGCCTTTCTGCTGCATATTTTATGACCCTGAATATTTATGTCGCATTGATGTTATGTTATGATGTTAAATTACTGTTATTTGCATGTTTTGCTTGAACCCATTAACGAGCCATTGTATTGGTAAGTCATGGAAGCATTAAGGGAGTAAGGAGAGGATTCAGGCTCCGAGGCTGCCCAGATTTTTACTAGGTGTTGCTGCGCACTGACCTATAAGGTGTTTGCTGGTATTGAGTTTTTTTCTTTTATAGGGAACCAATCACACCGATATTACAGATAAAGTTATTTGCAGTGGCCAATAATTGGGCTAATACTTATTCTTATCATATCTTCGTTGGCTACTTTGGTAATGGTAACGTTAAAAAGAAAAACTTTTATTCCGTCATGCCGGGTACACAATGTAGGCATCGGGGTGGAGACCGGGCCATGACTATTCATGGCTCTTTGCCCACTATCAGCTCTCTGCTGGGGTGATTGACAGGCAGTGTATGACGCAACCGAACACCCCATGCTGCTCAAGTACAGACCAACCTTCCAACAAACTTTAAGGCTATGAAAATGCATAATCACTGCCTTAGGCTATGTTCACACTACGTAAGTTGGGTAGGAATCCCGGGCGTTGTTACAATGGCTGTGATTCCTACGGAACTTACGTAGTGCTGCAGGCTGAGGGAATCCCGGCTGGAGTGTATACACATAGTATTGTCCAGGATCCCTAGCGGCGCCGTGGAAAACCGACATGTCAGTTCCCAAAATGAAGCGGGCGCCTCCGGCCACTCGCTCCATTGTGTGCAGTGGGAAGTTCTGATGCGGGCACACACAGATGCGCCCGCATAAGAACTCAGCGGTGCTAAAGATCATCTGGCCGGTACTGCAGTACCGGCCAGGATGATCTTTTCTGAGACCGGCAGTTCCGTAACCCGGCCAGGTCACGGAATGGCCATCAGATCCGTGGCTGCAGTGGTATCCCACCTCAGTTGCTGATTGACTCCCCCCCCCCCCCACAATGGCCAGACTTTCACTTTGTAACATTCCAGGTTGACCAGGTACCCTCCTTTGTGCTGAGCAGGGGATACCTGGTTAAATGAGCACTCAACACTAGTGGTAGCCTCTTTTTGTGTGTCAATCACCCCAGCAGAGCATGCTACCAGGCAGAGAGCTGTGACTAGTCATGGCCTGGTCTCTACCCCAATGACTAGTTAGCGTACCCTGTGCTAGTCTGGTTTCCTTGAGGCTCCTATGCTTGCTGTGCTCCCCCTTCATGCCCCTGATGTCAAGCCTGGTGCAAACCTTGCAAAAAGCTGCATCCAACTTCTTCAACCACCGGTATTTGAATGCTTAGGTTCGGACATGCAGACACGAGCTTTGCTCATCTTTAGTAATTGTACGTTTCTCCATGGGAATGTTTTCTTTCCTTTCTTTTGCTTTAATTACGGTGGTTGATGGTTACTATTTTTACCTAAACTCCAAGATTCGACAAGATTGTACATTTGGCTTACCCCAGAAGTCTTACCAGCCTATGGCTACAGGTGATGGATAAGTAACTGGCATAAACCAGGCTACATGCTTCGTTTCGAACCTTAAGAAAATCCAATCTTCATCTCTTTTAAGTTATACGATGGAGAAAATAATATGGATTAAGACAAATGTTCATCATGTTCAATGAGAGAGGAGGAGAAAACACATAGTAAGGAGATGGGGAAACAGATACAGATGGGTGCACTTCTTCCTTCCTGTTAGTCATTTTCCTGTAGTCATTTTTGGTTGTAATACTATACAAAAGCACTTGATGCACCGATTTATGATCAGTTATTCTCATTATGGTGGTGCCCTCCACACACTAGGTATGTAACCAGTAAATATATCTATCTATCTATCTATCTATCTATCTATCTATCTATCTATCCTGTATCCTATCTATCTATCTCCTATTTATCTATCTATCTATCTATCTATCTGTCTATCTATCATTCTGTGGTGCTCCACCAGTGTGGTGGAAAACCAGTCACTTGCCAGATGGTGAGGTGTGACTCCACTACAGTAGTGGTTGGTCGGGGAATAGCTCAGCCAGGTGTTATGTTGTCATGACACCAGTGCCTGTTCGGCACATAGGTACTGTATGATGGCACACCTGCTTTGCTTTTCATTTAGATAGGCTGGCTATACCCTTTCCCCTGTAGTCAGTAACCTGATGGGCTGTTTGGGGATCCCTTGGGCGCTTATCACAGTCCGGAGTGGAGTGGAGTTGTGACCCATCCAGACTATTGGTATCGCCACCCACAGAAAGTAGAGGAAGATGCAATGGCTGTGTAGGTGCTTAGAGAATAACCACTGAGTCCAGTTAAAATAAATAACTTCTTCTTTACTGCAGGATTGCCTAATACAATTGTATACAATAGACTTCTGACTTGATAATATACTTTAGACTTTAAAAACAGAATCTTTGCTCAGAGTTTGAAAAGGAGTACAGCTGTGCTGAGAGGTAGAAGAGGTTCAGAGAAGTAGAGAGGAGGATGTTGAGAGAGTCCCAACTTAATGTAGTAGTGTGCTCTGCCGGAACTTGAGAAGTAGAATAAGTAGAATACTTGAGAGTAGAGAGAATACTTTTGCCCGTGTTTTGACTCTTTGGTCTTTGCACCACCTATTGCCCCCCTAGTATCGGGCGATCCGTCCTATGAGGGTGACACAAGCCCCAGACCTTGTTACCTGGGCTGAGTAGAGTGGCCAAGGTTCCTTGGTGACACCCGTGCTGTGAGATAGAGTCTGTAGGCTTCTAGCAACTTTGCTCTATCCTGATCAGTTCCTCTTTCTTCATGATACTGTCCTCCACCTTTAGACTTGTTCACGGTGTGGGCTGGGATGATCCTTGACTTCTGTCCTCTCTGAGAGTATTTAGCACTGCATAGTGCGCGGAAGTGCTGCTTTCAAGAAAAGAGTGTCCTTGCTTCCCATGTGCGCCTGTCCACTACCACACCTCAGACTACACTTGACCTGTCCTCCAACAGGGGACCTGGCACAAGCCAGGGCCCAACTTGACCGCTGTAGGGACCGTTCTTGCCTCTACAGAAACCAGAGTAAGACTCACTAAAGGTGTGGCTACACTTCCTCTCCCCATGTGACAACTTCCTACTGCGTATGTAATATTGGCTGTGAGTGGGTTTGAAGAGAGTGCAAGAGAAAGAGAAGGATAGAGATAGGTAGATATGAGAAAGAGCTCTCATTGGTGCACAAATCCCAGAGACAATAACCCTTTACAGCTTTACCCTACAGCTGGGAAATACTTAAGCATACAATATACATACCAGTGACATCTAATTGGTAAAACTTAGGTAATACTTCATCACCACTGCTACTTTGAAGTACAGGCTTTTGCGAGGGGTGGTAAAACCCGTGGTGGGAAACCACATATCTATCTATCTATCTATCTATCTATCTATCTATCTATCTATCTATCTATTACTGAACAATTTAATTTTATGCCACAAAATTGCATAGTAAACATTAAGTGCACATTGTTGCACCTGCAACATAATTTATATTTTAGTTTTTTATCCATTTGCTGTTATGTTTCCACTTCAAGCAGTGGATATAACAACTTTTCTAACATATAATGCTTAGCCAGCTGAATTTTCTGCTGTTGTTGCTTTATCTATTTGCAAAGGAAATTGAGTGGTGACTCAACCAGGACCAGAGAGATGCCCCCTGGTAAGACATAAGGCTGACAAATAATAGTCAGTGCAATCATCAATTCATCATCATTCTCATCCTCATCATCATTAGTTATCATCAGTTTCCTCCCCTAACTATGCATACAAAAACTCAATTTAACCTCATTTATGCCATTCACTTTCCCTTGCATGTGAAGGAGGCAAAGAAGATGAAGCTGTTCTTCTTCTATGTGGAATCCACAAGGCTGTTGTTGAGTCTATGCACTTCCAAAGATCAAACAGTGAGGAGGAGATCCTTCCTGCTGCTCACATCGTGTATATAGTGCTGCACTGTGGACCAACATGGTATCACCTGGGCTATAACCCAATTCCACTAGTAATATCCAAAAGGACTGCAACACCTAATGCCGAGAATGTGGTTCACCTATCATTTCTGTCAGTCCCTAAGCACCATGCCATAGCCCAGTTCCATTTGCGCAGTTCATTAGCCTATAGGGTCCAAAATACTAACATATAAATGTGTGTAGTTACAAAGTACAACATGGAAATCTAATTTTGTTCTAATTATTTTCCAGAAAATAACCCCAGCACCCCAGAAAAAACTGATGGAGAGTACAACAGTTTTTGATACCTTGGTAAATGCCACCCATTATACCCAATATACAGATCATACTAACACCTATTCAGTAACGGAAAGCAACCTACAAGGTAACAATCATACACCCAATCTATATGAAGTCATATCCATCATGGTGGTCAACTCAGCGTTTTGTTTACTGGGAATCATCGGAAATGGTCTTGTCATCTGGTTCGGCATCTTCAGGATGAAGAAGACAGTCAACATGGTGTGGTTCCTCAGCTTGGCCATGGCCGATTTCTTCTTTGCGTTCTTCTTCCCTTTGGGCAGCACATACATTTTATTACCAAATGGGCTCTTTAAAAAAATCATGTGCAAGCTAACCAATGTTTTTGTGTATATGAATGTGGTCATCAGCGTCCTCCAGATCACAGTGATCAGTGTAGATCGATGCCTCTGTATCATGTTCCCGGTATGGTGTCAAAACCAGCGGAGGCCAAGACTGGCTTATACCATTGTCCAGACCATTTGGATGATTTCATTTGCTGTGGCTATACCCGTGATTATACACACAGACACGACTGATGGTAATAATAAGACCCTATGTGATTTAACAATAGATGACGCAAGTTTTATGACGACAACTATTTTGGAATTTGTTTTCCTCTTCCTTTTACCATTCATCACCATTATCTCATGTTATATTGTGATCTTCTTGCTCATCAGAAGAAGAAGGATCGTTACATCTTCTCGGCCTCTTAAAACCAGTATGGCCGTCATCATTGCCTTCTTTATCTGCTGGTTTCCTAGCAATCTGTTTTTCTTACTTTCGGAGTTTGATAGTCGTAATATTGATTTTGATAAACTTTATTATGGATATATAATTGCCGATTTCCTGATGGTCATAAACAGTTGTATTAATCCCATCCTCTACGTCTTTATTGGTCGAAATTTCAAGGAAAAGGTCTGTAGCTCGTTCCTGGCCAAGATCGAAAAGGCATTTACGGAAGAAGATAAGTCAGAAAGGTCTATAGCCCTTCAAAGGTCACATGAATGCGTAGAAGTCATATGATAACGTTCATATGATTTTTTTGTTACAGAAATTTTGATTTCTAAAATTATTTTTTTTCTTAGTTTTAAGGCCAGTATAATAAAATTGAAAAGACAACTTAGCCAAAGATTCCAATAGTAATGTATTTGCTCAATACACAAGTAGCTAAACAATAGAAGAAAAAAGCACATAGATACATAAAATACTCAGTGTATTCTCACATACTTAGGTTATGTAATGACACAACAACCTCAAATCACTGTGAATGAATCATGGGGAGCTGCCAGACATATCTTACTCCTAGTTCTCATCCCAAAGCATGTGGCACACCAGTGACTTCAAAAGTGGTTTGCCATGGTTTGAATCATGGAATCTGACGAAGAGGACCATTGTGTAAAGACTTGAAATGTGATTGTGGATGGTAGTTAAGGAGGAGACCATCCTAAGGGCAAGGCGTTACCACTTGGCAAGTCGGGGGTAAGCTGTGGTGGTGTATAAATCAGTTTGTTTTTGTTTTTTTGGCTTTTATTATATTATCATTGTCATTCCCTTCCTATAACCCCCCTTTTTTTTCTTTTTTGCTCTTGGGCTCAGGAGTTGCTGTGTAAAATGAGAAGGAAAATGAGATAGGTGGGATGTCAACTTTTATAACTTGTATGTTTTTATTTTACTTTATTTATTTATTTTTATTTTTTGTGTTTTTTTGTCATTTGGTTTTTAATTAGTTTACTTTATTACAAACAATATCTTCCCCCTCCAAACCCTGATTAGAGAAAGTTCTGTCCAATTTTATGGGTTAACTGCCTGATTGCCTTATGCCCAAGGTATGGGGCAGAGAAAGAGGAAAATGTTTTTAGTTGCAGAACTTGAGGATACAGAGTAAGAGTAGTCAGGAGTTGACGAGGGAGATGTTTAGGGATTATCCTATGGGGTGGAGACCTCAACCCAAGGATATAAATAATTGTAAAGAGGGGCGGTGGGGGAAGGGGGGGGTATAATTGTTATTGTAAAGCATGTATAATTATTTTTCAAATAAAGGTTGTTTAAGAAAAAAAGCCTTGAAATGTGTAATTGATGACAGATTCCAATAAGGCTGGAAGTCCTTGGAGGTTGAGCTTGGACCATTGTTTTTCCACTTTCAAAGTTGCTACATCAATTAAATAAGAGAAACAGATCTCTGATCTCAGGGAGACCAGCCAAGTGATAACACTGCCGGCTGCCGGTTAAAGCGCTCAATGCAGTGAAATCCTAGGTGCATTGCCCCCTGGGAAACAGGAATATGCAAAAGAAGAACCCGTGGAGCCTCATCAAAGAGTCTCAAAACACAGGACTAGCCAGATATCCCCCCCGGAAAGGACCCAGCCAAGGGGTGGCTCCTGTAAGGAAACCACCAAAACCCCCATATTAAAGGACAACTCCGGCGGGACCCCCCCCCCCCAAAAAAAAAAAAAACAACACAGAAACACACAGACACCATACTCACCATCCCTCCGGTGACGATCACCACTCCATTGGCCCGCCATCCGCTTCACCATCACCTGCGTTCGCCGTCTAGCGATGTCTCTTACTTCCGGGTCCATGGGAGAGAAAAGGCTGCCTCGGCAGCCTTTTCATTGGCCGGAGCGCATCACATGGCATCCAGCAAGCTCAGCCAATCAGGGTGGAGCAAGCTGGAAGCCATGTGATGCGCTCCAGCAGCCTTTTCTCTCCCATTCACTTTCAATGAAGACGCCGAGGAGGAAGAAGACCCGGACCGCCCCCCCCCGACTCTGACGTCGTCGTCACCAAACGCTGCCCGGGAGAAGAGGACCGTGACGACCGTAATAGGTAATGTATACATTCTTTAACTTCCAGGGGGGGGGGGGTCGGAAAGTGGGGGAAGGGGGCCAGACCGGGTATTTAACCACATTACAAAGTTATATAACTTTGTAATGTGTGTTAAATAAGCCAAAAAAATTTTTCCGTGGGAGTTGTCCTTTAAGTGGCCCTATAAGTCAATGTAATGACAAGGGAAAAACCAAGGCCTGGTTACCATCCACAAAGCTGTTTCGGGGTGTTGCCCCTCATCAGTGTGGAGCAGGATTCTGGCTAGGTGGGAGCAATGCCTGGTAGAGCCATAAGAGAAACAGATCACTGATCTGTGAAAGCGCTCAATGCAGTGAAGTCCTAGGTGCATTGCCCCCTGGGAAACATGAATATGGAAAAGATCCCTTATAGATGCCCCCCCCCCTTTCCTCTATGCTTAGCAGAATTAAAAAAAAAAAACAAACACACAAACTCACCTGACAACCCGCTCCCCTGGCGATCCTCTCCTTCTTCACGCTCCGGCTGATGCATGGCTGCCGGGGGTGTCCCGTCCTATCCCCGGCAGCGCGGCGCATCAGTGAGCTCCCTGTACGCCAGGGCTGGGACTTCCGGGACAGGAAGCGTCTCTGACAAACGCTTCCTGTGCCGGAAGTCAGGGCCCCAGGCGGCACAGGGAGCTCACTGATGCGCGGCGCTGCCGGGGATAGGACGTGACACCCCCCGGCAGCCGCGCATCAGCCGGGGGCCCAGACGAGCCTGCTCTTGTGACTGCAAGCAAAACAATGCTTGCGGTCACAAGAGTAATTTAAGGAGGGAGCCCTCGCGGCCCCCCCTTGTAGCGACCGCTGTGACCCTGGTAGCTACGCCACTGCTTGGAAATCCAAATTCGACCACTTGGAGGTCACCAAGTCCCCCATGAAACCTCCCTAGACGATGCAAACACCTCCAGAATGACACTTGGACATTAGGTGGAGCATGCCTGGGTGCACCCAACACCCCAAAATCGCAATATAATGCCACTCTCTGCAGTTGCAAAGGAAAAATATTTGCGAACGCTTTACGAACGTTTACGGTAATGTTCACACATTTTGTTCGTATTTCTACATACATGTAGAGAGTCATGTTATTCGCACGTATCACGTGTCATGCTGTACGAACGTTACTGGAACAGTATGTATGACGTGCCTTTTTCTGGGCTACTGGAACAGTATATATCAGGTGCCCTTAGTGGACTACTGGAACAATATGTATCACGTGCCTTTTTCTGGGCTACTGGAACAATATGTATAACGTGCCCTTAGTGGGCTAAACAAGGGACACTATAAGTCCCTTGTACACACACCTGCTGATGCTACTGATGCCGCTGCTGCTGCTGCTGTTGTTATCATCTATGTCTTAGCACTGAGAAGAGCTTTGGATTCAGAGATGACTTTTTCGCTGTATTTTAGCCCTGAAAAGGACTTTTGGGTTCTGTAGTAATCCTGCCTAACCAAAACGCTACTAAAACCTATCTCTCCCTGCTGCAAGATCTTTCCCTGGCTAAGTTGAAAGCGCATCTGCGGTCGAGAAGCGGGAGCCAAGTATTTAAGATTTCAGGTCATGTGGTCAAGGTTCAGCCATCCAATGAGGGTAGACGCCGTTTTTGCGCTGCGTGCGTACTCCCAGGGTCCCTCACGGCCTCCCTGCATGGAGATTGGATTAAAAAAAGCTCTAAGTGCGATGGGAGGGCTTTCAAATGTTTCCTGCGTATTCGCCACACTACTCGATTGAATTTGAATCTTTTGAATACCTCAATATTCGATCAAATACCATCTCAATCGAATCGTATTCACTCATCTCTAATGTTAACGTAAACATGGTCAACCCTGTTTTTGTCTACAGTAAAAGTGACCATTAAAAAACCATTTAAAAGTTATAAAATTGGCCACTAGGTGTCACTGTTTTTACTACTCTGCCTGTTACCAATACGTGTTCATCTATGACAACTAGGGATGAGTAAATTTACAGTGGGAACTAAGAGAAGCGCTTCATTCCTATCTGTATTCTGTTCCTATCTGTAGTCTGCTCCGCTCTGTGCCGCTCCTCCCAGTTTCCCGGGACTGGATCCATCTTTTTCCCAGCCCCAGCACAGAGCAGAGCGCACATCAAAGCCCTGCTGCCTGATGATTGTAATACAGATAGAAACTAAGCTTTGTTCCTACTTTAAATTCGCTCTTCCTTAACCCTTAGGGGACACAGACAGTTTTCATTTTTGCACTTTCCTTTTTTCCTTGTGTATATAAGGCCATAGCACTTGCATTTTTTCACCTAGAGACCCAGATGAGCCCTTATTTTCTGCACCACTAATTGTACTTTGCAATGGCAGATGTAATTTTTGCATAAAATATGCAGTAAGACCAGGGGAAAAAAAATATGTGTGGTGAAATTGAAAAACAAACGCAATTTTTTTTTTATTGGGGGGGGGGGGGCAGGGGTGTTTAAATGCCGTTTGCCCTAGGGTAAAACTGTCTTCTTATATACGTACGATTACGACGATATGTAACTTGTATAACTTTTATTATATTTGATGGCTTTTAAAAGATTAAAACCTTTTAAAAAAATATATGTTACTTAAAATCACTCCATTCCCATGCTTATAGCGCTTTTATCCTTTGGTCAATGGGGCTTTGTCAGGTGTCATTGTTTGCGCCACAATGTGTTCTTTCAATCGGTACCTTGATTGCGCATATGCAACTTTTTGATTGCTTTGGATTTTTTTTGCGCTTACGCCGTTTACCATGCAAGATCAGGAATACGATAATTTAATAGTTCAGGTGATGACGCACGCGCGATACCAAACATGTTTATTTATTTTTTTATAAAATGGGAAAAGGACAGTGATTCAAACTTTAATAAAAAAACTTTTTTTTTTTTGCACACATAGTAGAAGTCCGAGCCGGGATCAGCGCCATTGCGGCGCAGACCCCGGCCCGGTACAGATGCGGAGATCAGAGTGCGGCGACCCCCTCACTAGACCACCAATGATGGGGGACAGCAAGCATTTAAAGAGGACCTGTCAACCCCCGTGCCGGGGTGACAGGCTCCCGACCCCCCATTAGATCCCCCTATACATACCTCATTGCGCTCACAGGAGAGATTCTCATAGAGAATGAATGGAGAGTCCGATGCTCCGTCATCCTCAATGGGCATCGGACTCTCCTGTGAGCGCGCGCGCCGGGCTTCGGCCGCTGAAGTCTCAGTCACCTGACCGGCTCAGGAAGCGGGACCCGGCACAATAAGGTAAGTATAGGGGGATCTAACAGGGGTCGGGAGCCTGTCACCCCAGCACAGGAGGTGACAGGTTTCCTTTAAATGCAGCTGTCAACGTTGACAGCTGCATTTAAATGCCTAATTAGCGGGCATGGCGATCGGACAGTGCCCGCTAATAGCCGCGGTCCGAACTTCAAGCGGATTCCATAGCGCCACCACGCTCCCCTGCTTGAAGTTCTGCCCGTCTCATAGGCTCCATTCTATGCTCAGGCATATTCTGCCATCCACCCAAAGAATTGACATGTCGGACGGGCGGTACTTCAAGCAGGGGCGCCAGAATCCGCTTAAGGTTCTATGTGCTGATTTTAGAATGTGCACATACCCTAAGGGTCCTATTACACGGCCCGATCATAAACTGTTAGCGAGCTGCAATTTGCTAGATCGACGCTCGTTTACTGACGAATTACACAGGTCGACTATCGGGCAGCAAGGGCTGCACGGACATCATCGGCAATGTTCGTGTAGCCTTTGCCTTTAGTGTAAAATAATAAAGTATTACCTTATCACGTTCCTTGGTGTCCTTGGACCTTCCCTGGTGTCCTCAGAGGCCTTCCCCAGAGTCTGCAGCTCTGCCTTCTGTGCCGTTCTCTACACTGACAGGCCGCTGGCCAATCACTGACCGCTGCCTGTCATTGCAGAGTCCAGAACAGAAGGCAGAGCTAAAGAGATCGGGAGAGGCCTCCGAGGACACCGGGGAACATGGTAAGGTAAGTTAATACTTTATTATTTTACACTAAAATCACCAGCCGTCGGCCGCACATCCCTATTACACGTAGAGTTGTGCGCCCGATTGTTTCATCGACTGATCGTTCTCTCTGTTACACAGAGTGATAATCGGACGAATCAGCCTCGGAACTCGGCAAGTTATCGCTCCATGTAATAGAGCCCTTAGACTTCTTAGTGCTGATCTGGGAGCATCTTGCAGGGGGGTAACCAGGGGGAAATGTCATATACTGGTAATAGAATGACCAGATATAGTCCTGCTCCTCGTATACATACACAGGACAGTGCATCCTGAAAAATCACCTGAAATGACAGTTACAGTTGTGGATTGTTTGCCTACATAATTTAAAGGCTGTTGTATTGACATTGACAGTCCGTATGACTTTTAGTAAATGCACAGGATTATTCAAGACTATGATAATTGGACCGAGGAAGTAGAAATATGCAGCTGGTTATAGACAAAGGATCTTCTACACTCACCCAGCAAAGGAAGAGGTATTGGTGGAGAACAACACGAAGGTAAGAAACAAAAAACAAACAAACAAACATAGAAAGAAAACAGCCACCTAGTAGAAAAACGCACAGGGACCGTCACTACTCAAATCACACACTGCGTCAGGGGTACGCTCACACTAACATCGTGGAAAGCTGGAGTTATCAACTGAGAGTGCAGGTGGTGTTCAGCATAAAGATCACAGTTCGTAGATCCAAAGTCACTTGCAGGAGAAAAATGAAATAGCGGCACTCACCTGATCTTCTCTTTACTCTTTATTGTAGTCAAATATACATTAAATTCCACTCGGACGCTGAATAGGTGAAGGAGGACAAACAATGGTGAACAGAGCTCTGTGCACCATTGTTTGTCCTCCCTCACCTATTAACCCTTTCAAGCAAAAGTCAGTACATTTACTGACCTGCTTCAGATGCTCACTGTTTAGACAGCTGACAGTTTAGTGTAACTGCCACTGGACCCCCAAAGGGGGTCCAGCATCGGCAATTGCTGGCTTTGGTGGATCAGTAACGGTAATTGGTTTGGTAAAAAACACATAGGATTACATTGGAATCTCTGGAAAGAAAATAAAAAATTTTAACTTTTCACTCTTACTTTGCAGTTATTACTGTGAAATGCAGAAAGGGTTAAATAACTGAATGAATGTAAATTTAAATACTTGAAAGAGTGAAGATTTCAAAATGGGTTGAATTGTGGGGGGGGGGGGGGGTTAGTATACAGGCCTCTAATATATACTCCAAAACTGAACTGGTGCCTAAAGAATTTCTGAGTTTGAAATTTTCACGAACATTTTGAAAATTGCTACTAAACATTTACGGTCTCTAACATCCTAAAAAAGTAAAAGCATGTTCACCAAATGCTTTTAAAATAAAGTAGACATGTTATAGATATGAATTAATAAATAATGAATGTAGTACATACTTTCAAATGTAGAGAATGCGCTTTTTTTTTACATTTTTAACAACATTTTGGAGTTATTCACAAAAAAATTCTAAAGCTATCAACTCAAATTTACCACTAACATAAAGTAGAATACTGAAGTAACAAAAAAACAATCTTGGAATCAGAAGGATTGGTAAAAGCATTCCCAAGTTATTGATGAATAAAGTGACACAGGTCATATTCATAAAATTTGCCTTGGTCCTGAAAGGGTTAATGTCCGAGTGGACTTTTATGTATATTTGACTACAATAAAGAGTAAAGAGAAGTTCGGGTGAGTGCCGCTATTTCATTTTTCTTCTGCAAGTGACTTATAGAAACGAAACAATCAATATATTTTTTATAATTTAAAATATACCTAATACACTTACAGAACTTTTTGTCAGAGGAAGTGATGAATAAGTTTTTAATTTAACTTCATTAAAAAATATGTATTGTTGTTAATTCCTTAAGGACACAGTGGAATTTGGCCCAGGATCTCGCCAATTTTCAGTTTTGCTTTTTTCCCCTTTCTCTCCTTTTAAGACACATAGCGCTTTTAATTTTCAACTTAGCTGTTTTGAGTCTTATTTTTTGCGCCATGATCTCTAGTGGTCCCACCATAGGTGTTGCTAGTTTGATCACCCCTCGCAAAAGCCTGTAACTCAGAAGCAAAGTGGTAATGAAGCTATGTATAAGTTTTGCCACTAGATGTCAGTGCTATGTGTATTTCTATATGTACAGAATGTTGCACAGCTGTAGTGAACTAAGGGTTATTGTTTGTTTGAGATCTGCACACCAATGAGAGCTGCTCTTCTTTTCTTCCTAGCTCTGTCTTTCTTTCTTCTCCACCACTCACAGGAGCTGTTACACACCCTGTAGGACGTTGTCAAATGGTGAGGGGAAGTGTAGACTCACACTTAGTCAGTTCTCTTCTGTTTCTCAGAGAATCAAGATACACAGATCAGGCATCGCTGCTGAGTTAGCTAGGGAACTGGCTATGCCAGGTTTCCTGTCCGGGACAGACCAGCTGTAGTGTACAGATGCTTATGGAGAACACAGAGACTTTCTTTCTCAAAGCAACACTTCTACCTAAAATACAGTGCTAAACCACTAAAGAGAGGACAAGTCAGAGATCACCCCAACCCACGCTGTGAACATCTCTAAAAATGCAGGACAGTATCCTAAAGCAGAGGAACTGATCCAGATAGAGCAAAGCAGCCAAGAGCCTACGTACTATATCTTACAGCACATGGGAAACCAGATAACTTTGGACACCTTGCTCAACTCAGGTAACAAGGTCTGAAGCTCATGTCACCCTGATAGGACGGGTAACTCAACACTGCAGGGCAAAAGGTGGTATATCGACAAAGGTCGAAACACAAGCACAAGTACTCTTCTTCTTTCAAGTATTCTACGTCTTCTAAAGTTTTCGGCAGAGCACAGTACTACATTGGGTTGGGACTCTCATGACCTACTTCTCTCCACTTCTCTGAACTCTCTCTACTCTTCTCAGCAAGCAAGTCAGCACTGCTACGCTGCTCTACTCTACCTCAACAACTCTCAGTACAGATCTAGTGAAGTCAAGTCTGTATCAGTCAGTATTGTATCACAGAAGATTCTTAAGTAAAAAGGAATTTATTCTATCAGGACTTAGTGATCATTATACCAGCACCTACACACACACACTACACTGTCCTTGGGTCTCTTCCCCTTTCTGTGGGTGGTGGTACCGACAGTCTGGGTGGGTCATAACTCCACTCCGGGCCACCATGATAAGTGCCCAAGGACCCATCACAACCCGGCAGGTCACCGACCATTGGGGAAAGTATAGCCAGCCATACAAACCTAAAAGCAGGTGTGCCTTCATATCTGTGCGCTGAAATAGCACTGGCATCATGACAACATACCACCAGGTTGAACTATACTCCATTGACCAACCACGCTAGTAGTGGAGTGGAGTCACACAGTACCATCTGGCAAGTGACTGGTCGCAGCTGCCACAGGCGGCCAGGCACCACAGACCTACAGTATATCGGCCAGGAGAATGACCTGTCCTCTCCCCGCCCATTCTCCTGTTCGGTACAGGTCTGGAAACTCAGACCCGGACTGATCAAAACTTTTTACATGTCTTTATGACATGTCAAAAGTTTTCCCAAATGATATTGACACTTTAAGAGTTGACATGAGATGGTGGACCTAGCAGCATGGACATGTAGGGTCCTCAGAGGTAGTCACACCTAAGGTGTTTAGCACAGCGTACTTCTTGAACTCAGGTATGATAGGAAAAAGGAACACAGCAGTACAGCAGCTCAGGGATGGATGGACACTGGTCAGCAACCAGGCCCCTGAAGAAAGACACTTTCTGGCACTGAATACAATTGGAACCTACACAGGAAATGAAGATACTGAAGACTGCAGAACAGAGACCAGTGCTTTAACCATCCTTTACTACAGGGAGCAAGTTCCCATTGGTGGAGAGGGCCATGAGGTAACTAGTGATTGGCTCAGAGGAATACTGGTAGGCTCTGATAGGCTGTGATAGGGTGGTGGCATTGACAGACGATCTCTGCAAGCAGGCGGCAGCATTACATCATACAAATCACAGACAGACTAGTTAACCCTTGCATACCCCTCAATACATGCTACCAAGCAGTGAATATATTCGAGCAGTGTGAGACCTAGAAATACAGTCTTAGGCTGGGTTCACACTACGTATATTTCAGTCAGTATTTTGGTCCTCATATTGCAACCAAAACCAAGAGTTGATTAAAAACACAGAAAGGCTCTGTTCACACAGTGGTGAAATTGAGTGGATGGCCGCCATATAACGGTAAATAACTGCCATTATTTTAATATAACAGCCGTTGTCCTAAAATAACAGCAAATATTTGCCATTAAATGACGGCCATCCACTCAATTACAACATTGTGTGAACAGATCCTTTCTGTGTTTTTAATCCACTCCTGGTTTTGGTTGCAATATGAGGACCACAATACTGACTGAAATATACGTAATGTGAACAGAGCCTCAATCATGAGAAAATACAGAGAACCCCTGAGATAATACAAAACTTGAGATAATGTGCCCCCTACACAGTAATACATTCCGCAGCATTAAAGGAGAAGTCCACCCTTCCTGTTTTTTTTATTTTTATTGAAAAGGCAGGGACATGGGGAAAAGTAACAAAGAGAATTATCTCACCTCTCCCCGTGCATCTTCATCCCTGGATCGCTGCTCTGGGACCCCCGCCTGGCTCTCTGGCACTGCACATGTCTTGATCCGGCTGATGGACTGGGCACCCAGCCAGTCAGTGACTGAAGTGGACAACGCTCCAGTCACTGATTGGCTGAGCAGCTAGGACAGGAAATTTCTCCTAAGTTTTGAGGGAAAATGTCTCCCTGCGGGGGTCCCATGGCCGGTCCCTCCGTTCTCTTGCTTTGGTGCTATCATTAGTCTCTAGGATCCATACACATAGATAATCCCTGTAACAACATGCTTAATTATACAGTGCAACATGTTAATCTTATGTTTTTGTATTTCATTTTCTAGAAAACGTTCCAGTCGCATATGACAAAGAAGACAAAAATAATGAAGAATACAAGACTTTATGCATCCATTGTAAACGCCACCTATTCAGACTATACAGATTATTATGATAAAAACTACGCAAGAGGTGAAAACACTGTTCAAACTAACGTTCAGATGTACAATATCTATGAAGAAATAGGCATTATGATGGTCTTGTCAGTGTTTTGCTTACTGGGAATCATCGGAAATGGTCTTGTCATCTGGATCTGCATCAAAATGAAGAAGACGGTCAACGTGGTGTGGTTCCTCAACTTAGCCGTGACTGATTTCTCCTTTGCATTTATCCTTCCCTTGTTCCATATACAAATTGCATTAGGTTATTGGCCATTTCTTACCATTATGTGCAAGATCATCAATTTCTCACTATACTGTAACTTAGCCATCAATGTCCTCCAGTTCACAGTGATCAGTATAGACCGATGTATCTGTGTGGTGTTCCCGGTATGGTGTCACAACCACCGGAGACCAAGATTGGCTTATATCATTGTCCTGACCATTCGGATAATATCGGTTGTTGTTAGTATACCCTACGCATTATACGCAGACAAAGTTGATATTGATAATAATACTATGATATGTTTGTTAATATTTAAAAAATCTGGCTTGGTAATAGAAGGGATTCTGACATTTATTCTCCGCTTCCTTCTTCCTTTTCTCATAATTGTCTCCTGTTATATCTTGATTTTCTTCTATCTCAGAAGGAAACGTATCAGCATATCTGGACCTATTAAAACCAGTGTGGCCGTCACCATCGCCTTCTTTATCTGTTGGTTTCCTGTTCATCTGTATAACTTTCTTGCAGTGTTTTTAATCAGTACATTAAGCAATGACGTAGTTTATTATGAAAACTTGACAGCCGCTCTGCTGATGGTCATAAACTGTTTTATTAACCCCATCTTCTACCTGTTCATTGGTCAAGACGTCAAGGAGAAATTCTGTGGCTCGTTCCGGGCTAAGATCGAAAAAGCATTTACAGAAGGCGAATAATCTGAAAGGTCTGCAGCTCCTCAAAGGCTCCATCAAGATGATAAAGAATAAGTCATGAGATGACCAACATCAATGATGTTATTCTTATTGCATTTTCTGGACTACAATGTATAAAAGTAACCAAAAAAAGACAGCGTGACTCTTCAAATTGTTAGGAATAATTATATGTAATGTGCTTATATCAAATAAACTAAATTGTTTCTTTTAGATACTATTATTCCATATATATGTAACATATTCTTAGTTTGGTGGAGTTATGTGTCTCATGTAGTGATGAACGAAACGGTCTTTGGCTTTGTACGAAGCTGAATGATCAGCTTTTAAAACCCGCATATTGCCGCAATCTATGAGTGAGGCCCATATTATTCTGATCAAGAAAAAGGATAAGGATCCGAATGACATGGACTCTTATTGTCCCATTTCACTATTAAATACTGACGTGAAAATATTTGCCAAAATAATAACTAGAAGATTAGGTAGCGTGATAAAAGACCTGGTAGGGGAAAAACAAGGGGGATTTATACCAGGACGTACAGTTCATGATAACCTGATACAAGTTTTTGCTAATATTCAGTATAGTTCTCCGGGGTGCTGCTCTATCCTGTCCTTGGACGCCACGAAGGCCTTTGACAGGGTAGAGTGGCACTTTTTATGGCGGGTAATTGCCAGGATGGCTCTAGGTCAGCATTTTGGAGACCTGATTAGAGTCTTGTATGAATCTGCTAGGATACTGATGAATGACTCCATTTCCTGTGTAGAGGTACTCGGCAGGGTTGCCCGCTCTCCCCCCTTTTATTTGCTTTATACATTGAGCCTCTGGCGGCATAGGCACGGCAGCACCCAGGATTTAGTGGCTATGGTACAGGAGATCAAAATAATAAAATACTGCTCTACGCAGATGATGTTCTGATGTTTGTAACAAATCCAGTTACAGTAATTCCTGAGATAATTAACGCTCTAAGACAATATTAAAAACTTTCTGGCCTTCGGGTGAACTGGAGTAAATCCTCCCTACTGCCTCTGGATGAGGAGATCACCACACCGATCTCTGCACATCCTGCGTAAATCTGACGCATTAGCGTACTTGGGGGTTAAAGTCACAGTAGACTGCACAGCATATGGGAGACAGAACCTACACCCTTTCCTGCAGAGTCTGAAGTGCCATATTAATATATGGAACCAACTCCCTATTGGAATGGCAGATTGTATAGCCATCATTAGAATGGTGATTCTCCCCCAGATGCAGTTCTTCTTCTGCGCCTCCCCAGTGTGGATAAGCAATAATTGGCTAAAAAGATTAGAAGTATTACTCGGTAGCCAAGTCTTATAAACGAACTCAGTTCAGAATTATACATAGAAGTTATTATCCTCCCCTTTCTCTTTGGATATGAAGATTAGAGAAGATTCCAAATGTACTTGTTGTGGTTCAGTAGATGGGACCTTGCTCATGTCTTCTGGAATTGCCTGAGGATAGCCCAATATTGGGAAAATGTTTTTTGTGCTCTCCAGGGTAAACTGAATTGTTCCCTCACTTTTCTTCCAACCTTAGCGGTTCTTGGGGACCTGGGGGGGGGGTGCCAGAATGTAAGTTGAAAACAGTAGTATGTGTTTGTCTATTTTTGGCTAGACTAGTGATACTCCGTAATTCTGGGGTTCCTCTCTTCCTCCCTCTGTCAAGGAGTGGATTAATGTAACTGAACTGATAAACCAATATGAGCAAGTATGGTTTAGGAGACGTGGCACGAAAGGGGAGGGGGTATATAGGCGTCAATGGACTGGATGGGTAACTTAATCACAGATTAGGAACTGTAATTTTAGTAGAGCACAATATGAACTTATATGGGAGTACGTTCCCTTACGTGTGAACTTAGTTACTTTTTTCCTTTTTTTTTTTTTTTTCCTCTCTCGTGGTCCACTGGGGGTTAGGGGCGGGGGGGAGGATTTGATTTTAATGGTATGTGTTTACTGTACAATGGTTATGTCAACTGATGGGGGTTCTCCCACTATTGTAGTTTTGTTTGATTGGACAATGTGCTGAGATTGTAACCGAATGGTACGATGTTTATATGGTACTTTTTTTGTTATGGTCTTTTAGGTTAAAAACTGTCCTATTTCTTATTGTAAACGCATTGTACCTTGTGCACTTCTGATGTTCTTCTTTTACTATTTGTAATAATAAAGATATATTTAAAATAAATAAATAAATAAATCCCGCTGTCTGCCAGCTCTGTGGAGAAGGTGGATACAACCCGGGGACCACCTGGAAAACATGAATACATCCTAAGGTGTATGTGCTTATCCATGTTTTCCATGCAGGCTTCTTGCTGAGTGAACATCTCGATCTTCAGTTCAGATCCCGAATACAAACATAAATAAAAATGATCGTGATAAGTTTGGTTCGAACATTCACAAACAAATAACGAATGTACAGTATGAGCGTACATTTTGGGGCGTACAGATCCTCAGTTGCAAATCGTAAAATATGTAATAGCAGAGCAATTACGAGGTAGGTAGCATTAGCATATTTTTTATTCGTCCATGCATATATATGCAATGATGTGCATACATGTATCACACAATACGCACAAGCAGTGGCGAATTATAATGTGGGCGGTTTGGGCGGCCGCCCGGGGCCCGAGGCTCCGGGGGGGGGGCCCACATTATAATCCGCCACTGACTCTCTTGTACTGTCCCCCGGCTGATGCGCGGCTGCCGGGGGTGTCCCGTCCTATCCCCGGCAGCGCGCGCATCAGAGAGCTCCCAGTGCGCCTGTGGCTTCCAGCGCATGGGGAGCTCTCTGATGCGCGCGCTGCCGGGGATAGGACAGGACACCCACGGCAGCCGCGCATCAGCTGGGGACAGACCAGGAGGCGAGAGGCTCAACGGGGGAACGGATGGCAGGTGAGTTTTTTTTTTTTTGTGTTATCTGCTGTGCACAGGGGGGGGGGGGAGAGAGGGACCATCTATAAGGGGGGGGAAGAGGGCGACCATCTATAAGGGGGGAAGATGGGGACCATCTATAAGGGGGGAAGAGGGGGACCATCTATAAGGGGGGAAAAGGGGGACCATCTCCTATAGGATTAGCACCCTCCTCTCCTGACATCCTCTGTGCTGCTGTGACCTCCCCTATAGGATCAGCACCCTCCTCTCCTGACATCCTCTGTGCTGTTCGGGCTTCTTAAGAAAACTGTATTGTTATAACTTCGTCACTACCTCCAATAATTAGGCTCTCAAGCACAATTGCATCAGGGTGTTGGGCAAAAACTTGGCATTTCAACTTTCAATCAGAATTTGTCTATTTTAGGAGGATCCTTGTTTTGTCATACCATTTTATTTCTTGATAAAAACTTGTTGTGGGTGTCTTCAACCTTTATTGGATTTTGTGGCTGTTTCAAAGGCAGAAGCCGTCAGGTCTGTAGAGACCACTATATTGGCAGTTTTTTTTCATCTTCAATTTTAAATTAAATCAAATAATAAAAAAAAAAATCATTTTTTTTATTAAATCAAATCAAATGGGAATGTTGGAGGGCTCCAGGGCCAAAAAAAAAAAAAAAAAAAAATAATAATAATAATAGTAATTTTTGGAGTGTTTACCTCAAGGGCCTTAAACTCTCTTTTTGGTGCTAATTTTCTTTCCTTATGCCTTTAGGTGGAAGAACACACTGTTTAGCAGGCAGCATCAATCAGGTCGGTAGAGGCGGTAGTATTGGTTGGTTTTCCCATCAAATTCAATTACATTTTTTTTTTTTTTTTTATAAAAATTGCCTAAAAATAATTTTTGTCCTGGTTTGCCAGGGATACCGCACTTGCCCTCTCTTAGATACTCTTTAAAAGATTTCAAGTGTGAACATTCAAATTCCAGGGTCTCTTAGGAAGGCTGTATTGTTATCAATTCTCCTGTAACTTTCAGGATTTTTGGAGGGCTCACCTCACTCAAGGGTCTCAATTTCAATTTTCACATGGTTTCCATGAGAACCATACCCCTTTATGTGTAGAACGTTTCTGATCACATCACACAAGCACACACACAATGACAGTTAGCGGTGGGTGCTGCTTGATTTCACACTTGCCTATGCCATCTGTGGTTGCCATAGGCAACGTGATTTAAAGGGGTGCATGAAAATGTTTCTTTTGCCTAAAATTTGGCTTTCTGTCCATGGTAATGTAGAAGAAAGAAGGTTTCCTGGTGTTTTTTCCCACTTTACATAGAGGTTATATTGCGTTTGGAGTGCATTTTTGATAGGGTGTGATAGTGGTGTAATACTACGGCTTGGTAATGTTAGATGCACCCAGGCATGCTTCCCTTGCTGTCCCAGTTGCATTCCAGTGGTGTTGGCATCATTTCCGCAGGTGTCATTGAGGACTTGGTGAACCTCCAAGTGGTTGAATTTAGGTTTCCAAGAAATGACAATTTTTCTCCTAATAGACTTTAATGGGGTCCAGTATTCGATCAATAGCCGAACATTGTGGTCCAAATCAAATCGAATTTCGAGCTTTCAAATATTTCACTACTTGCTCATCTATAATGAATAGTTATGTGCAGTTTTTAGTCAATATATATACAGTACAGAGAGTTTTTAGAATTACAGTTTATTGTAGAGAATTATTCAGACCATTTTCCATCTCTTCCAGTCATTGGATTAGGAAGATATAATATCATAGTCTTATACTTACTTTCTATGCTGTAAGAGAATAGAAAGTCTCACAAAACAAGAAGAAAAAGATATAACCCAAAGAACAAAATCAGGGTCACTGTTATCAAGAGACAAGAATGGCGCTGATGCTGGACAAACAGACAGTGATCGTGGACAATCCCTTCAGGTGACAGACGCACATTCTAGGCTATATTGTAGTTAATAGGCAATTCCTCATAGTTCTCCATTTCACATAATTTTCTATCACCATCCAATAACAGAGACTATATGATAACTGGATTGGATTCATTACTTTTTTTTAATTAACTTTATTAATTAATTTTACTTCATTAATGAAAGTTCCTTGTTTCCCTGAAAATAAGACATCCTCCAAAAATAAGGCATAGTGGAGGATTTACAGGATAGCATAAAATAAGGAATGCCCCAAACATAAGACTCCCTCTGACACCAGGATTATGCGGAATTGTGATGACTACTGGTAGTATATAATAAATAGAGATAAGCAAAACCTCGAGCATGCTCAAATCAATCCGAACCTGAACGTTCGGCATTTGATTAGCGGTGGCTGCTGAACTTGGATAAAGCCCTATGTGGAAAACATGGATATAGTCATTGGCTGTATCCATGTTTTCCAGACAACCTTAGAGCTTTATCCAAGTTCAGCAGCCGCCACTAATCAAATGCCGATCGTTCGGGTTCGGATGGACTCGAACCCGAACCCGGTTCGCTCATCTCTAATAATAAATGTTCTTTTTTTCCCCAACACTATGTGTCAGGACGGGGAGGCAGAGACAAGACATGACAGTGAGCCCTAAAACTGAACCCACAAACTGTCCCTACCAACTTGCCTCACACGGCCCTAGGCAGCCGCGGACAACCACGATGACGTACCCTACACTGGGTACGTGCACACAGAATGAGACAGACAAACACAATATCGGATAGTAAACTACCAAGGGTCAACACCAGACGGGCAGCACAGTACAAAAACAAGTAGCAGTCGGATAGTCTAAAGTCAAAGCCAGAGGTCAGGTAACAGTCAAGCAAGCAAAAGGGAGTTAGGACGGGAAAAGCAGGAATAGACAGGGGGAGCTGGGACCAGGGTATTAAAGGGGTAGTGCTGCGCTCAGCAATTATTCACAGAATAACACACATTACAAAGTTATACAACTTTGTAATGTATGTTATGTCTGTAAATGGCCCCCTTCCCCGTGTCCCACCACCCCCGCCCGTGTACCTGGAAGTGTGGGGCATTATACATACCTGACGCATGTCGACCCTCTTCAGACAATGACGTCCTCTTCGGGCGGCCGGACGAACACCACCGACTGTCCCTAGTGCCAGCCACCCTCTGCAGCATCATCAGATGCTCAGCCGCGATTGGCTGAGCATAACTGTGCTCAGCCAATCGCGGAGGGGGGCCGGCATCAGGGATGGCAGGAGCTGTTCGGCCGGCCTCCAGAAGATGACGTCTTGGCACAAGATGGCGGACGGCCTCGACACGGATCAGGTATGTATAATGCACCACACTTCCAGGTACACGGGCGGGGGTGGTGGGACACGGGGAAGTGTGTGGTGCATTATACATTACCTGATCCGTGTCGAGCCCGTCCGCCATCTTGTGCCAAACGTCATCTTCGGACGGACGGCCGAATCCCTGCCGCCGCCCCCCCTCCGCCGCATCATAACGATGCTCAGCCGCGATTGGCTGAGCACAGTTATGCTCAGCCAATCGCGGCTGAGCAGCTGATGACGTTTGGCACAAGATGGCGGACGGGCTCGACACGGATCAGGTAATGTATAATGCACCACACACTTCCGGGTACACGGGCAGGGGGTGGTGGGACACGGGGAAGGGGGGAGATTCACAGACATAACATACATTACAAAGTTGTATAACTTTGTAATGTGTGTTATTCTGTGAATCATTTTTAGCGCCGCACTACCCCTTTAAGTGCTATAATGTAATGTATGCCAATTGCAACACTGCCATCTGGTGGTCACTGAAAAACAAACTAATAGCGGTAGTGTTAAACTAAAACACCCTTACATAGAATGACCAGCTAAAACAGTGCTGTATTATTTATGGATAAAACAGGTATGTAATTCCTCAGCTGGCCACCAATTAATCCAGAAAGTTTTTATTGATTGAAGAATTTATTTCTAAATAATTTGTGCAATTTTTTTGTTTATATGTACAGTAGTTAATTAGGTAATACATTCCTTATACTGAGATTTTCAACCGTCTTCTATTGTAAAGCTTTGTACTGCTTACTTGAATGAGATAATAGATGGGTATTAGTTATTGGCCTGAGGTTTTTTTTCTTTTTTCACATACTGTATAAAAGTTTACAATTCTATCAGATACAGATACAGAAAATAATCCCAACAGTAACAAGAGGCCCCAAGAATACAGAGTAGACGGCCACTTATTTAGACTCGCAGAATCGATTATTGCAGTTGTTGTTTTAGTTGTCCTTGTGGCTGTTGTAGAAGAGCTTGTAGCTGGGGGTGTTGTAGTAGAAGAGCTTGTAGCTGGAGATGTTGTAGTAGAAGAGCTTGTAGCTGAGGATGTTGTAGTAGAAGAGCTTGTAGCTGAGGATGTTGTAGTAGAAGAGCTTGTAGCTGGAGATGTTGTAGTAGAAGAGCTTGTAGCTGGAGATGTTGTAGTAGAAGAGCTTGTAGCTGGAGATGTTGTAGTAGAAGAGCTTGTAGCTGAGGATGTTGTAGTAGAAGAGCTTGTAGCTGGGGGTGTTGTAGTAGAAGAGCTTGTAGCTGGAGATGTTGTAGTAGAAGAGCTTGTAGCTAAGGGTGAAGCTTTCTGACATGAGCTCAGGGAATAAGATGAAATAATATTGGAACAGTAGATGTCGTTAGCACAGCCAAGTGCAGACTCAATTCCTGTGATGAAGTAAGAAAACACTGCAATGTTATTAGGGGATATCCACCTTCTTATCAAATCTAAAAAAATGTAGTATTAGGGAGCTTTCACACCTACCGGATCCGCAGCGGATCTCACGCTGCGAGTTTGCAGCAAAATCCGCTGCGGATCCTGTAGTGTGAAGCTCAATGGGTCCCATATGCTGCCTGCATGGGACCCGGCCCCTTTAACCCCTGCGCCGCCGCCGGCTGCCCACAGCTTACAGTCCCGGCCCCCTTAAACCCTCCCCCCCGGGGGGCCGGGGCAGCGATCGGGCGTGTGGGGGCGGGGGGTCGGGGTGCAGGATTTAAGGGGGCCGGGGCTGTAAACTGTGGGCGGCCGGCAGCGGCGCAGGGGTTAAAGGGGCCGGGTCCCATTTCTATTTTCGGATTTGCTTCTATTTTCGGATTGTAGTTTTGATTGTTTTTTTTTTTTACTTTTTGTACATGTGGTGTCCCACCACAGGTGTTTCTGTTGTATACACCCTTTACAAAAGCCTGTACCTATTGTACGTATGTGGTGATGAAGGTAGTGATAAAGTTTTACCACTAGATGTCATATTGTACAGCCAAAGTTACTAATGGGTTGCTGTTTTTTTTCTTGTACCATATTGATCTGTGAACCAATAGGAGTTCTTTCTTCTCTTCTCCTATCCTATATCTCTTTACTTCTGCATGCACACTCCTTACCCACTCACAGCTCACTTTAGATATGCTGAGGAAGGAAGTCACATGGGTAGAGGAAGTGTAGCTCAGTGTTAGTCAGGTTCCTGTGCAGAAAGGACCCAAGACAGGACAATCCCTGCTGCAGTCAAGCTGGGCCCTGGCTTATGCCAGGTCCCCTGTCAGGGACAGCAGAAACAGCCCAGAGAGGCTTTTGTAGCTAGACTCTGCAGAGACAAGATGCAACCTACAGCTTTTCTACAAGTAACGCTACACAACACTATGCAGTACTAAACCCCTTTCAAGAGAGGACAAGTCAGAGACAACCTCAACCAATGCCATGGACTAGGAGAGTCACAGAGCAGGACAGTATCCACAAACAGCAGTAAGCTACAGTAGGAACTGATCTAGATAGAGCAAAGTTGAGTTAAGCCTAGAAACTCTATCTCGCAGTGCGGGTGTCCGCAGGAAATCCTCAGCATTCCGCTCAACCCAGGTTACAAGGTCATGGCCCTGTGTCACCCTCTAGGACGGGTCCCCCAAATCTAGTGGGCATAAGGTGGTGCAAAGACTCAAAGGCTCAAAACACAGGCACAGGGATTCTCTTCTTATTATTCCTCTAAGTATTCTTCTACCTCATCCTCCAACATCCCGGCAGAGCACAGTACTACTTGGGTTGAGACTCTCTCTGCTACTCTACTTCTTGTATCTCTCAGCACACTACTCAGTCAGCACGACTGTATTCTCCACTATATTCCAAACACAGATCTGGTTGCTGTATTGTCAAGTGTTCGTCCACAAGTCAGGTGTATTATCAAGTGCTTTATATAGAGAACCCTATACTGTCAAGGGAAATCTGTATGACTGGCTGCACACTTTGTGATTCTTCACCACACATCGACACAGTGTACACTATAGCCTTGGGACACTTCCCCTTTCTGTGGTTGGCAGTTTTAATAGTCCGGGAGGGTCACTGCACCACTCCGGCCCACCTTGATATCATCCCAAGGGACCCCGTAGCAGCAAGAGTGTCATCACACCTGTGCGCCCACTTGGCACTGATGTCACTAATTAACATCTTAAAGATTTCCAAGAACTGTTTTCTCTATATTGCAATCGCAAGTCACTGAGGACTAAGCACCACACCACCTATTGCCCTGAAGATATGTGCCCCAACACAAATCATCCTAGTGTGCATAAAAGTGGGGGAGCCATCTTTATTACATTGGAACTGTGTTCTTTATTTGCAAAGTGCGTCACAACTTCTGAACAGCCTGCCAGCCAAAACGTGGGAAAGCTGTCCAAAAGCACAGGAAGGACTATCTAAAAGCGTGCCAAAGTCTCAACACTGCCCCCTGGCGAAATTCGACAGCACCAAGTTGTTTCCAGGAGGACCCCTGATGGTGAGACACCTCCTTGCTTGCACTTCCGTTGAGGCCATGATTGTGAAGGCCGACGCCCAAGAACGTCCCCTGCGCTCTGGCGGAAGTGATGCCTTCGCCCTTAATGGTGACAAGATGGTGAATGGAGAACAGCATGTCCTAGATGCTGCGTCACAAGTAGAGATGAGCGAATACGATTCGAGATGGTATTCGATCGAATATTGCGGTATTCGAAAGATTCTAATTCAATCGAATAATGTGGCGAATACCCAGGAAACATTCAAAAGCCCTCCCATTGTTTGGCAAAGTTGGCGCTTTTTTAATCCAATCACCATGCAGGGAGGCCGTGAGGGACCCTGGGAGTACGCCCGCAGCGCGAAAATGGCGTCTACCCTCATTGGATGGCTGAACCACATGACCTTGAATCTTAAATACTCTGCTCCCGCCTCTCGACCGCAGATGTGCTTTCAACCTAGCCAGGGAGAGATCTTGGAGCAGGGAGAGACAGGTTTTTAGTAGCGTTTTTGTCAGGCAAGCTTACTTCAGAACCCAAAAGTCCTTTTAAGAGCTAAGATAAAGCAAAAAAGTAATCTCTGAATCCAAAGCACTTCTTAGTGCTAAGACATAGATGATAACAGCAGCAGCATCAGCAGCTGTATTCATTCCAGTACCCTGTGTGTACAAGTGACTCATAGTGTCCCTGGTGTAGCCCACTAAGGGCACGTGATACATACGGTCCCAGTAGCCCAGTAAAGGCACGTGATATATACTGTTCCAGTAGCCCACTAAGGGCACGTGATACATACTGTTCCAGTAGCCCACTAAGGGCACATGATACATACTGTTCCAGAAGCCCAGCAAAGGCACGTGATACATACTGTTCCAGTAACCCACTAAGGGCACATGATACATACTGTTCCAGTAGCCCAGTAAAGGCATGTGATACATACTGTTCCAGAATGCGTGATACGCGCGAATAACATGACGCTCTACAGACGCACATCGAAATAATGTATGTAATGCTGCGGAAGAAATACGAACGAAATGTGTGAACATTGCCGTAAACGTTCATAAAGGGTTCACAAATATTTTTCCTTCGCAACTGCAGAGAGTGGCATTATACTGTGATTTTGCGACGTTGGGTGCACCCAGGCATGCTCCCTCTAATGTCCCAGTATCATTCCGGAGGTGTTGGCATCGCCTAGGGAGGTTTCATGAGGGACTTGGTGACCTCCAAGTGGTCGAATTTGGATTTCCAAGTGTCGAGAAGTTTTTTTCCCATAGACTATAATGGGATTGAATATTCGTTCAAATAGTCGAATCTCAGAGACTATTCGATTCGAAATCTCGAAAGTCGAATATTTAACTACTCGCTCATCTCTAGTCACAAGCCTTATCCGAGATTGTGGAAGCTCTTGCCCGCTGGTCAGCAGCCTCTGCGGAGAGGTACCCACACATGGCAGGTCCTCTTCCTGCTTTTACTGGTCTAGAACAGCAGCTGAGACCTCCGGCCACGCAGCCAACAGCCTGAGAAGAGATACCAGGAGGTGAGGGACATTTCTTTAAGATCCAGGACCCTGATCAAGAGATTGAGCCGTACTCCGAGTTCTCCGTCTATGAAGAGGATGAGTACGCAGCAAAAGTTGCCTTTGATGATGATGAGTGCTAGGCTATCCCGGCGCCACCGCCCTACTCCAAGACTCCGGCCCCAGCAGAGCCACTAGACCGCAACCATTCTGAGCCGGGACCGTCTCCACTACCTCTGCTGCCACAGAGAGCTTGCAGAAGCAAGACGCAGCAGCTCCATGATGTTATTCGAGACATTGGTCCGGCTAAGCAGCCACCCTTCTGTCATCCGGCAGCAGAACGGAAAGATGAACTGGCAGTGACAGCTCCATCCCGGACTAGTGACACAGCTACCCGTTAAGTGACCGCATAAGAGCTGGAAAAGAAGTTCTTTAGACGATATGATCAGCCACAACCTAGTGAGAGACCCCTAGAAAGGTGGAGAGCCACTGTGATATCGTTTGATAAAGAAAAAGGCTTTGGGGTTATTCAAGACTCCTACCCTGGTGAGCACATCCGTGGGAGTCGTCAGGCCGTTGAAAGGGCATATCTTCCTGGTACTCGCCATAACCTGAAAGAAGGTGAGATCGTTGAATATACACCATATATGTTTGAGAGAGAAAAGTGGGCTACAGCTGTCACCCGGCCTAAGTTCTATATCCAGGAGCCCTTTAAGCCAACTGCATCACAGGACTGAAAGTGACCTGGGAAGCTTATCGCCGACGGAAAGCCATAGAGGAACATGTCATTGTGGTCACTACCACAGGTTCCAAAGCTCCATCACCAACCAGACAAGATGACAGGCGGAAACCCGCTGCTGCAGCCACTGCCGCCCCTCCTGCTGCAGCTGTGACAGAAGTCCACACTGTCTCCCAGGTACAGCCTCAGGTCATCTACAACATTGCTGTGACCACAACTCCAGCACCTGTTACTACTACTGCTACAGCCTCTACCATGACTAAGGAGTGCATTTGCTGTAAGAGACTTGGACGCAGGAGATTGCTTCCAGCTCAACCCAGAAAGAGATTGACAGCTGCAACTCTGGCATCTCGAGCCTCTCAAACCTTCTAAAGAGTGTCCCCCAAAAGGCACTGAAAAGGACGCTATGCTGTCCCTTAGGCAGTTTGACTGAGCTGCTCTGTTGAGCAACGTTGGCTTCTACATTCGTGTGTCCCCTGTTCTCAACAGCCCCTGTTCAAGATCCCTGCACCTGGCTTAGCCGTGATTCAACTTTCCTTTCTCCCCTTTTCTTGTGAGGATGGAGTCTCGCCGTTTACAGAAAAGCTGCATCACCATTTAGGGTGTATATGGACAGATGCATCCAGTACCAAAGTTTTTTTGTGAACGATTGTACTATTGCCCAAACCAAACTTTTATGTGTACACGTACAAGTATTCTAATATATACTATTGTTTTATAACCCATGCTGTGCCTTAACAAACGTCCAGTCTTTTTCTCAAGGTGTTACGCCATTGACGGCTTTTCTCAAGTGGGGGAGTATGTGGTGTCCCACCATGGGTGTTTCTGTTGTATAAACCATTAGCAAAAGCCTGTACTTATTGTACTTATGTGGTAATGAAGGTAGTGATAAAGTTTTATCACTAGATGTCAGTATTGCCCATATCTGAGTATTGCAAGCCAAAGTTACTAATGGGTTACTGTTTTTTTTTTTCTTGTACCACATGTATCTGTGAACCAATAGGTTCCTGTGCAGAAAGGACACAAGACAGGACACTCCCTGTTGCAGTCAAGCTGGGCCCTGGCTTATGCCAGGTCCTCTGTCAGGGACAGCAGAAACAGCCCAGAGAGGCTTTTGTAGCTAGAACCTGCAGAGACAAGATGCAACCTACAGCTTTTCTACAAGTAACGCTACACAACACTATGCAGTGCTAAACCCCTTTCAAGAGAGGACAAGTCAAAGACAACCTCAACCCATGCCGTGGACTAGGAGAGTAACAGAGCAGGACAGTATCCACGGACAGCAGTAAGCTAGGAACTGATCCAGATAGAGCAAAGTTCAGTTGAGCCTAGGAACTCTATCTCGCAGCGCAGGTGTCCACAGAAAAATACTCAGTATTCCGCTCAACCCAGTTAACAAGGTCGGGGCCCTGTGTCACCCTCTAGGACGGGTCCCCCAAATCTAGTGGGCATAAGGTGGTGCGAAGACTTGGGTTGAAGACTACTTGGGTTTAGACTCTCACGACATCCTCCTCTCTGCTACTCTACTTCTCAGCACGCCACTCAGTCAGCACGACTGCATTCTCCACTGTATTCCTATCACAGATCTGGTTGCTGTATTGTCAAGTGTTCATCCACAATTGTTATTGCGCCAGGCCACTCCACTGAGGGTAGTAGTAGGTGGTAGTACTGGGTAGGAACCCGGGTAGCCACTTGCCTGATGTTATGTCACAGTTTTGGCACGAGGGATAGCAGCTAACCAGCGGGGACCTGACCATGCGGAGGCCGAGCAATTCTTCGTTGCCCCTAGTCAAGGCACCAATAATTAAACCAATGCCAGGGTTCAGAAACAACGGTACTTGTGTGTTTATTGAAACGGTGATAACTAGTAGCAACAGTCTCTCCAGATGCAACCGGGAATAAGGCAGACTTGGATAAGGCAGAGTAATGGGTGATGCTGCAATAGGCTGTGATGGTAGCGTTATTTGGAATAAGGAAACTGAATGATGAGAGTAGTAGTACTGGAGTTATGATACCGGGCGGAATGGAGTTGAGAAGAATACTTGCTATTGATGATGAGAGAGATGATGAGAGTAGTGAATGAAGACGGCACCCAGATCTTTAGTGGAGATGAGGATCTTGAAGGACTTGAGGATAGAAAACCAGGTCCCGTCTGGACCGGAGCACCTCTGGTAACGCTCGAGCAGCAGAGCACACGTGCCCCTCTCCTGACAGTGGAGGGAGGACACACACACACATGACCTGTCCCCTTGAAGGTAGAAGACAGGGCTCAGGAACAACAGAGCAACACACCCTTCTCCCCTAAAGGTGGAGAGAAGACTGAGGTAGGACAGGAAGTCACATGGTATCCCCAGCCAAAGCTCGACGGCTATTGGAGTTACCATGGCAGCAGGGGCAGTCACCTGACATCAAGCTATTGCATCATCACACCATTAGGCATATTGGACTGAATATACATGAGAAGAACCATACTTGAACACTGGGGGGGCAACATAATACGATTAGGCACTGATAACTGAATATGCATGAGAAATAAATGACATAACAGACCTGAATACTGAGAGGGGTGACATAATATAGCAGTTTGCAGTGGGACTATGTTTCCAGAACAGAACTGACTATAATAAAGGTGCAGACAGAGAGCCACAGAAAAATACTCTGCTCTGGGACACTGCATTATCGAGTGTATTATCAAGCGCTTTATCAAGAGAACCCTATACTGTCAAGGGTAATCTGTATGACTTGTTGCACACAAGTACCTTCAAGTAAAACAAGCTATTTTATGGTAAAGTGACTTTGTGATTCTTCACCACACACTGACACAGTGTACACTATAGCCTTGGGTCACTTCCCCTTTCTGTGGGTGGCAGTTCCGATAGTCCAGGAGGGTCACTACACCACCCCGGCCCACCGTGATATCATCCCAAGGGACCCCGTAGCAACCCGACAGGACACTGTCCATAGGGGAAAAGGGTACAACCGGCCTTGTAAAATAAAAGCAGGAGTGTCATCACACCTGTGTGCCCACTCCGCACTGGCGTCACAAATTAACATCCTAAGGCCCGGCGGTACCTCGGCCAACCATCACCGGAGTGGCGTCACATTTCACCATCTGGTGAAGTGATCGGCCGTGCCTCCGACACAACATCACCGGAGGTTACCACATACATTGTTATGTTGGCTGCCACCTTGCCTCCTCTGTTCTTAACAACATTTAGTGACATGCTTTACAGCAAGACTCATGGATATCTGTCTATTATCTCGGTGAGTAAAACCCGGCACTCACCAGTAAATGCTCAAACGATTTATTGAACATATCCAATATAACAAACAGGGTGCGTTTCAGTGATAGACTTTATCATCTGCCAAGGCCGAAACGTGCCCTGTGTTTTTTATATTAGATAAATGAATCTACAATAAATCTAGAGCATCTTTCTCTTTCTTATCTCTGTGAGACATTACTGAGTCCACTCTGTGACCTGTGAAGAGGTCATTCCACAGGGAGCTGCTATTGTCTCCTCTATCTACTGTTGTCACATGTACAGATCACTTTACAGCAGTCTCCTCTTATCACTACAGACAGAACAGGAAGTCTCAGCTTACGTTTAGTCCCAGTGGTGAGAATTAAAATTGCAAGATCTCAGGATTATTATAAATAATTTAATTACAAAAAGGTTCAGAAGCAATAGAAAATCCTGGGATATGCTATACCCCTATTGTGTCTATTACTTGTAATATAGGAACCCACTTCAACACATATTACACGGAATAAACATGGGCATACTCCTTACAAAAAGCGCTATTTATCCATGATTAATAAAAAAAAAATAATAATACACAGTAAAAACAGTTTCATTAAAAGATTCAGCAGCAATGATTACAGAAACAATCACGCAATACAATGTAAGTCAGGAGCACCAATATCTTTTACTCTATGGGCCTTCTGTGCAGTATATTACATTAATGCATGCTCATACTATTCTAATCACACCAGCATATCTTATATATCCATATACATGTGACCAAAAGGTACCAATTTCTTCCACGAGTCATGCCTTCCTACACCCATTTAACCCATTCACACAACGTTCTTACGTGTGATTTGCAATCTTCCTCTGGGCACCATATATCCAATTAAAGTGCCAAATTGTGTAACTAAGTGCAAACAGTTAATAAAATTCTACAAAATTCTATCCATATATATATAAATAATGTAGTGCCACCGTTCATATAAACCAAAACATTGACCAATTGAAAAAATTCCAAATGAATCACATAAAAAAACGCAACAAAAAATAAAATTATATCTATCTATTTACCGTATTTTTTGCTTTATAAGACGCAACTGTCTATAAGACGCACCCCTGATTTGGACCACTGAAAACAGGAAAAAAGTATTTTATGATAATTAAACTTTCCTGGTGGTCTAAGGTCAAGAAGGGGATAATGCAGTGAAGGGGTCAAAGTTTATTAAAATGAAAGTGTCTTGTATCTACACATACACAGCTACTGCATGCACAACACACTCAGCTCTGCTACACCATACACTCTCAGCTCAGCTACACACTTAGCTCTGCTACACCATACACTCTCAACTCAGCTGTATCACACACACTCAGCTGTACAAACATATCCACAAACACACACAATGTTATATCAACACACACACACACACACACACACACACACACACAGGGTAACACACACACATAACTCTGCTGCTCTGTACTTAGACGCAATCATTTAGTGTAGGACCTGCGGGAATGTGAGCTGAAGGACCTTCGCTGATGTCACAGTGACTGTGACATTACCGAAGGTCCTTTAGCTTCTGAAGGTCCTTCAGCAGGTTGCCGTGCATATCCCCTCCCGATTTCTCTCCTGCCGGGCACTGATCTCACTGATTAGTACCGACAGGAGAAGGGAGAGGACTGCACAGCTGATGCAGCCTTCCGGAGCATCAGGGAAGGAGACAGGGCTTTCTGACAATGTCGGACTGCCCTGTCTCCTGAATGTAAGACATTTTCTTGCTAAAAAGTGCGTCTTATAAAGCGAAAAATATGGTATCTATCCATCTATTTATTCTCTTCTACCCTTTGTAAAAAGTATATACAAAATAATAAATCTTTATATATAATCTTTTTCCCTTTTTAATGGATTTTCATAAAGAGAAACAAAGCTGCACTGTTCATTTAGGCCTGATGGTGTTTAAGTACCTAGCATCGTAATCCAAAGCCAATTCTTCTACACTAAAATCCTCCTCACGTCACCTCCCCTGATGCCACTCTCTACTTTTTCTATTCCCCTAACTCAGAATGTTTTGGGGTCACTTCCATGGAATACTTTGAAATGACAAGGAATGGTTTTCAAACTTTCCACTTTTCCACATATTCTTTACTGTAGTGAGTCCAATATATATTTTGCCGCAGCCACACGTGGCGTAATACATCACTTGTGTACTACTACAAGATATATAATCACGGACAGTGAATTGCTTGGATCCATCTGCAGTTGCAAATGTTCCGCTCCACATTGGGGCAAGCTATACAATTGCCAAAGGGGTAACACCCCGTCCTGGGACACCCTGCAAATCCTTAAGATTGTTACCTCTCCTTAACTTCTAAAACCTCTTTCTGAGGTGGCAGCAGAAAGCAATGTGTCAGACAAAAATAATACATTTCCTGCATGACATAAAGCAACTGATAATTATGGGAAGACTTGAGATTTTGAAATAGAAGTAAATGACAAATTACTTGATTTGAAAGAAAAACATTTTCACTGGAGTACCTCTTTAAATAGTAGCCGGGTAAACAGCGCAGCACCATTACTGTTTCTGTCATTCTGAAAACAATGCTGGAGATCAAAATAAAAAAAAGCAATGCTGTAACCGTCACAGAATCTGGTGTGAGACCTTCAGGATACTGTTGATGTTTTTGGATATTTCTTATATGAATTGATTTAATTATTTATATATGGGTTCACTTCCTACTATATGTATTTAGAAATAATCTGGTTTCACTTGGCTATACCATGACCGGTGATAAGCAATGGTGTTTTAAAGGAGAATTTTGGGCAGACTGATATTTTTCAAAAGTGCCAAGGAGAATGAAAAAATAACATCCACTTACCTCCCCAGCTTAAGCGCTGCTCCCGCTTACTGATGCTCCGCCCTCCTGGCCATAACATTGCAGAGTCGCTCAGCCAGTCAGGGGCCATAGCCAGGGGTCCTCAGACTAGCTGAGTGAGCCTGACATGTCATGTCCCAGGATGGGGGCTGAAGCATCAGGGGCTATGGGGCTGGAGCCGGGGAGGTAAGTGCATTTTATTTCTTTCATCCTCCCCCTCCCTATCATTTTTAAATAAAATCGGTTGGCCCGAAATTCTCCTCTAACATTTTAAACATTGTTTGTCCCATGTGAAATATTTTAAGAAAGGATATTCTGTTAAAATGGTCATCTCATTGTGAGGTGCAGAACACATTGCCAGCTCTTTGACGGCTCCAGTGGTGTGTTTTGTGATTCTTGTACATGATACACGTTTCTGTGTCCGCCTCTCTCTCTCATGGACCAGTTCACCACTTCAACAACACAACATTGCCATATGGTGATATTCCACTCATACTATTGACTCACAAGGTTGTTGTCCGTACCTGAGGGGGATTGATATGTAACATTGTAGCATTTAGTCTGGACTCCTGTGCATTCCAATGTTGCAGAAGACTTTATGACAGGATCAATGAAAAGACAATATAATCCATTCCCCACTGCAAATAAACAGATACAAGATTAAAAGGCATAAACAGTGTTAGGATTGGAACAGAGAGACACAAGGACAGGTGAGCCCTGAAGCTGGCACCTACTCCACTGTCCCTACCTACTTGTCTCAGATGCTCTAATTAGCAACGGACAACTGGACGGCAGTCCCTGATCTCACTGAAGTAGAAGCAAGACAATACGAACAGCCTCGGACTGGGCCACCGGAGGATCCTCCAAGAGGCCCCGGCCCCCATGCAGGCCGCACACTGTTGGTCGGGCGCCAGGGCCCCCAAACAGTGACAAGTGCTGCCGCTCCATCAATGCTGTCACCTGACTGGGCCCTCCCTTACCCAGTCAGATGACAGCATTCCCTGCCCCCGGCAGAGCAGACAGCAATCCACCCAGGCGTAGTGGGGGCCCCCTTCCAGCCGAACTGCCCACCGTCCCGTCCTATCATTCCTCCTGTGACCGCAAGCAGTGTCTTGCTTGCAGTCACAAGAGACAGTCTGGCCCCTGCTTATGCACGGCTCCCTGGAGGGTGTCCCAGGGATTCCAATGAGCTTGGTGTGAGCCGAGCATCAGCTGGAGGAGAGGAGGAGAAGACAGCTGATGGTGGAGTGAGTTGTTAGGTGAGATTTTTTTTTTTTTTTAATCTGCTTTGCACAGGGGGGACAACATTAGGGGGGCAAAACAGGGGTGCCATCTTTAAGGGGGACAAAACAGGGGTGCCATCTATAAGGGGGACAACATAAGGGGGATAAAACAGGGGTGCCATCTATAAGGGGGACAACATAAGGGGGGCCATCTATAAGGGGGACAACATAAGGGGGACAAAACAGGGGGGCCATCTATAAGGGGGACAACATAAGGGGGACAAAACAGGGGGGCCATCTATAAAGGGGACAACATGTGGGAGGCATTTATGAGGGGGACAACATGGGGGGGCGTATACAATAGGGCATGCAAGGAGGGGCAATCTAATAAATCTAATATAAGGGGACTACACAGAGGGGGGCTCTACCTCAGGCCCATCGATAATAGTGATGATTGAACTGTAAATTGTAAAGAATTGTAAAGTGCTGCGGAATCTGTTGGCGCTATATAAATAAAAATGATTATCATTATTATTATTATTATTATCCCCTTAACCCTTAGGCAACCCTGGGCGTACCTGTACGTCCTGGGCCACCTACGGCTGTTCAGAGCAGGGCCGCACGCTGAACCGCCGCGGTCCCGGGTGCCGCATGTAGCCCGGGACCGCGGTTATTAGCAGGCATGGTCCGATCGCCGTGCCCGCTAATTAAGTACTCGGATGCAGCTGTCAAAGTTGATAGCTGCATCCGATTAGCTTATGCAGCCATTCCCTGGTGTCTAGTGGGGTGGAGGAGCCCCGGAGGAGCAATCCACACGTCCGGCTCGGGACGGGGACTGCATCATAATGGCTCTGATCCCGGGTCGGCACTCTATTGCTTCCGGCTGCAGCAGCAGGAAGTAATCCAGTGCCTATCTCATTAATCTATGCTGTACAGTCATGGCCAAAAGTCTTGAGAATGATACAAATATAAATTTTTACAAAGTCTACTTCTTCAGTTTTTGGTAATTTGCATATACTCCAGAATGTTATAAAGAGTGATCAGCTTAACAGCAATTACTTGTCAATATTTACTTAGAAAATGAACTTTATCCCCCAAAACACATTTTAACATCATTGCAGCCCTGCCTTAAAAGGACCAGCTAACATCATTTCAGTGATTGCTCCATTAACAGAGGTGTGGGTGTTGATGAGGACAAGGCTGGAGATCAATCTGTCATGATTAAGTAAGAATGACACCACTGGACACTTTAAAAGGAGGCTGGTGCTTGGCATCATTGTTTCTCTTCTGTTAACCATGGTTGTCTCTAAAGAAACATGTGCAGTCATCATTGCACTGCACAAAAATGGCCTAACAGGGAAAAGTATCGCAGCTAGAAAGATTGCACCTCAGTCAACAATCTATCGCATCATCAAGAACTTCAAGGAGAGGGGTTCCATTGTTGGCAAAAAGGCTCCAGGGCGCCCAAGAAAGACCAGCAAGCGCCAGGACTGTCTCTTAAAAGTGTTTCAGCTGCGGGATGGGGCTACCAGCAGTGCAGAGCTTTCTCAGGAATGGCAGGTGTGAGTGCATCTGCACGCATTGTGAGGCGGAGACTCTTGGAGCAAGGCCTGGTCTCAAGGAGGGCAGCAAAGAAGCCACTTCTCTCCAGAAAAAACATCAGGGACAGACTGATATTCTGCAAAAGGTACAGGGAGTGGACTGCTGAGGACTGGGGGAAAGGTACAGGGAGTGGACTGCTGAGGACTGGGGTAAAGTCATTTCCTCCAATGAATCCCCTTTCCGATTGTTTGGGACATCTGAAACACAGCTTATTTGGAGAAGAGGAGGTGAGCGCTACCACCAGTCTTGTCTCCTGCCAACTGTAAAGCATCCTGAAACCTTTCATGTGTGGGGTTGCTTCTCAGCCAAGGGAATCGGCTCTCTCACAGTCTTGCCTAAAAACACAGCCATGAATAAAGAATGGTACCAGAATGTCTTCCAAGAGCAACTTCTCCCAACCGTCCAAGAGCAGTTTGGAGATCAACAATGCCTTTTCCAGCATGATGGAGCACCTTGCCATAAAGCAAAGGTGATAACTAAATGGCTCAGGGAACAAAACATAGAGATTTTGGGTCCATGGCCTGGAAACTCCCCAGATCTTAATCCCATTGAGAACTTGTGGTCAATCATCAAGAGACGGGTGGACAAACAAAACCCAACAAATTCTGACAAAATGCAAGCATTGATTGTGCAAGAATGGACTGCTATCAGTCAGGATTTGGTCCAGAAGTTGATTGAGAGCAGCCGGGGAGAATCGCAGAGTTCCTGAAGAAGAAGGATCAACACTGCAAATACTGACTTGCTGCATTAAAGGACAACTCCCGCGGGACCCCAAAAAAAAAAAAAAACACAGACACACACAGACACCATACTCACCATCTCTCCGGTGACGATCGCCACTCGATTCGCCCGCCGTCCGCCTCTCCGTCGCCGCCGTCCGCCATCCAGCGATGTCTCCAACTTCCGGGTCCAGGGGATGGAAAAGGCTGCCAGTGCGCTTGCGCACCGGCAGCCTTTTCATTGGCTGGAGCGCATCACATGGCTTCCAGCAAGCTCAGCCAATCAGGGCTGAGCAAGCTGGAAGCCATGTGATGCGCTCCAGCCAATGAAAAGGCTGCTGGTGCGCATGTGCACCAGCAGCCTTTTCATCCCCATTCACTTTGCATGAAGACGCCGAGGAGGAAGAAGACCCGGACCGCCCCTCGGCTCTGACGTCGTCGTCACCAGATGCCGCCCCGGAGAAGAGGACCGTGACGATCGTAATAGGTAATGTATACATTCCTTAACTTCCGGGGTGGGGGGTCGGGGGTCCGAAAGTGGGGGAAGGGGGCCAGGCTGGGTATTTAACCACATTACAAAGTTATATAACTTTGTAATGTGTGTTAAATGAGCAAAAAAAAATTTTTGTGGGAGTTGTCCTTTAACTCATTCTAACTGTCAATATAAGCTTTTGTTACTCATAATATGATTGCAATTATATTTCTGTATGTGATAAAAACATCTGACAAACACAAATAAAAACCAGAGGGCAGCAGATCATGTGAAAATAGAATATTTGTGTCATTCTCAAAACTTTTGGCCATGACTGCAGACAAGGGGGAGCTGGGATCAGGGTATTAAACCTAAATAGCTAGCATGGAAAGGCAGGCTTCAGCTTTCTTTCATGCTGACCAAGGGCGCGGTCCAGATCCTCATTGGACCGGCGCTTTGATCTCCCAGGCTCCAGACAGGCAGAGGAACCAGTCCATCAGACAGACCCATCAGCTTCTCTGCTGAATTCCGGCATTTCCAGGAAGCTGAGAAGCGAGCGAGCTTGTAACACAAAAGCAACAACAGGCCCAGTTCACACCAGGATACTGCACAATCCTGACAGGTAGACTATATGTTTTGGGTACTTCTTTATTTGTAGATATCTTGTATAAAAGTACGTTAAGGGGTAGGGGTGCTATAAATTCACTTTCTATTTGTACTCAATGCTTAGATTGATCATAGCTGTGCCACAGCCTAATCTGATCCAACAGGGTGGCATGATAATAATATGTCACGTTAGGAAAGCCAAGGCCTCCTTTGGCAATTGGTTAATAAAGAGTTTTGCTATTGACTCTAGCTCTTCTACGATTCCAAGCATATCGGAGGAGGGAGAAGCGGTGAGCTGAATAAGGTAAATTACTAAAGAAATAGAGAATTTTCGGTATCATCATTTTAATGGACGATATGCATCCTATCCAAGACAAATCATGGGTTAAGTATTCTGTCATTAATTTATGTATGGACTTGTCAGGATAGGCAAAATGGCATACACAAACAAGGACAGTGAGCCCTGAATAGTCCCTACCTACTTGCCTCAACGACCCTAAATGGCCATGGACAACCACAAAGGCGTTTAATATGTGGAACAAATAACATTGACAGACAAACAAACACAATAAGAGAAGTCAGACAAACCAGGTAAGCAACAGTTGGGCGGCGCAGTATAAAAACAATAAGCAGGTGGATAGTCGGGGTACGATGTAGATCAGGGCTGGCGGCAATAAGCAAAGTCGAGGTAGGCAATCGAGGTCAGAAACACAGAGAACAGAGAGAAGAGATAGGGAGCTGAGCAGGCAAGTAAAATCTTAAGATGCTTTTACACTTAACGATTATCGTGCGAATTTGCGCGATAACGATCGAATTCGAACGATAATCGTACGTGTAAACGCAGCGAACGATCAAACGACGAATGAGAAATCGTTCATTTTGATCTTTCAACATGTTATCAAATCATCGCTCGCAAAAAATTCGCAGATCGTTCCGTGTGAACAGTCGTTCGCCGATTTAAACAATGTGTGAGATAGGCTTAAGCGATCGCAAAACGATTTTCCGTACGATATATCGTACCGTCTAAACGCTGATCGTTATGAAAAAAAAAATCGTTACTCCGACATCGTTAATCGTACGATCGGGCCAATTATCGTTTCGTGTAAACGCACCTTTATAGTCAGCAGGGAAAACAGGAGTCTGCTGCTATCTATCCAGAATTAGAGACTGGGTCCAGCAGCTGATAGGACCAGCTCTGATCCCAGCACCAAGCTCGGCCGAGCAACTCTAGCGATGCCGTAACCCCTTTACTTCCAGAAGTCTGACAGGCAAGGCGTGTGTGGCTGGAAATTCCAGACACAATTCAGACAGGGAAAAAACACAGACAGAAACTCATCGGTTCCTCGGCCTCCCGGCATGGACCGAGAGGCACAAAGTCACATTCCTAACAGGACTTTAAACATAAGGGATAATTAAGCAAGAATAGGGTGGAAGAGGGATACCCAAGCTTAAACCCCAAATAAGGGAGACCAGTCGTTACCAATAGGAACATATACTGTTCTTTCAGTTTGAGGCTAACCTGGGGGACTAAACACATTTGCGACTTGGTGACATTAACCTTATAGTATGAAACTTTACAAAGGTTCACCATTCACCATTAAAGGGTCTATGCAGGAAAAAGGTAATAATGCAGTGAAGGAGCAGCAGTAGTCATTGGAAGCCAGTGGAGGTCCAGCAATAGTCATTTGAGGCCAGTACAGGAGCAGCAGTAGTCAACATGGAGGCCAGGCAGGAGCAGCAGTAGCAAACATGGAGGCCAGGCAGGCGCAGCAGTAGCCAACATGGAGGCCAGGCAGGAGCAACAGTGGCCAACATGGAGGCCAGGCAGGAGCAGCAGTAGCAAACATGGAGGCCAGGCAGGAGCAGCAGTAGCCAACATGGAGGCCAGGCAGGAGCAACAGTGGCCAACATGGAGGCCAGGCAGGAGCAGCAATAGTCAACATTGAGGCCAGGCAGGAGCAGCAGTAGCCAACATGGAGGCAAGGGCAGGCACAGCAGTAGTCAACATGGATGCCAGTGAAGGCCCAGCAGTAGCCAACATGAAGGCAAGGGCAGGCACAGCAGTAGTAAACATGGATGCCAGTTAAGGCCCAGCAGTAGCCAACATGGATGCCAGTTAAGGCCCAGCAGTAGTCAACATGGATGCCAGTTAAGGCCCAGCAGTAGCCAACATGGAGGCAAGGGCAGGCACAGCAGTAGTCAACATGGATGCCAGTGAAGGCCCAGCAGTAGTCAACATGGATGCCAGTTAAGGCCCAGCAGTAGCCAACATGGAGGCCAGGCAGGAGCAGCAGTAGCCAACATGGAGTCAAGGGCAGGCACACCAGTAGTCAATATGGATGCCAGTGAACGCCCAGAAGTAGCCAACAAGGGGGCAAGGGCAGGCACAGCAGTAGTCAACATGGATGGCAGTTAAGGCCCAGCAGTAGCCAACATGGAGGCAAGGGCAGGCAAAGCAGTAGTCAACATGGATGCCAGTGAAGGCCCAGCAGTAGCCAACATGAAGGCAAGGGCAGGCCCAGCAGTAGTCAACATGGATGCTAGTTAAGGCCCAGCAGTAGTCAACATGGATGCCAGTTAAGGCCCAACAGTAGCCAACATGGAGGCCAGGCAGGAGCAGCAGTAGCCAACATGGAGGCAAGGGCAGGCACAGCAGTAGTCAACATGGATGCCAGTGAAGGCCCAGCAGTAGCCAACAAAGAGGCAAGGGCAGACACAGCAGTAGTCAACATGGATGCTAGTTAAGGCCCAGCAGTAGCCAACATGGAGGCAAGGGCAGGCACAGCAGTAGTAAACATGGATGCCAGTTAAGGCCCAGCAGTAGTCAACATGGATGCCAGTTAAGGCCCAGCAGTAGCCAACATGGAGGCAAGGGCAGGCACAGCAGTAGTCAACATGGATGCTAGTTAAGGCCCAGCAGTAGTCAACATGGATGCCAGTTAAGGCCCAGCAGTAGCCAACATGGAGGCAAGGGCAGGCACAGCAGTAGTCAACATGGATGCTAGTGAAGGCCCAGTAGTAGTCAACATGGATGCCAGTTAAGGCCCAGCAGTAGCCAACATGGAGGCCAGACAGGAGCAGCAGTAGCCAACATGGAGTCAAGGGCAGGCACACCAGTAGTCAATATGGATGCCAGTGAACGCCCAGAAGTAGCCAACAAGGGGGCAAGGGCAGGCACAGCAGTAGTCAACATGGATGGCAGTTAAGGCCCAGCAGTAGCCAACATGGAGGCAAGGGCAGGCAAAGCAGTAGTCAACATGGATGCCAGTTAAGGCCCAACAGTAGCCAACATGGAGGCCAGGCAGGAGCAGCAGTAGCCAACATGGAGGCAAGGGCAGGCACAGCAGTAGTCAACATGGATGCCAGTGAAGGCCCAGCAGTAGCCAACAAAGAGGCAAGGGCAGACACAGCAGTAGTCAACATGGATGCTAGTTAAGGCCCAGCAGTAGCCAACATGGAGGCAAGGGCAGGCACAGCAGTAGTAAACATGGATGCCAGTTAAGGCCCAGCAGTAGTCAACATGGATGCCAGTTAAGGCCCAGCAGTAGCCAACATGGAGGCAAGGGCAGGCACAGCAGTAGTCAACATGGATGCCAGTGAAGGCCCAGTAGTAGTCAACATGGATGCCAGTTAAGGCCCAGCAGTAGCCAACATGGAGGCCAGACAGGAGCAGCAGTAGCCAACATGGAGTCAAGGGCAGGCACACCAGTAGTCAATATGGATGCCAGTGAACGCCCAGAAGTAGCCAACAAGGGGGCAAGGGCAGGCACAGCAGTAGTCAACATGGATGCCAGTTAAGGCCCAGCAGTAGCCAACATGGAGGCAAGGGCAGGCCCATAAGTACCAAATGAAAAGATTCTAAAATATACCTTTTAATAAATATCCGCTAAAAACTTACATGTAAACTACTCACAATACAATAATAACTAAACTGCTCCGCATTGGTAGCAGTAGACATATGTATGCCAGGTGTGGTAGGTAGGCTAGGGCAATCCCTACTGTATGTACCCCAAAAGGAACGTGGGTATGTGTGGAAAGGGGAGTCGGGAAGGGGCTCAGGTAAAAGATGAAGGGCAGGACCTGTTACGCCCTATACTATTTTCTCCCACTATGCCCTCTCCTAGGCGGAGTATACGTCCTGATAAGGACGGCCCCGCTCTGGAACCTAACCTACACTCCTATGTGTCCCTATACTGATAAATGAGCTAGGCTGTCTCACTAGAATAAAGGCTGTCTAGGCTGATGTGTGCTAGTGATAAAGATAATGCCTACTCCGGAACGGGAAGGATAAGATCTTACCAAGTGTAGGTGGCAGAGACCAGAAAGGAGGGCAAAATCACACATATGTACATAAGTGCTGAAGTGTAAACACCGAAGATAATGTATCGGCACCCCGGTCTAAACATATGTATACCTCAGGTAATGTGGATAAGCCTGTCTCCTAGATACAAAGATATGTGTGTTTAAATAATATAGAACAGATAAGGCGTGACTAGTAGGGATACCGGGAGATAATACACAAGCCCTTCTCCACCAGCTACCAACAAGTGGGGCCCACTGAGTTTGATACCATACAAGAACTTTTATACTGTTCAAACCGGCACCCTACCTAGGACCACAATAATGTGGCAAACTGTCACATTAACCGGTCATACGGTCTAGGAGTATACAGATAGTGCCGATGGATACTCTGATGGTATGGATAACTCCAGAGGTACAGAAAACACTCAGTCACCCCAAAACACAATAACACAGTTTAGGAGACATCATTCCTAGCCATCCAACATAATGGCATAACAAAGTCCTTGATAAACTAATTGATGCACAAAAAATCACTGATACATCTGGGTATAATAAAACGGCCCATAAGGGCTCTCTATACTCATCAATTCCCCAGATGATGGTCTCAACGCGTTTCAATCCCAAATCGTCAGGAGACCCGATAAAGGAGGTGGATAGTCGTCCGCAGTCAGAGATCACCGCAAGGACATGATAGACGCCGGATGATGATGATGCGTCTACAGCTCTACATTCTTCCCGCTCTGTTTTATAGTGGAGGTACCGCCCTCCCGTACACGTAGGTGGGCGGCGTCTCGTATCGCGAGACCGCAGGCCGTCTCCACCATAGCAATACCCAAGCCGCGCCTCTTCCTTGCTACGTGATGAAGGGGGAGGAAACATATGGCCGGTGCATCTAAGGGCAGATGCCGTATACCACCAACAAAATGGCGTCCTCCGCTTCGGCGACAGATATCCCACGTGATAAGGGAAGGCTTCTATAGGAAGCGTCCAAAGGCAGGCACGCCCCTTGAATGAAATAGGAGCGCTGCACTAGCCGCCTGATGCCTAATACAACCAACAAAATGGCGTCCTACTCACTGGCGACGGATTCCCAATCCTGATGTATAGCGATTCCATCTGCCTTGGGTTGTAGGTATTGATATTATTGTGGACACCCAAGCCCTCCTAGGAGGGGGTGATAGGTTGATACGTTGATCTAACATAGGAAAAGGGAATACCAGACTGGTGGAAACGGTAAAAAGCGGGGGAAGGGTATAGAGGTATAGCATGAGCTATACCGAGCATGACGCCTGACAAAACGGACAATGTAAATAAAATGAAAGCGGTAATTCAGAAAAAATAAATATAAGGGTGGATGACTGAAAGAACCACCCAGATACACTAATCGATAATCATAGCCCATCCAATTTTGGAGATAGGGCTTGTAGTTAAATTTAAGTAGCACTCTCATGTGCTGATGCCTAGCAGGATAGAAAGTCTATAATTCAGCTAATACAGAATAAATATGTCCAGAACCCTGGGTTGGTCCTGAATATTGAAGGCAGGTGGATCAGATGAAGCATGCATAAGATAATGCCTCATTTAATCCGTTCGGAGACATGGATCTACACTTAAAGATCCACTGACTCTCTTTCTGGAGAAGTTTCCTATCAAAGTCTCCTTTCCTTATTGAAGGTCGAACAATCTCCAGCGCCGCAAAACTGAGTTGTGCGGTATCACCCCCATGTGTCTCCCTCATGTGGCGGGCAACAGGGGTGTTCCTAGCATTTTTAACGTCATTGACATGTTCACACACCCGTCTCCTAAACTCACGGACGGTTTTACCAATGTAATCCTTAGGGCAGGTGCACTGAGCCAGATACACCAAACCCCTTGAGCGGCAGTTTACAAACTCCCGTATCTGAAAAATTTGGCCAGTAGCTGATGCCACGTTTGTTTTAGTGCGTCTCATATATGCACAAGCCTTACAACCACTACATCTAAAGTTGCCTATAGTAGAACTATGAAGCCAACTCGTTTCTGGCTTCGGACGCGTGTAGTGGCTGTGGACCAACCGATCTCCCAGGCTACGACCCTTCCGGTAGGTAACCAAGGGACGCTCTGGTATCACCTTCTTGAGGCTAGGGTCAGCCCTGAGGATGGGCCAAAATTCCTGTAATACATTGTATATATCGGACGATCTTTCATCGTAAGTCCCGATGATCCTCATGAAACCGTCACCCTCGTCCCTGTTCCGTGGGATCAGGAGGTCACTTCTATTGGACTGCCTTGCCTCTCTAAAAGCGTTATTGAGAACCCATTGTGGGTAACCTCGAGACCGGAATCTGTTTTGTAATTTCTTTGATTCCCCAAAGAACTGGTCACTCGAGGAGCAATTACGTTTGACCCTCAAGTACTGTCCCTTGGGGATCCCCTTTTTGAGGGCCTGTGGATGATAGCTTCTCCAATGGAGGAGGCTGTTGGTCGCCGTCTCCTTCCTATGGAGAGTAGTCGACAGTCCCCCATGTCCATTTTTGGATATTTTGACATCTAGGAAGGGTAATGTATCCTCACTGATCTCGAAGGTAAACCGTAGGCCTATATCATTGTCATTGAGCCAGGCCACAAAGGAAGTGAACTCCTCCCTGGTACCCGCCCATAACACAAAGACGTCGTCAATATAACGATTCCACATTATGATCTTAGAGGTCCATTCAGTATCCTCAGATGGGAAGACCACGATGTCCTCCCACCAGCCCAGGAGGAGATTAGCATATGTGGGGGCACATGGGCTCCCCATTGCTGTCCCCCTGAGCTGGTGGTACGTCTTGCCATCGAACAAGAAAAAATTATGAGTAAGGATGAATTCCAATAATGTAAGAACAAAATTATTGTGTCTATGAAAAAAGGTACCTCTTGTTTGGAGGAAATGCTTAACTCCTCTCAGGCCTTTATCATGAGGGATGGAGCTATATAGTGCCTCTACGTCGATACTCGCCAATAGGAAAGGTTCCTCAAGGGACACACCTTCAATTTTATTCAACAGGTCCATTGTATCCCGGATATAGGATGGAAGCGATAACACAAATTGGCGTAAGACCTGATCGACGTAGAGACTGGCCCCCTGACAGATGGAATTGATCCCTGACACAATCGGTCTCCCTTTCAAAGGGGATAAGCCCTTATGAATTTTGGGGAGACTATAAAACGTGGCTATTTGAGGAGAAGTAGGGCACATGAATTTGTACTCTTTTGGTGTAATAAGGCCCTCCTCTTTTGCCTGTTCCAAAATCTCCTTGAGCTGATTGGAGAATAAGGGGGTTGGGTCTACGTCCAGAGTCCTGTAGTTGTCTGTAGATGTCAAAATAGCAAGACACATGTTTCTATAGGTCTCATGGTCCATGACCACTAAATTACCCCCCTTGTCTGCCGATTTGAGAATTATGGATTCATCCTTCTCTAGACTTAGTAGGGCCTTTTGTTCCTCCACAGTCAAATTATATTGACGTCTGTGGGGAGTGTTGGATAATTCCTCCAGCTTGTGTAGTACAACTTCTAAGAAGATATCCACACTGGTCGTATCCCCCATAGGTGGAAAGGCAGTGCTTTTGGGCTTGAGATTCGTAAAGGGTCCCAGTCCTGGTTCCCTTTCTCCTGATTCAAGGAGTTCCGTTAGAGCCTGAAACCCAGGAAGGTCCTCCTCTGAGATACCCAATTCCAGGCACTGCCGTTGATTGTGGAAATGAAAAAAGCGTTTCCATTTAAGTTTCCTACAAAAAAGATGTAAGTCCTTTGTCCAAGTAAACAGATCAAACCTTGTCACCGGGACAAAGGACAGTCCTTTCTGAAGTAATTGTATTTCTTCAGTTGTGAGGACCCGTGAGGACAGGTTTATGACTTCCAGGTCGTTATTGCTCCTCTCTAATTCTTGCCCGGTCGGTTGTGGAGAGGATGTATCGGCATTCCTTTGTCCAAAAAAGGAGGAAGAGGGGGAGGTGGTTGTGAGGAGGGTGAGGAAGAGCCAGATTGTACCTGCCGTGTTGACCATCTTGTACCTCGTCTATAGGTCTTATTTCCACTTCCTCTTCCTCTACCTCTTCCTCTACCTCCACCTCTTGTGTAGCCTCTCCCACGTTCCGATCTTTCGTTATCTGATATTTCTTGTTCGGATGATGAATAATCCGTAATTGCTGTTTCCTGGGCTTGTTCTTCCGTGAAGCAATACGCCTTTTTGTCTCTGAATTCAGTCAGATCCCGAACAAATTGCTTATGTTTCCTTTCTCGGATGAGATTTTGATATCTCTCAACCGTATTTTGTAGAAACGTCTCCTGTTTGTTAAATTCAGGATCTTCCTTAAAGGTCTGGGCAACTGTAGCCACTTCTCTTAGACGCTTCGAGGTCCGTTCCAGTATTTCTTTTTCTCCTTCCAATAGGAGTCTCATAAACCTGATGGAGCTGTCGGTAGCCTCTTTCTCCCACTTCTCAATAAGGGCCGGTGAATTTACTCTATCCGCTGGTCTGAAGGGGATCCTCAGACCCTTAGGAACAATCCTGTTCCTGATGTAATTTTCTAGTGCCTGATTTTCCCACCACGATTTAGTTTTCTGTTTATAACACTGGGTGAGTTCTTTAAAAGTGTTCTTGAGGGTAGGAGTATTGGTGATATCCTGAACCAGATTATCCTCTGAGAACACTTCGCCTGCCTTAGATAACCAAGATTCTGTATTAGCCGTGGAGTCCAAGAATCCTGCCATACTCTAAGAATCAAAGCCACAAATCACTGCAAAAATAGATACTAATCTTTCCCCAACAAAGCAAATAAGTACCAAATGAAAAGATTCTAAAATATACCTTTTAATAAATATCCGCTAAAAACTTACATGTAAACTACTCACAATACAATAATAACTAAACTGCTCCGCATTGGTAGCAGTAGACATATGTATGCCAGGTGTGGTAGGTAGGCTAGGGCAATCCCTACTGTATGTACCCCAAAAGGAACGTGGGTATGTGTGGAAAGGGGAGTCGGGAAGGGGCTCAGGTAAAAAATGAAGGGCAGGACCTGTTACGCCCTATACTATTTTCTCCCACTATGCCCTCTCCTAGGCGGAGTATACGTCCTGATAAGGACGGCCCCGCTCTGGAACCTAACCTACACTCCTATGTGTCCCTATACTGATAAATGAGCTAGGCTGTCTCACTAGAATAAAGGCTGTCTAGGCTGATGTGTGCTAGTGATAAAGATAATGCCTACTCCGGAACGGGAAGGATAAGATCTTACCAAGTGTAGGTGGCAGAGACCAGAAAGGAGGGCAAAATCACACATATGTACATAAGTGCTGAAGTGTAAACACCGAAGATAATGTATCGGCACCCCGGTCTAAACATATGTATACCTCAGGTAATGTGGATAAGCCTGTCTCCTAGATACAAAGATATGTGTGTTTAAATAATATAGAACAGATAAGGCGTGACTAGTAGGGATACCGGGAGATAATACACAAGCCCTTCTCCACCAGCTACCAACAAGTGGGGCCCACTGAGTTTGATACCATACAAGAACTTTTATACTGTTCAAACCGGCACCCTACCTAGGACCACAATAATGTGGCAAACTGTCACATTAACCGGTCATACGGTCTAAGAGTATACAGATAGTGCCGATGGATACTCTGATGGTATGGATAACTCCAGAGGTACAGAAAACACTCAGTCACCCCAAAACACAATAACACAGTTTAGGAGACATCATTCCTAGCCATCCAACATAATGGCATAACAAAGTCCTTGATAAACTAATTGATGCACAAAAAATCACTGATACATCTGGGTATAATAAAACGGCCCATAAGGGCTCTCTATACTCATCAATTCAATTTAGTTATTATTGTATTGTGAGTAGTTTACATCAATTCAATTTAGTTATTATTGTATTGTGAGTAGTTTACATGTAAGTTTTTAGCGGATATTTATTAAAAGGTATATTTTAGAATCTTTTCATTTGGTACTTATTTGCTTTGTTGGGGAAAGATTAGTATCTATTTTTGCAGTGATTTGTGGCTTTGATTCTTAGAGTATGGCAGGATTCTTGGACTCCACGGCTAATACAGAATCTTGGTTATCTAAGGCAGGCGAAGTGTTCTCAGAGGATAATCTGGTTCAGGATATCACCAATACTCCTACCCTCAAGAACACTTTTAAAGAACTCACCCAGTGTTATAAACAGAAAACTAAATCGTGGTGGGAAAATCAGGCACTAGAAAATTACATCAGGAACAGGATTGTTCCTAAGGGTCTGAGGATCCCCTTCAGACCAGCGGATAGAGTAAATTCACCGGCCCTTATTGAGAAGTGGGAGAAAGAGGCTACCGACAGCTCCATCAGGTTTATGAGACTCCTATTGGAAGGAGAAAAAGAAATACTGGAACGGACCTCGAAGCGTCTAAGAGAAGTGGCTACAGTTGCCCAGACCTTTAAGGAAGATCCTGAATTTAACAAACAGGAGACGTTTCTACAAAATACGGTTGAGAGATATCAAAATCTCATCCGAGAAAGGAAACATAAGCAATTTGTTCGGGATCTGACTGAATTCAGAGACAAAAAGGCGTATTGCTTCACGGAAGAACAAGCCCAGGAAACAGCAATTACGGATTATTCATCATCCGAACAAGAAATATCAGATAACGAAAGATCGGAACGTGGGAGAGGCTACACAAGAGGTGGAGGTAGAGGAAGAGGTAGAGGAAGAGGAAGTGGAAATAAGACCTATAGACGAGGTACAAGATGGTCAACACGGCAGGTACAATCTGGCTCTTCCTCACCCTCCTCACAACCACCTCCCCCTCTTCCTCCTTTTTTGGACAAAGGAATGCCGATACATCCTCTCCACAACCGACCGGGCAAGAATTAGAGAGGAGCAATAACGACCTGGAAGTCATAAACCTGTCCTCACGGGTCCTCACAACTGAAGAAATACAATTACTTCAGAAAGGACTGTCCTTTGTCCCGGTGACAAGGTTTGATCTGTTTACTTGGACAAAGGACTTACATCTTTTTTGTAGGAAACTTAAATGGAAACGCTTTTTTCATTTCCACAATCAACGGCAGTGCCTGGAATTGGGTATCTCAGAGGAGGACCTTCCTGGGTTTCAGGCTCTAACGGAACTCCTTGAATCAGGAGAAAGGGAACCAGGACTGGGACCCTTTACGAATCTCAAGCCCAAAAGCACTGCCTTTCCACCTATGGGGGATACGACCAGTGTGGATATCTTCTTAGAAGTTGTACTACACAAGCTGGAGGAATTATCCAACACTCCCCACAGACGTCAATATAATTTGACTGTGGAGGAACAAAAGGCCCTACTAAGTCTAGAGAAGGATGAATCCATAATTCTCAAATCGGCAGACAAGGGGGGTAATTTAGTGGTCATGGACCATGAGACCTATAGAAACATGTGTCTTGCTATTTTGACATCTACAGACAACTACAGGACTCTGGACGTAGACCCAACCCCCTTATTCTCCAATCAGCTCAAGGAGATTTTGGAACAGGCAAAAGAGGAGGGCCTTATTACACCAAAAGAGTACAAATTCATGTGCCCTACTTCTCCTCAAATAGCCACGTTTTATAGTCTCCCCAAAATTCATAAGGGCTTATCCCCTTTGAAAGGGAGACCGATTGTGTCAGGGATCAATTCCATCTGTCAGGGGGCCAGTCTCTACGTCGATCAGGTCTTACGCCAATTTGTGTTATCGCTTCCATCCTATATCCGGGATACAATGGACCTGTTGAATAAAATTGAAGGTGTGTCCCTTGAGGAACCTTTCCTATTGGCGAGTATCGACGTAGAGGCACTATATAGCTCCATCCCTCATGATAAAGGCCTGAGAGGAGTTAAGCATTTCCTCCAAACAAGAGGTACCTTTTTTCATAGACACAATAATTTTGTTCTTACATTATTGGAATTCATCCTTACTCATAATTTTTTCTTGTTCGATGGCAAGACGTACCACCAGCTCAGGGGGACAGCAATGGGGAGCCCATGTGCCCCCACATATGCTAATCTCCTCCTGGGCTGGTGGGAGGACATCGTGGTCTTCCCATCTGAGGATACTGAATGGACCTCTAAGATCATAATGTGGAATCGTTATATTGACGACGTCTTTGTGTTATGGGCGGGTACCAGGGAGGAGTTCACTTCCTTTGTGGCCTGGCTCAATGACAATGATATAGGCCTACGGTTTACCTTCGAGATCAGTGAGGATACATTACCCTTCCTAGATGTCAAAATATCCAAAAATGGACATGGGGGACTGTCGACTACTCTCCATAGGAAGGAGACGGCGACCAACAGCCTCCTCCATTGGAGAAGCTATCATCCACAGGCCCTCAAAAAGGGGATCCCCAAGGGACAGTACTTGAGGGTCAAACGTAATTGCTCCTCGAGTGACCAGTTCTTTGGGGAATCAAAGAAATTACAAAACAGATTCCGGTCTCGAGGTTACCCACAATGGGTTCTCAATAACGCTTTTAGAGAGGCAAGGCAGTCCAATAGAAGTGACCTCCTGATCCCACGGAACAGGGACGAGGGTGACGGTTTCATGAGGATCATCGGGACTTACGATGAAAGATCGTCCGATATATACAATGTATTACAGGAATTTTGGCCCATCCTCAGGGCTGACCCTAGCCTCAAGAAGGTGATACCAGAGCGTCCCTTGGTTACCTACCGGAAGGGTCGTAGCCTGGGAGATCGGTTGGTCCACAGCCACTACACGCGTCCGAAGCCAGAAACGAGTTGGCTTCATAGTTCTACTATAGGCAACTTTAGATGTAGTGGTTGTAAGGCTTGTGCATATATGAGACGCACTAAAACAAACGTGGCATCAGCTACTGGCCAAATTTTTCAGATACGGGAGTTTGTAAACTGCCGCTCAAGGGGTTTGGTGTATCTGGCTCAGTGCACCTGCCCTAAGGATTACATTGGTAAAACCGTCCGTGAGTTTAGGAGACGGGTGTGTGAACATGTCAATGACGTTAAAAATGCTAGGAACACCCCTGTTGCCCGCCACATGAGGGAGACACATGGGGGTGATACCGCACAACTCAGTTTTGCGGCGCTGGAGATTGTTCGACCTTCAATAAGGAAAGGAGACTTTGATAGGAAACTTCTCCAGAAAGAGAGTCAGTGGATCTTTAAGTGTAGATCCATGTCTCCGAACGGATTAAATGAGGCATTATCTTATGCATGCTTCATCTGATCCACCTGCCTTCAATATTCAGGACCAACCCAGGGTTCTGGACATATTTATTCTGTATTAGCTGAATTATAGACTTTCTATCCTGCTAGGCATCAGCACATGAGAGTGCTACTTAAATTTAACTACAAGCCCTATCTCCAAAATTGGATGGGCTATGATTATCGATTAGTGTATCTGGGTGGTTCTTTCAGTCATCCACCCTTATATTTATTTTTTCTGAATTACCGCTTTCATTTTATTTACATTGTCCGTTTTGTCAGGCGTCATGCTCGGTATAGCTCATGCTATACCTCTATACCCTTCCCCCGCTTTTTACCGTTTCCACCAGTCTGGTATTCCCTTTTCCTATGTTAGATCAACGTATCAACCTATCACCCCCTCCTAGGAGGGCTTGGGTGTCCACAATAATATCAATACCTACAACCCAAGGCAGATGGAATCGCTATACATCAGGATTGGGAATCCGTCGCCAGTGAGTAGGACGCCATTTTGTTGGTTGTATTAGGCATCAGGCGGCTAGTGCAGCGCTCCTATTTCATTCAAGGGGCGTGCCTGCCTTTGGACGCTTCCTATAGAAGCCTTCCCTTATCACGTGGGATATCTGTCGCCGAAGCGGAGGACGCCATTTTGTTGGTGGTATACGGCATCTGCCCTTAGATGCACCGGCCATATGTTTCCTCCCCCTTCATCACGTAGCAAGGAAGAGGCACGGCTTGGGTATTGCTATGGTGGAGACGGCCTGCGGTCTCGCGATACGAGACGCCGCCCACCTACGTGTACGGGAGGGCGGTACCTCCACTATAAAACAGAGCGGGAAGAATGTAGAGCTGTAGACGCATCATCATCATCCGGCGTCTATCATGTCCTTGCGGTGATCTCTGACTGCGGACGACTATCCACCTCCTTTATCGGGTCTCCTGACGATTTGGGATTGAAACGCGTTGAGACCATCATCTGGGGAATTGATGAGTATAGAGAGCCCTTATGGGCCGTTTTATTATACCCAGATGTATCAGTGATTTTTTGTGCATCAATTAGTTTATCAAGGACTTTGTTATGCCATTATGTTGGATGGCTAGGAATGATGTCTCCTAAACTGTGTTATTGTGTTTTGGGGTGACTGAGTGTTTTCTGTACCTCTGGAGTTATCCATACCATCAGAGTATCCATCGGCACTATCTGTATACTCCTAGACCGTATGACCGGTTAATGTGACAGTTTGCCACATTATTGTGGTCCTAGGTAGGGTGCCGGTTTGAACAGTATAAAAGTTCTTGTATGGTATCAAACTCAGTGGGCCCCACTTGTTGGTAGCTGGTGGAGAAGGGCTTGTGTATTATCTCCCGGTATCCCTACTAGTCACGCCTTATCTGTTCTATATTATTTAAACACACATATCTTTGTATCTAGGAGACAGGCTTATCCACATTACCTGAGGTATACATATGTTTAGACCGGGGTGCCGATACATTATCTTCGGTGTTTACACTTCAGCACTTATGTACATATGTGTGATTTTGCCCTCCTTTCTGGTCTCTGCCACCTACACTTGGTAAGATCTTATCCTTCCCGTTCCGGAGTAGGCATTATCTTTATCACTAGCACACATCAGCCTAGACAGCCTTTATTCTAGTGAGACAGCCTAGCTCATTTATCAGTATAGGGACACATAGGAGTGTAGGTTAGGTTCCAGAGCGGGGCCGTCCTTATCAGGACGTATACTCCGCCTAGGAGAGGGCATAGTGGGAGAAAATAGTATAGGGCGTAACAGGTCCTGCCCTTCATCTTTTACCTGAGCCCCTTCCCGACTCCCCTTTCCACACATACCCACGTTCCTTTTGGGGTACATACAGTAGGGATTGCCCTAGCCTACCTACCACACCTGGCATACATATGTCTACTGCTACCAATGCGGAGCAGTTTAGTTATTATTGTATTGTGAGTAGTTTACATGTAAGTTTTTAGCGGATATTTATTAAAAGGTATATTTTAGAATCTTTTCATTTGGTACTTATTTGCTTTGTTGGGGAAAGATTAGTATCTATTTTTGCAGTGATTAAGGGCAGGCCCAGCAGTAGTCAACATGGATGCCAGTTAAGGCCCAGCAGTAGTCAACATGGAGGCCAGGGCAGGAGCAGCAGTAGTCAACATGGAGGCCAGTGAAGGCCCAGCAGTATCCTATATGGAGGCCAGGGCAGGAGCGGCTGTAGCCAACATGGAGGCCAGGGCAGGAGCAGCAGTAGTCAACATGGAGGCCAGTGAAGGCCCAGCACTAGCCAACATGGAGACCAGGGCAGAAGCAGCAGTAGTCAACATGGAGGCCAGTGAAGGCCCAGCAGTAGCCTATATGGAGGCCAGGGCAGGAGCGGCAGTAGCCAATATGGAGGCCAGTGAAGGCCCAGCAGTAGTCTATATGGAAGCCAGGGCAGGAGGGGCAGTAGCCAACATGGAGGCCAGGGCAGGAGTAGCAGTTGTAATGGGGTGACATGAGCAGTGGAAGCAGAATAACGAGGTACATGGACCTGGAATGGTGGAATGACTAGTAAGGTCTAGTTCACATATAGGCCATAATAGAAGCAGAAAGGGTCCTACATCTTGGTGACAACACCACCAAATCCTACTCTGTAGTATCAGGAGCAGGTGTCACAAAGTCCTTATCTATCCATGTGGGGTTCATTTTGATGAAAGTCAGATGCTCCACACAATCACAGGACAATCTGGTTCTCCTGGGACCGACAATATGACCTGCTGCGCTGAAAACTCGCTCGGATGACACACTGCTGGCAGGACAGGAGAGTATGTCCAAAGCAAATTCAGCGAGTTGTGGCCAGACAACTTATTTTCCCACCCAGTAGTCCAGGGGTTCCAGCACGTTAGGTGGTAACGTAGAGTCCAAAAACACCTGGACTTGCTGTTTGAGGTGTGCCGCCATGTCCTGCTGCTGTGCGGGTGCTCCTGTTACCCCGGCCTGTGGCTGCATGAAAGCGTGCATCATGGACATCAGGCTCAGACTGGTGCCGCTGCTCATGCCACCCAAGCTGCTAGAGGAGGATGTGGAGGAGGCAGCGCTGCTGGTGTGGCCCTGGTGGGAATGGCGTGAATGAGAGCATCATGTTCCAAAGGCTGCCACTAACTGTGCACCCAGCTCCTCTCTATAATAATTAATTTTTTCCTCCCGTTGGGAATGGTGAATGAATTCACACAGCTTGTTGCGATACCGTGGGTCCAGTAGTGTGGCCAGCCAGAACTCGTCCCGTTGAAGAATCCTTTGCAAGCATGGGTCAGCCCGAAAGCATATCAACATGCGCTTAGCCATTTCCACCAAGAGTGGGAAGTAGTCCCCGCCTCCGTCTCCACAGCATACTGCCAATGGGTACTGCCTCCATCCTCCTCATCCTCCTCATAGCCCTGCATATCCTCCTCTGGCCCCCCTCTGGTCTGGCAGGAAGGCTCATCTCCTTCTCTTCCACCCATCTCCCCTAAGAGTTCCTGTGCATTCAGGTCCTCCTCCTTCTCAACTTCCTCTCACTCCTCCTCTGGTGGCGGAACTTCGTCTACAGGAAATCAGAGTTATCCCGTCATCAATACAGTCCAGATAAGGATTTTTCTTTCTCCCTAACGGAAGATGAGGATCTACAGAGGGTGTGAGTTCTGTCAGCCCCTAGGCCGGTTCCAATAAGAACATTAAGGCGTTTCCTAGGACTTCTTTCCTCTGCAGCAGATGCGGTACCCTGGGCACTCTGGCATATAAGGACTATCCAGCTCCAGGTGCTAAAATCATGGGACAGAGACCTAGCCACTCTGGATGCCTAAATAATTCTCTCTTACGAGAGCAGAAAAACCCTTCTGTGGTGGAAGAATCTCAAAGATGGCAGGAACATAGAAGAGACTCAGTGGAACATACTTACGACAGACGCGTCAGGAACAGGCTGGGGGGCCTACCTAGGAGAGTTATAGGTGTCAGGACATTGGACGCCGGAGGAATGCCTACTCTCTTTGAATGTTCGAGAATTGAGAGCAATCTTCAATGCCCTCTGTCATTTTTCTCCCCTCCTTCTTCACATGGCTGTCAAGATATGGACAGACAACATCGCGTGCGTTTGTTACATAAACAAACAGGGAGGCACCAGGTCCAATTCTCTTCTGAACGAAGTAGAGAGGATCTTCACCTGGGCAGAGGGGAAGATAACCAGGTTATCCACAACCCACATAAAAGGGGAACAGAACATCTTGGTGGATCGCCTCAGCAGAGGTTTAACAGAACCAGGGGAATGGTGTCTTCACCCGAGAATATTCAGTCATATAGTGGAGAAGTGGGGTCTTCCTCAGATCGATCTGATGGCGACAAGGAACGAAACGAGACTTGAAGTTTTCTGTTCCCTGTACAGCAACGACAGCCCAGTAGTGGTGGATACGATGACCATACATTGGAAATTCGACCTGGCATACATCTTTCCGCCTGTGTCCATGATACCGAGGGTATTAATGAAAATCAGGCAGGATCAAGCATCCATAATAGCCATAATGCCGTTTTGGCTGAAACGAGCCTGGTTTTCCATGCTGAAAATGATGAGCCAGGGGAACTATTGGAGGTTACCCCTTTGGCTGGATCTGATAACACAGGACAGCCAGATATGCTATAGATAGATATGCTATAGATATACTTGACAGCATGAAGGTTAGAGGGCCCATATTGAGACCTGCAGGGTTCTCTAGTTAGGTGTTGGAAACTCTCTCTCACTCTAGGAGTGAGGCGACTAATAAATCTTATGAGAGAATTCGGAAAATCTTCCACACCTGGGCAATCCAGAAGAACGTCGATCCAGAATCTCCTTCCATTCCTCAATTTCTGGACTTTTTACAGGAAGGATTCGACAAGGGAGTAAGACCCAGCTCCATTAGAGTCCAGATAGCTGCCTTGTGTGCCTGTCTCGGAAGGAAGTTTCTCCAGATCCAGGAAGTTAAAGATTTCGTTAGAGCCATAGAAAGGCTAAGACCTTCATTAACTAGACCGGTTTCACAGTGGGATCTTGGACTGGTTTTAAGACAACTGTGTTTACAGTCCTTTGAGCCTCTGCAGGAGGTAGATCTGAAGTTCCTGACATTGAAGGCAACCTTCTTACTGGCAATAACGTCAGCCAAAAAGGTAGGAGAACTACAGGCTTTAGGTTCCGCAGAACCCTATACATCTTTTCTTACGGACAAAGTTATTCTACGTCTGTTACCTTCGTTCAGACCCAAAGTGCCATCTTTTGCCAACCTAAATCAGTCCATTATTTTACCAGTGTTCTCTCCAAAGTCGGAGGAAGAAGGATCGAATTTTGCCTCATTAGATTTAGTCAGAGCCATTAAGATTTATCTGGCTAGAACAGCTGACTTCAGGAAGGAGGAGAATCTCTTTATTTTATATCAAGGAAGATTCAGAGACAAGAAAACCCCCAAACCATCACTGTCAAGATGGATTTGTGACTGCATTAAGATATGTTATGAGGAAGCAGGGGTTCAGACCCGGGAATTTCTTGGAGCTCATTCAATGAGATCAGTTTCCACGTCCTGGGCTGAAAGATGCTCAGTACCTTTGGAACAAATTTGTCTTGCAGTGACGTGGTCGTCTCCGTTAATGTTTGTCAAGCATTACCGCTTAGAAACTCTGTTTTCTGGTTAAACGGCGTTCGCCAGATCTGTACTGAACGCAGTAGCACTTGAGGGCCCTCCCGATGGGGGTGCTTCTTGCTAACTCCCCATCCGTTGTGAGGCTAACAGGATGACAGGTAACTTAACATTTTTATGTTAATGGATGTTCCCTTAGTCCTGTTAGCATCACAAAGGTTCCCACCCTCTTAGGACTTCTTTTTAAGTAAACTGAGGTATTCGGGGCCGGGGGAGCTATATAGACTAATGGGGTGGAGTTAAAGAGTTAATTCATTAAAATTCCTATCGTCCTGCAAGTCCACAGGGACGGAGACACCCCATCCGTTGTGATGCTAACAGGACTAAGGGAACATCCATTAACATAAAAATGTTAAGTTATTTTTTTCTCTCGGAAAATTTTAATTCTGCAGCAATTCCATGGCCAAAACCTTATAAGGGGGTGGAAAGACTAATTCTATTGAAATCACTAAAGTGTCCGAGAGTCATTTAGACCATTGTCACCTTCCTAATGTTGTTAAAGGGGCAGGAGCAGAAACTCAAATGGACAGAAGATGGTTTAATGTATTTGAGGAATAAAACCATTACACATACCGAAAGGCCTTGGTATTGTGGTACAGTTATCCTCATTACAGCAGCTGTATGTATCATCATATTTATCAGATCCATCCAAATAAGAGCGGGAGAAGTCACAAAATACTGGGGGTCCACAGTATTTGGAAATGCTGAAAGCGACCTTGGAACCTAAAATAATAAAAATCAAGTAAATAAATTAATCTCATAATTTAGAATAGTAATACAGCTGCAAAATGCTTTATATTGGGGGGGGGGGCACAACCTATTTTGGTCTGAGAGCCGCACTGTTCTATTGTTCTACATCAAAGGGCCACAATAACACAGAAACTGCCTAAAGTGCCTCCTTGTGGCTCTACTGCAGGAAAACTGTAACCTCTCTGGATTTGTACAGAATATATAAAGTTTATACTACTATCACACCCAGACCCTAGTATTACTTATACAGCATTATGGACCTCAGTATAAAAGAAACCCCAGTATTACAGCTACAGTTTATTAGAATGTGTTAAGGCTTCAGTATAATAGACTTAACCCCTCAAGGGATCGGGCCTGAAATGGCCTTAAGGATCGGGGCAAATTTTATGAATATGACCTATGTCACTTTATTCATTGATAACTTGGGAATGCTTTTACCTATCCTGCAGATTCTTAGAATGTTGTACTTAACATTTCTAGTAAATTGGAGTCGATAGGTATAACAAATCTTAATGGGAAAAAAAATTACCTGAAAAATTAAACTTTTCCAACTTTTCTGCTTGTACAGAAAATGGTTTTGCCACATAAATTATATATTAAATAGCATTAGCAATATGTTTACTTTCTGTTGGTGGCATTTATTAAACTATCTTTCATTTTCATTAGCAGCAATTTTCCAGATTTTAACAAAAATTTCAGAATCAGATTTTTTTTAGGGACCTGTTAAGGTTTAGGCTATGTTCACACTACGTATATGTCCGGCCGCATATTTTTTGCCGCCGGACATATACGTGTAAAACTCCGGCCGGGGATTTAGGTAAGTTGTGGCCGGCTACGTACGGTCTGCGAACTTACGCCTTACGTCTACTTACGCTTCCCAAGCGCCGTACGGAGCGATCTGACAGCGGTCTTTTACTTGGAAATCTTCGGCTAGCCCCGGACACCCCACAGAACCTTTTGGATCGGCAAATCAAAGTGCTAAAATGAAGAAATCACCACTCCGTACGGGACCGCATGTTACGCTACGGGCGTAAGTTACAGCATTTCCGTCCTCAAACAATGGTCTGGTTCATTTTTTACGGCGCCGCGTACGATCCTGGCGTAAGTTCGTACGTAGTGTGAACTGTGCAGCCGTAGATCGTATACTTTCCATTGTACGCAAACTACGTAAATCTCCGGCCGCTTATTCACGGAACGCCCTACGGCCGGAAACTTACGTAGTGTGAACATAGCCCCAAAGTGTATTTGAGGGGACTGTATGTTAGAAAGCCCCACAAAGCACCCCATTTCAACAACTGCACCCCCCCTTAAACTGTGCAAAAGCACATCCAGAAAGTTTTTCAAACCTTTAGGTGAGTCACATAAATAAAAGCTAAGGCTATGTTCACACAACATAAGAGACCGGCCGTTCCGTGACCCTGGCCGGGTCACGGAACGGCCGGTCTCTGCCCGGATCATCCCGGGTGATCATCCCGGGTGATCTTTCCGGCTGCGGAGCTCTGATGCAGGCGCATCAGCGTGCTCCAGCATCAGAGCTTCCCATAGCACACAGTGAAGCAAGCAGCCGGAGCCGCTTGCTTCACTGTGTGAACTGACAGGGTTTCCTACAGCCGCAATTTACTAAACCTATTACTAGAGAAATAATATTTATTGCCCCGTTTCTGCAGTTAATAGAAATGACGCACCACAAGCCTCAGATATAAAGGAGCGCCTAGTGAATTTCAACGCCTCTGTTATATTTATTCATTTTTGACCGTACTACTTCAGGTTGGCAGAGGCTCTGGGGTGCCAAAACCTAAAAAACACCCCTAAAGGGACACCATTTAGAAAACTATACCCCACAAGGAATGTAAAAAGGGGTGCGGTGAGGATTTTGACTCCACAGGTGTTTTTACAGAATTTCAGAATATGGCGTGAAAAAGGAAAAATTTTATTTTTTACACTGTTCTAGCCTTCAATTTTTAATTTTTACAAGGGGATAAAAGAATAAAAAACAAAAAACAAAACGTGTAGCGCAGTTTCTCCCGAGTGCAGAAATACTCCACATATGGACATAAAGTGCCAAGTGGGCGCAGGACGAGCCTCCAAAGGGAAGGTGTTCCAATTGACTTTTGGAAGCTGGAGTTCACTGGAATGGATTTCAAGGGCCATGTCGCATTTACAAAGGCTCATACAGCCAAGACAATGGAACCCCCCACAAGTGACCCTATTATGGAAACTACACCAATCAAAGAATCTAACAAGGGGTGCAGTGAGCATATGGACCCCACTGGTGACGGGCACAAATGTGGAACAATGTGACGTGAAAGTGAAAATTTTCATTTTTTCACTTTCACAGCACAAATATGCCCGTCATCAAGGGGTCCATATCCTCACTGCACCCCTTGTTAGATTGGCACTTTATGTCCACGTGTGGGGTATTTATGCATTATGGGGAAATTGCTCTACACATTTTGTGTGTTTTTTTCTCTTTCAACCCCTTATGAAACTGAAAAATTCAAGGCTAGACCAACATTATAGTGTAAAAAATTTCATTTTCACGGCACATTGTTCCACATTTGTGCCCGTCATCAGTGGGGTCCATTGCTCACTATACCCCTTGTTAGATTCCTTGAGGGGTGTAGATTCCATAATGGGGCCACTTGTGGGGGGTTTCAACTGTCCTGGCAGCACAGGGGCCTTTTAAATGCAACATGGCCCCTCAAAATCCATTCCAGCGAAATCCAACCTCCAAAAGCCAAATGGCGCTCTTTCCCTTTGGAGGCTCATCTTGCGGCCCCATGGTGCTTTATGTCCACATGTGGGGTATTTCTGTACTCAGGGGAAATTGCTCTACATTTTTTTCTTTTATTTGTATCTTTTAACCCCTTGTGATAATGAAAGAAAAAAAAATCAAGACAAGATCAATGTTTTATTGTAAAAATTAAAAAAATAAATAAATAAACAAAATATTACACTAAATAATGGTCTAGCCTTGATTTTTTTCCATTTCCACAAGGGGTTAAAAGAGAGAAAATACACACAAACCGTGTAGGGTAATTTCCCCTAAGTATGAAAATACCCCACATGTGGATATAATGTGCCATATGGGCACAGGGCAAGCCACCAAAGGGACAGAGCACCATATAGAGGCTGGAATAGAGGATGGAGGCCATGTCGCAATTACAAAGCTCCTGTGCTGACAGGACAGTGGAAACCCCCCACAAGTGACCCCATTCTGGAAACTACACCCCTCAAGGTATCTAACAAGGGGTGCAGTGAGCATATGAACCCCACTGGTGACGGGCACATATGTAGAACATGTGCTGGGGGGGGGGGGACAAAAACTTTTTTTTATTTTCAAATGTGCCCATCACCAAGGGGTCAATATCCCTGCTGCACCCCTTGTTAGATTCCTTATGGGGTGTAGTTTCCAGAATGTAGTTGGGGGTTTCCACTGTCTTGGCCGCACAGGGGCTTTGTAAATGCAACATGGCATCCTCTAATGGGAATGGCGGCCATGCCTATTTGGTTGGGGAAAAGGGACAATTTTTAATTTATTTGTGGACATTTTGCCAAATATTAGTTTATACGGTTGAAAAGGACAGGATTCAATCAAATTCAACCTGTGTTGATCCAGAGGAAGGCAAAAAAACCCTCGTGAGGCAGACGACAGTAGCCTCATCACAGGGGAAAAATTCCTTAAGACTCCATAATGGCGATCAGAATAATCCCTGGATCAACGTGACCCCTGAAATAGGAATAAGGGAAAGAATTTAGAAAATGTTGAACTCCAATGACGTGTGGTGCGCCTTGAAGCAATCCTTTATGCAGAGGCCGGGGTTATCAGGACAGGTGTCACACTGGAAAATGGTGTCCTTCCTGATCCCCCTTTTACTGACCTTGGTCTCATTTTTGCACATCTTAAAGTGCAATCTTTAAGTGCTAAATTCAGAATTAGGCCACAATTAATACACTAATACAACTGCCAGCTGATCTGATCTGCTCTTCTCTTGTTACAGGTATGTGTCCACTACAAATCCCAGCATCCCCTCAGTAATTGTGTCTTTGTACTTTCATTGGTATGTGTCCACTACAAACCCCAGCATCCCCTCAGTAATTGTGTCTTTGTACTTTCATTGGTATGTGTCCACTACAAACCCCAGCATCCCCTCAGTAATTGTGTCTTTGTACTTTCATTGGTATGTGTCCACTACAAACCCCAGCATCCCCTCAGTAATTGTGTCTTTGTACTTTCATTGGTATGTGTATTATTGTTTTACCTTAGCATGGCACCGTCTTTACTTTCCCCACTGATAAGTTTCTCCCCTTTGCTCTGCCCCCCCCCCCCCCTTTTTCACACCTGAGCTCTGATCAAATCTGATTCAACTTCCTGGACCTAGTAGTATAAATTTAGAGACAAGGTCTCATTTTAGACCTTGGTCTCATTTTTGCACATCTTAAAGTGCAATCTTTAAGTGCTAAATTCAGAATTAGGCCAGAATTGATCAGAGAAGGACTGCTGAAAATACACTGTTTTGTAAGTTACAACATCTGATCACCATGAAATACTTCATCAACTACCTAACTATCCTTGTCTGCACCTCCTGTGTTCTCTGTCTGTCCTACCCACCATCTATCCACACTATAAATTACATCCACATCAGCCCCTCTCTCCTCTCCTCCCCTATGCATTGCTCCCATACCCTGTACACTCTCACTCACCTCCCTACAACTCCTTCCACTGTTCAGCACAGAAGTCGCTCTCACAAGTCTTTTAACCTTCTGCTTAACCACCTGCTGTCTCTTTCTATCCTCCTGCTTCTGGCTGCTGGTGACATCTCTCCTAATCCTGGTCCTCCTTCCTTTACTACTAATCCTTCTCTTTCACTTCCATCCAAAAACTGTTTTAAGCTCACTAAGAACCACTGTCTGCCATCCTCCCTTTCCTCTGTCTCTCCAGCATCCTTCACCTGCGCCCTCTCAGTGTGTAACAAACTCACTGAGATTCATGATCTCTTCATTAACAAATCCTTCACCCTTCTTGCCCTCACTGAAACCTGGCTGCAACCATCGGACACTGCTTCCCCTGCTGCTCTATCCTATGGTGGTTTTCATCTCTCCCACACCCCCAGACCTGAGGGTAGGCATGGTGGAGGAGTTGGGGTCCTTCTCTCCCCACAGTGCACCTTCCAGGTAATCTCACCTGAGCCCTCACTCTCATTCCCCTCCTTCGAGGTTCACACCCTCAGACTCTTCCGCCCACTCCCCCTTAGAGTAGCTGTCATCTACCGTCCCCCTGGCTCCCCTCGACAATTCCTCGACCACTTTGCCACCTGGCTCCCTCATTTCTTATCTACAGAAGTTCCCACACTTATCCTGGGCGACTTCAACATCCCTATTGATATTCCCATCTCCCCTGCTGCCTCTCAGCTTCTCTCTCTAACCTCCTCCTTTGGCCTCTCACAACTAACCAACTCTCCCACACACAATGGTGGTAATTCCCTGGATCTGATCTTCTTCTGCCACTGTTCTGTTTCTAACTTTTCTAACGATCCATCTGAGCTATCAGACCACAACCTTCTCTCTTTCTCCATTACTAACATCTGCCCCCCTCCTGACACTCCTACCCCATACATATACAGAAATCTACGTGGTATTAACACTCCTCAACTCATAGACTCCCTTCAATCCTCACTGCCCCCAATCTCATCCCTCACCTGCCCAAACACAGCCACACAACACTACCACAACACCCTTAAAACTACCCTAGACTCTGTAGCTCCCCCTACTCTACGCACACCTCGTCACAGATGACAGCAGCCCCGGCACACCCCAGAAACTCGCTTTCTTCGGCGGTGCTCCAGGACGGCCGAACGTCTGTGGAGGAAATCGAGAACCTCCGCAGATTTCATTCATTACAAATTCACCCTCAAATCTTATTACTCTGCCCTTCACCTTGCCAAACAGGCTTACTTCACCTCTCTCATCTCTTCCCTCTCCAACAATCCAAAACACCTCTTCAACACCTTCAACTCTCTTCTTAAGCCCAAAGTTCAGACACCCATTACTGACCTCTGCGCTGAAGACCTGGCCTCCTTCTTTAAAACCAAAATTGACACTCTCTGTGCCGACATCACCTCCCAGCCCCAAAGTCCCATAGCTCCTATTACTTCTCCCATAGGTCCCCTTCCCTCTCCCCCTTCGCTCTCAGCCTTTGACCCAGTGACAGAGGAAGAAGTCTCCAAGCTCCTCTCCTCCCACTACCTGCCCTTGTGACCCTATTCCCTCGCACCTCCTCCAGTCCCTCTCTCCTGCTGTCACTGATCACCTTACTAAAATATTCAACCTCTCCCTCTCCTCTGGTATCTTTCCCTCCTCATTCAAACACTCTATTATAACCCCACTGCTGAAAAAACCTTCTTTAGATCCATCCTGTGCAGCCAACTATCGACCTGTCTCCAATCTCCCCTTCATCTCTAAACTCCTGGAACGTCTGGTCTATTCTCGCCTAACCCGCTATCTCTCTGAAAACTCTCTTCTTGACCCTCTACAGTCTGGTTTCCGACCCCTTCACTCCACTGAAACTGCTCTCACCAAGGTGTCAAACGACCTCCTGAAGGCCAAGTCACAAGGAAACTTCTCCTTGCTGATTCTCCTGGATCTCTCAGCAGCATTTGACACTGTGGACCACCAGCTTCTCCTCTTCATGCTCAGCTCTCTTGGCCTCAAGGACTCTGTTCTCTCTTGGTTCTCTTCCTACCTCTCTGACCGCTCCTTCAGTGTATCCTTCTCTGGCTCTACTTCCAGTCCCCTACCTCTTAATGTTGGGGTTCCCCAGGGGTCAGTCCTGGGTCCCCTCCTCTTCTCCCTCTATACAGCCCCCATCGGACAGACCATCAGCAGGTTTGGTTTCCAATACCATCTTTATGCTGATGACACCCAGTTATACACTTCTTCCCGTGATGTCTCCCCTGCCTTCCTGCAAAATACCAGTGACTGTCTATCCGCTCTCTCTAACACTATGACCTCTCTGTTTCTCAAACTTAATCTCTCTAAAACTGAACTTATTGTATTTCCTCCCTCTAACAAACCTAAACCCGACATCTCCCTCTCAGTCTGTGGTACTAGCATAACTCCTGTGCATCAAGCTCAATGTCTGGGGGTTATGCTAGACTCTGACCTATCCTTCACTCCCTACATCCAAGCTCTTACTCGCTCCTGTCATCACCATCTCAAAAACATCTCCAGAATCCGCCCATTCCTCACCACTGACACTGCTCAGACTCTGACTGTCGCCTTGATCCATTCCCGTCTTGACTACTGTAACTCCCTACTAATCGGTCTTCCTCTTGTCTAAGCTCTCCCCTCTCCAGTCTATCCTGAATGCAGCAGCCAGACTCATCTTCCTCTCCAGCCGCTATACCGACGTCTCCCCTCTGTGCCAGTCACTGCACTGGTTACCCATTAAATCCAGAATCCACTTCAAGCTCCTCACCCTCACCCATAAAGCTCTCCACAACTCTGCCCCTCCATACATCTCCTCCCTCATCTCCACCTACCATCCTTCCCGTGCTCTGCGCTCTGCAAATGATTTAACCTTAACATCTTCCATAATCAGAACATCTCATTCCCGCCTCCAAGACTTCTCTCGTGCTGCACCAATTTTCTGGAACTCCCTACCCAAACACATCAGACTCATACCCAATACCCACAGTTTCAAGCGTACCCTGAAGACTCATCTCTTCAGGCTCGCTTATAACGTTCCCTAAACTGTTTCCCCCTTCTGTTGTTACCCTTGCTCTATCTCTGACGGTTCCTGCACTTTATATGTTTACCTGCATCAGACATTGGCGTTGTTACTGGCTCATCCTGTAATTCTAATTATGTACAATGGCTGGACCATGGACAAATAAAGCACTTATGCCTGGTGTCAACGAAAATTATAGTCTGTAAGCTCCAACGAGCAGGTCTCGTTTATACTCTGTATTTTGTATTTTTGTTATTTTTCTTTACTGTGTTCTTATTTATTCCAATTTAACTGCGTATTATGTACCTCTGTACTGTATGCATAGAAAAAAAGCGCTGCGAAATCTGTTGGCGCTATACAAATAAATTTATTATTATTATTATTATTATTACTGCACACTCTACACTTTTTCTGGGATCTCAAGTTTTCAAGTGTGGGGGACGTCACCTGGAAAAATTTTGCCCTGGTAGAATACGGGGTCCTTCATATCCAGAAGTGCTGGGTCCGCTCCATGGCTGCCAAATATTAGGGCTTTCATTACTGCTTCAGAAATTTTCGGATCGTGCCGCAGGCTACAGTAGCTCGGGCAGCGAGGAACCAAAAGAGGTGGATGCTGGTATAAAAGTTATCCCCGTACAGGTGATAACCTTTATCCAGCAGTGGGAAGATCAGTTCCCAAATGATCTTCCCACTAACTCCAAGGATGGGGGGAAATTTTGGGGCTTGGATTTCGGTGTCCCTTCCTGTCTAAGTCTGTAAGTGTACCCTGAGGCCCATGTACAGCAGTGGCCCCCAAATTTTTTTCATTTCTACTGCATCAACAGTGGTCCACCAAGCGGAAATGAAAAAAGAAGAGGAGGGGTTGTGGGTTATAAATTGGTGCGTGTGTAAGTTTGTTTGCACCACCATCAAATTTATAAGGTCATCAGAGAAATAGAGTTTGAAAAAGTCTATTTCTATGACGCCTGTGGGGTTAATTTGGATTCCTGCTCGTGATACAAAGCCAGGAATCTGGAGGTCATAATTTTGAGGGGCTGGGGTCCAGATGGGGTCACCTGTCTAGAGAGCGGGGGGCGGAATGAGGTCACCTGTCTGGGGGGCGTGGGGCGAGATGGGATGACATGTCTGGGGGCGGGGGGTGAGATGGGATGACGTGTCTGGGAGGCAGCCCGAGGCATCCTCCTTGGATGCCTACGTGGATATTCATCATCACTGGATGATGATGATGATGATTAATGGAGGAAAGAAGGATCCCCACAATCATCCTCACTGGCTGTTTCGGTGTCGGAGGACATAAGAGCGATGCCTCCTCCGCCGAAAACATGCTGTGGGCTGGGCCATTTTTATACGGGGAATAGTATATGGAGTATGTAAATGGGTAATGTAATGTAACTTTATTTCATGTAGTGTAGTGTAATGTAGTGTTTTTTTTACATTTTTTTATACAGTAAGAAAAAAAAAAAACCTACGCCAAAAAAGGAGTTGCTGATAAAAATTCCGCACAAATTTACAGGTGAGGAGAAGCTGTAATTACCATCCAGAAGAATAAACTGAACACATGGAACAACTTAGTGAAAAAATTGGGCTCTAAGAATGACTGGAAAAAAAAAATTAAAGGGAACCTATCACCCCCCGTGTCGGGGTGACAGGCCCCCGACCCCTGCTAGAGCACCTTATACGTACCTGATCGCTCCTGAGATGAGTAAAACGCTCACATAGAATGACGGAACATCGGACTCACCAGTCATTCTGTATGAGCGTTGGAGTCATCTCAGGAGCGCGCGCGCCGGGCTTCGCGTTCAGGTAAGTGTATAAGGTGCTCTAGCGGGGGGTCGGGAGCCTGTCACCCCGGCATGGGGGGTGACAGGTCCTCTTTAAGTAAAACACTTCATTCCTTTCAATTGATAACTAAGGTAGCAGAGCTGAGATAGTGGCATAGCAGAGCTGAGGTAGTAAAGCAGTGATGTAGCAGAGTTGAGGCAGCAGTGACGCCAGTTGTAGGTCACTCAGCTTTCCTAGCATGTTATTTAGTAGTCAGTATAATGGAGATCACCCAGCTTTCCCAACATCTTGTATAGTAGTATAATTGAGGTTGCCCAGTTTTCCCAGCATTTTGTATAGTAGTCAGTATAATGGAGGTCACCCAGCTTTCCCAGCATCTTGTATAGTAGTATAATTGAGGTTGCCCAGTTTTCCCAGCATCTTGTAAAGTAATCAGCATAATGACGGTCACCCAGCTTTCCTAGCATCTTGTGTAGTAGTCAGTATAATGGCAGTAACCCAGCTTTCCTAGCATCTTGTATAGTAGTCAGTATAATGGAGGTCACCCAGTTTTCCTAGCATCTTGTATTGTAGTCAGTATATTGAGGGTCACCCAGCTTTCCTAGCTTCTTGTATAGTAGTCAGTATAATAGAGGTCACCCAGCTTTTTCTAGCATCTTGTATAGTAGTCAGTATAATGGAGGTCACCCAGCTGTCCTAGCATCTTGTATAGTAGTCAGTATAATGGGGGTCATCCAGCTTTCCTAGCATCTTCTATAGTAGTCAGTATAATGGAGGTCACCCAGCTTTCCTAGCATCTTGTATAGTAGTATAATGGTGGTCACCCAGCTTTCCTAGCATCTTGTACAGTAGTCAGCATAATGGAGGTCAACCAGCTTTGAAATACCCCTGTGAAAATTACACTTTTTGCCATTGAGAAAGATTTAGCAACATAAAGAACTCTATTCCTGGATATATATTTGTATGACTATAACACACGGTATGTGTATGTGTATATATATACATATACCAGGAAAAAAAGTTTGGGAAGACAGCGTCCTTTTGTAGATTAAAAAGATTTCTTTATTTTGCCATATGCACACACAGAAAGTTTACGACGTTTCGGCTCCTCTAATACATCCTATATATATATATATCTGTATGACTATAACACACGATATATTTGAATGGTATTTCACTCAGGATAAATGTAACTAAGGCTAGGTTCACACTGCGTTTTCAGCATCCGTTTAACGGATCCGTTTTTTTTAACGTCCAGAAAAATAGGGTCAGCAACGTTTTTTGGTCCGTTTTGGTCCGCCAAAAAAAACGGATCCGTTTTTTTTTATAATGGAAGTCAATGGAAAAACGGATGCACACAAATGAATCCGTTTTTTGCAATCCGTTTTTCATGCGTTTTTTGCAAAAAACGGATGCGTTAAACGGATGCTGAAAACGCAGTGTGAACCTAGCCTAACCAACTCGTATGTATGATTGATTGATTGATTGAATGAATGAATGAATGAATGAATGATTGAATGAATGAATGAATGAATGAATGAATGAATGAATGAATGAATGATTGAATGAATGAATGAATGAATCATTCATTCATTCATTCATTCATATAACAGATAAGGAGACTTTATTTTATACTATTATTCTGCAATGAAAACTGACAAAAATTGACTTTTTGGGCACTGAGTGTGAATAAGAAAATAATGGAGGTAACCCAGCTTTACCAAACCGAAGTATTGCTGTCTATGGAGAGGGAAATGCTATCTAACTAAGTCTACGCTTCTCCCTCAGTCCCTGAGCTTGCTAAACACCCCCACTAACTAACTAAGCTAAATAGCCGCATTCAAGCAGAGAGCGGTCTGTACATCACAGTGAATGACTAGAAAATGGCGTCCAGAACACATCACATTGATATATATATGAGATCGTCATGTGATTTTAGCAGCCAATGAGACCCCTACACCTCAGCAATGACGTTTCTGACACTTCTATGTGCTCTGCACTGATTGGCTGGCAGAAAGGTGCTCGAACCATAACTCAAATGAACAGTAAAAAGTTTGGTTCGATCGAGTTCGAGAAAACTTTTCTCAAACAGTTTGATCAACAATTCTGCTGATATCTGTCTGTAGTCACGTACCTTCCCTTTCCAGTGTTGCTTTTGTTATTTTTGTATGTCCCACCAGTTTTTGCAAAATGAGTCCAAAAGAAATATATTTATTAGCTCCTTTGGCGCACTGGTAGTTATCCTCAGCCCCCAGTGCACCGTTTCAGGTACGCATGATCAGGCTGGTCTCCTTACCACGCATGCGCAGGAACAGCAGCCGCTCAGTACAGGAGACCGCCTGCTTATGTATACAGTACCTTAATATGAACATAGGAGGTGGCGGGCGGAACGAACCTGCTGATCCAGTGTTTCTCTTTCATGCTCCATATCTTTTCACAGTCACTCATTCTGTATGATACATTTCCTTTACCAAAGGCCACATATTCTTTCTATTATTTACCAGCTTGTTGGATTTTTCCCAGTAAACTTACCAGTAATGTAAGTAGCATCTGCCAAGCAGACTTGTTGAGTTATAATGCAGGTCTGAGATGGTCCTGTGCAGTTAAAGCCTGACTTATTCTCACATTTGATGCAACTGAGACAGAGACCTTTGGGGGGATAGAAAAATAGAAAGTATTCAATATATTAATAACATGAACTAACATGAAGCTGTATTATGTGTATGAGAGTTAGTGTAGGCAGCGAGATCCTCAACACACAGAGCGCACATCTTGTATTACTGAGAGGGACAGAGCTACATGAGAAATGTCTGCAACTAGAAGCAGATTCCACATTGCATATCAGGGGGTCGGGAAAGGTTGTTTGTATTTTAACCGAATCTGTGAAAAGGATTCCATGAACAGATTTCCATGAAAAGTTGTGCCGTTTGACCTGCAGATTCACAGATTGTTCCTGCTGCACCTTTGTGAAATCCCCGTCCCATTATATAAGAAGTTGGTGGTAAGCCACCTTTTCTGTGCGGCTAGGGCCTGTTTGCTGGCCCTATTTCTATGTGGTGTGTAAAAATACAGGAGATCATACAGATGGAGGACCTAAGTTACTAAAAACTTGGTTTTACTGGCTTAAAGGGAATCTGTCAGCTCCTATGGAGGGGGAATGGTGATGGCTTTGTGCCGCACTTTGGCCCGCCTCACCACTACCTCCTCCCAGCTTGTATTGAATATTCATTGCACTCACCCGGCCTCCTGGCGACGGCATCTGTAGCTTCCTAGGTCAGTGTAGTGCGCGCACGCTCCCGCACTGAGCGAAGCCATTGAGGGCATAGGCTTTGGTCCTCAGTGCGCCTGCGCCACTCCAAAGCACTACGGCGCATTCACCACACTGACCCAGGAAGCTACAGATGCTGTCGCCAGGAGGCCGGGTGAGCGCAATGAATATTCAATACAAGCTGGGAGGAGGTAGTGGTGAGGCGGGCCAAAGTGCGGCACGAAGTGAGGCACAAAACTATCACCACTCCCCCTCCATAGGAGCTGACAGATTCCTTTTAAATTCCAAAGCTCACCTGACTTTGTTACTACCAGTGGGAGCTTTACCTCTCTGTTCCGGAAGAAGTCTCTGAATCTGATGAGGCTTTTTCCTGTTACTTATTTGTTTCATGTGTCACCCCTGGCCTATGCGCTCCCCACCTCCCCCATCCAACCCGCATCTTATTCTCCAGCAGGAAGGGAGTAACCTTTCCCCATTTCAGTTGCAGGGATCTCTATACCATCATTTCCTTTCACTCTGTTATTAGAGGTTGAACTCCTATTTCTTCATGACCTATTTTATTATATTGTTTCATGTAACTTTTGTTCTTTCCCCTTTTGCTTTATGTAATTGGAGGATTGACTTTGATTCCCTGCGGTTTTGGGTTACACTCTAAAATCTTGCTGCATTGTGTGAATTGAAAGTAAAGAATTAAAAAAAAAAAAAAACATTGGCATTTCCGCCATGATAAAGATATTTGTGAGATTGGTCAGAGGTAAGTTACAGCCTTCAGGGTAATTCCTCTATGTGTACGAATAGGTCAGATTGCAAGGAGTCTGATGTGGAGATGGTGCAGCGACTACACTGACGGACACAGGTTCAAAGCCATCAGTTAAAAAACCTTTGGCCACAACTGTATATTAAAGCACTATGGAAGCAAAACTGACTAAAAGTAAAACTGTCTGGCTTCCTCTTAAGGTGCGTTTACACGTAACGATTATCGTGCGAATTTGCGCGATAACGATCGAATTCGAATGATCATTGTATGTGTAAACATAGTGAACGATCAAACGACGTCGTTTGTCGTTCGCAAAAAAATTCGCAAATGTGAACAGTCGTTCGCCGATTTAACCAATGTGTGAGATAGGCTTAAGCGTTCGTAAAACGATCGCAAAACGAATTTTCCATACGATATATCGTACCGTATAAACGCTGATCGTTATGAAAAAAAAACCGTTACTCCGACATCGTTAATCGTACGATCGGGCCAATTATCGTTTCGTGTAAACGCACCATTAGAGACCAGTCACACTGCAGGCTTTATTTTAGGTGTTCTGATATGAAATTCTAAATTCTCTGGACACCTCCTATTATTTCAGAAACAAAAGAGTAAAAGACATCTTTGAATACCCCAGCAAGTAATGGGTAAGGGGGGGGGGGTATCTTTTAGGTTGTATCCGGTGCATGACCTCCATCTTAAAAGCCGCCATATAGGAAGGTGGTCATGTAGCTTATTGAAGAAGTCCAGACTCGTCTCAGGAATAGGCTATGTTCCTAGTTCGGGGAAATATAGGAGAAGGCGGCCATCTTGTAAGATAGACGGCCACTAATAAGGATCATGATGATCATTATTAGCATTTTTCTATTTAACAAAATGGCCGCCTTTACCCAAAATTGTCCCCAACTGGGAACATAGCCATAGATAGTAACAATTAGTTTGGAAATATCTCTTTTGGTTCAAAAGTTTTAAAAAGTTTATAATGATTGGATCCAGCACCTTCAGCTCTGTGTTTAGCACCATGGAAAACACAATTAAAACACGTCAAATAGCTGTGCCTCACAGGAAACATTACCCGTAGTTGCTGCGATGGTCTGTATTGACTTTTGAATCACAAGAGATATTGCCAATCTGTGATTGGCTGAGTGGGCTGTCAGCAAGTCAAGACCTGGAGAAGCAGACAGGAACGTGCCGGAGAAAAGGGAGCAGGTAAGCATGTTGTCTTTACTGTTTTTATCAGCCTGGTATAGAAATAGTTAAAGAAAGTTGCCACTACATTTTCACAGCGGAATTAAAATGTGGTGGGAGAATGCAGAGCTATAGACTGTGACTTGTTACGTGTGAATCTACCCTAAGCCTGGAGGTTACAGTGTAATTGCAGAAATCAACAGTACAAGTGATTTTAGGAAACTCTGTAATAGGTTGTATTAGGCAAAAAAAAAAAAAAAGCCTCTTTCTGTACTCAAAAGCTGTTTCCGAGAATCCCCAGCCCCCTTCTTATCTGTACATTATCAGGCAAAGTCATGTTCAGTACAGAAGAGCAAATAAAACCTAAAACCTCTTAAAAAAACCTATTACAGAGTTTCTTAAAATCTCTTGTACTGTTAACTAGTGACTTTGACTCGAACTCGAACCCCATTAAAGTCAATGGGAGATGTTCGGGTTAATTTTTAGACCAAAACAGGTGAGGAGAAGCTGTAATTACCATCCAGAAAAATAAACTGGATACATGGACCAACTTAGTGAAGAAAATTTGGCTCTAAGAATGACAGAATTTCTTTTTAAGAGAGTGAAATACTTCATTTTTTTCAATGGATAATTGAGGTAGCAGAGATGAGATAGTGACATAGCAGAGCTGAGGTAGTAAAGTAGTGTTGTAGAAGAGTTGAGGTAGTAAGGTAGTGACATAGCAGAGTTGAGGCGGCAGTGAGTTGTAGGTCACTCAGCTTTCCTAGCATGTTGTATAGTAGTCAGTATAATGGAGGTCACTCAGCTTTCCTAGCATCTTGTATAATGGAGGTAACCCAACTTTCCCAGATGCTACTATACAAGAAAGCTACACAAGAAAGCTGGGTGACCGCCATTATACTGACTACTATACTAGATGCTAGGAAAGCTGGGTGACCGCCATTATACTGACTACTCTACAAGATACTAGAAAAGCTGGGTGACCTCCATAAACTGACTACTATACACGCTTTCCTAGCATCTTTGATAGTAATCAGTATATGGAGGTCACCCAGATTTCCTAGCATCTTGTATAGTAGTCAGTATAATGGCGGTCACCCAGCTTTCCTAGCATCTTATATAGTAGTCAGTATAATGGAGGTCACCCAGCTTTCCTAGCATCTTGTATAGTAGTCAGTATAATGGAGGTCACCCAGCATCTTGTATAGTAGTCCGTATAATGGAGGTCACCCAGCTTTCCCAGCATCTTGTATAATGGAGGTCACCCAGCTTTCCCAGCATATTGTATAATTAAGGTCACCCAGCTTTCCAAGCATCTTGTATAGTAGTCAGTATAATGCCGGTCAACAAGCTTTCCTAGCATCTTGTATAGTAGTCAGTATAATGGAGGTCACCCAGCTTTCCTAGCATCTTGTATAGTAGTTAGTATAATGCCGGTCACCCAGCTTTCCTAGCATCCTGTATAGTAGTCAGTATAATGGAGGTCACCAAGCTTTCCCAGCATCTTGTATAGTAGTCAGTTTAATGGAGGTCACCCGGCTTTCCTAGCATCTTGTATAGTAGTCAGTACAATGGAGGTCACCAAGCTTTCCTAGCATCTTGTATAGTAGTCGGTATATGGAGGTCACCCAGCTTTCCTAGCATCTTGTATAGTAGTCAGTATAATGGAGGTCACCAGCTTTCACAGCATCTTGTATAGTAGTCAGTATAAGGAAGTCACCCAGCTTTCCTAGTATCTTGTAAAGTAGTCAGTTTAATGGTGGTATTCTAGCTTTCCTACCATCTTGTATAGTAGTCAGTATAATGGCGGTCACTCGGCTTTCCTTGCATCTTGTATAGTTGTCAGTATAATGGTGGTCACCCAGCTTTCCTAGCATCTTTTATAGTAGTCAGTATATGGAGGTCACCCAGATTTTCCAGCATCTCGTATAATGGTGGTCACCCAGCTTTCCTAGCATCTTGTATAGTAGTCAGCATAATGGTGGTCACCCAGCTTTCCTAGCATCTTGTATAGTATGCAGTATACTAAAGGTCACCCAGCTTTCCTACCATCTTGTATAGTAGTCAGTATATTGAGACAACCCAGCTTTCCGAGCATCTTGTATAGTATGCAGTATAATGGAGGTCACCCAGCTTTCCTAACATCTTGTTTAGTAGTCAGTTTAATGGCGGTCCCCCAGCTTCCCCAGCATCTTGTATAGTAGTCAGTTTAATGGAGGTCACCCGGCTTTCCTAGCATCTTGTATAGTAGTCAGTACAATGGAGGTCACCAAGCTTTCCTAGCATCTTGTATAGTAGTCGGTATATGGAGGTCACCCAGCTTTCCTAGCATCTTGTATAGTAGTCAGTATAATGGAGGTTACCAGCTTTCACAGCATCTTGTATAGTAGTCAGTATAAGGAAGTCACCCAGCTTTCCTAGTATCTTGTAAAGTAGTCAGTTTAATGGTGGTATTCTAGCTTTCCTACCATCTTGTATAGTAGTCAGTATAATGGCGGTCACTCGGCTTTCCTTGCATCTTGTATAGTTGTCAGTATAATGGTGGTCACCCAGCTTTCCTAGCATCTTTTATAGTAGTCAGTATATGGAGGTCACCCAGATTTTCCAGCATCTCGTATAATGGTGGTCACCCAGCTTTCCTAGCATCTTGTATAGTAGTCAGCATAATGGTGGTCACCCAGCTTTCCTAGCATCTTGTATAGTATGCAGTATACTAAAGGTCACCCAGCTTTCCTACCATCTTGTATAGTAGTCAGTATATTGAGACAACCCAGCTTTCCGAGCATCTTGTATAGTATGCAGTATAATGGAGGTCACCCAGCTTTCCTAACATCTTGTTTAGTAGTCAGTTTAATGGCGGTCCCCCAGCTTCCCCAGCATCTTGTATAGTAGTCAGTTTAATGGAGGTCACCCGGCTTTCCTAGCATCTTGTATAGTAGTCAGTACAATGGAGGTCACCAAGCTTTCCTAGCATCTTGTATAGTAGTCGGTATATGGAGGTCACCCAGCTTTCCTAGCATCTTGTATAGTAGTCAGTATAATGGAGGTTACCAGCTTTCACAGCATCTTGTATAGTAGTCAGTATAAGGAAGTCACCCAGCTTTCCTAGTATCTTGTAAAGTAGTCAGTTTAATGGTGGTATTCTAGCTTTCCTACCATCTTGTATAGTAGTCAGTATAATGGCGGTCACTCGGCTTTCCTTGCATCTTGTATAGTTGTCAGTATAATGGTGGTCACCCAGCTTTCCTAGCATCTTTTATAGTAGTCAGTATATGGAGGTCACCCAGATTTTCCAGCATCTCGTATAATGGTGGTCACCCAGCTTTCCTAGCATCTTGTATAGTAGTCAGTATAATGGCGGTCACCCAGCTTTCCCAGCATCTTGTATAGTATGCAGTATACTAAAGGTCACCCAGCTTTCCTACCATCTTGTATAGTAGTCAGTATATGGAGACAACCCAGCTTTCCGAGCATCTTGTATAGTACGCAGTATAATGGTGGTCACCCAGCTTTCCGAGCATCTTGTATAGTACGCAGTATAATGGAGGTCACCCAGCTTTCCTAACATCTTGTTTAGTAGTCAGTTTAATGGCGGTCCCCCAGCTTCCCCAGCATCTGTATGACGGTATATTTGAATGGTATTTCACCCCCAAAACTGACAAAAATGAACTTTTACCAAGGTTAAATGTAATTAAGCAACTCCTCTGTACGATTGATTATTTTGTATGACAGATGGGAAGACTTTTTTTTATACTATTATTCAGCAACAAAAACTGACAAAAATGGACTTTTGGGCACTGAGTGTGAATAAGAAAATAATGGAGGTAACCCAGATTTACCAAACCCAATTATTGCTGTCTATGGAGAGGGAAATGCTATCTAACTAAGTCTACGCTTCTCCCTAAGTCCCTGAGCTTGCTAAACATCCCACCAAGAAATATATATTATGTATAAGTAGGGTATACTGACCATATGGTAGCTGAGTAATCCCAAGCTCTCGTATATGTGAAACCAATGACAGAGGGAATGAGCTAAAAAATAACTTTTATTGGTATGCGATAAAACAGTAGGTCGTATTTACAGTGCAATAAACAGAGATAAAATAATCAATATGCTGATAGCACTATGTGATATTTACAGTGTGCATAAAGCACTATTACTCCTCTTCAGGAAAATCATTGACAATGGAACAAAGTCAGTCGTAGAAACTGAGTAGGCAGTAACAAAGTCCCCAGTAGTCCTCAGCCGAGGAAAGGGTGAATATGCCAGTCAACAGGATCCACTACTTTGAAATAACGCTATTGTCCAAGTGAAGTCTGGTGCAGGTCACAACCTGTTAAGGGAGAAGCAATCCCAATATGTCACAGTGTGTCCTGTCACCGTCAGTACCGTCACCTTTACCATACGCGTTTCTGTCACTCTGGTCGGTGACGTCATCACGGGTCAAGAGGTGCATAAAAGGAGGTACAAGTGTAAACAATAAACAGAGTTATGGTCATCAGAGCCGTACATATATTATCGCCGTGATAGGGAACAATATAGGCATCTAAATGACAGTCGGAGCCAAATATTAGTTCTAGCAATGATAAAATGCTCAGAAAAAGGCTTCTGTAAGATGAGGATGAGGAGATGATGGAAGCGTCTTACTCACTGTGTCCATGCGTCTGGACCCATAAGCAGTATGTCCTGGAGCGGCAGTGGCCAATTTTTAGACCTTAAAGGGGTATTCCCCCAAGAGCTAAAAAAATGAAATGCTCCCAAACCTAGCTGGCCTTACTCACCGAGTCCCCCTGAGTATTTTGAGTCGTCTCCCATCTTTCTAGCTGCTGCCGTTCTCAAGTTACAAGTTTTTCTAAAAGCCGATCTATATCCAAGATAGGAAACTACATTTCCCATCATGAAATGCTTCTGCCTGATAATGGTGAAGTAGCAGAGCTGAGACAATGAAGGAGATGATGACAGTGTAGCAGAGCTGAGACAATGAAGGAGATGATGACAGTGTAGCAGAGCTGAGTTGGGGGTGATGGCGTAGCAGAGCTGAGTTGGGGATGACAGTGTAGCAGAGCTGAGATGGGCGATGACTGTGTAGCAGAGCTGAGTTGGGTGATGACTGTGTAGCAGAGCTGAGTTGGGTGATGACTGCGTAGCAGAGCTGAGCGGGGCCCCCACTCCCCGCTCTTCTCTTGTGCTCAAGACCGCTGGACAGGGCTGCTGCCCCGCTCACTGCTGTGATCTGAACTGTAACTATGAGCACTCGTAATGAGCGCTCACAGTTACACGCAGCAGCACTGACAGGGCAGGAGCCATTTGCCCCCTTCCTGTCAGTCACTCTTGTGGCCGCAGGAAGTGTTTTCCCTGTTGTCACAAGTGGCCGCTCTATCCACTGTGACATCACTGGAGCATCGGTGCCAGGACAAGGAGAGCGCGGCCTCTTGTGACCGCAGGGAAAACCCTTGCGGCCACAAGAGTGAAGAGAAGAGGAGACGCCCGGACCCAGGTGAGTATAAGTGTTTGTTTTATTGTATTATATACTATATGTGAGGGGGAGCACACAGGGGCCCGTGTAACTGGGGGAGCGCACAGCGGGGGTCTATATAAATGGGGGGAGCACACAGTGGGGCTATATAATGGGGAAGACACAGGGGGGCAATATATATAAATGGGGGAGCACACAGGGGGGCTATAGACTACTGGGGCAAGAGAATGGGGTTTATATACAACTGGGGGAGCACACAGGAGGTCTATATCCAAGTGAGGGAGCACACAGGGGGGCTATATACTACTGGGGGAGCACACAGGGGATCTATATACTACTGGGGTAGCACACAGGGGTCTATATACTACTGGTGGGGCACACAGGGGGTCTATATACTACTAGGGAAACACACAGGGGTCTATATACTACTGGTGGGGCACACAAGGGGTCTATATACTACTGAAGGAACACACAGGAGTCTATATACTACTGGTGGGGCACACAGGGGGTCTATATACTGCTGAGGCAGCACACAGAGAGTCTATATATAACTGGGGGGGCACACAGGGGTCTATATACTACTGGCGCAGCACACAGGGGGTCAATATACTACTGGAGGAGCACACAGAGGTCTATATACTACTGGTGGGGCACACAGGGGGTCTATATACTACTGGGGGAACACACAGAGGGTCTATATACTACTGGTGGGGCAAACAGGGGGTCTATATACTACTGGGGGCAGCACACAGGGGGTCTATATATAACAGGGAGCACACAGGGGGTCTATATGTAACTGGCGGAGCACACAGGGGGTCTATATATAAATGGGGGCAGCACACAAGGGGTCTATATACTGCTGGAGGAGCACACAGTGGTCTATATACTACTGGGGGAGCACACAGGGATCTATATAATACTGGTGGAGCACACAGGGGGTCTATATACTACTGGGGAGAGCACACAGGGGGTATATTTAACTGGGGGCAGCACACGGGGTATATACGACTGGGTGCAGCACACAGGGGGTTTATATACAACTGGGACAGCACACAGGGGGTCTATATACTTTTGGGGGAGCACACGGGGGGGGGGCTATATATAACTAGGGGAACACACATGCGTCTATACACTACTGGAGGAAATACGATAAAATACGTAGACTTTCTGGTTGCTTTGTTCTATCCAGGTGAGTTCCTCTGTATTAGGACACCGCTCTGCACATTTTAGAGTCGTTTTCGGCGTGGGCTGAGTAATCGCCGACTTTTCTCCCTCTTGTAGTGCCTAGCACTGCATAGTGGCTTTAGTGAAAAGAGAGAAGGGAATAATCCTCTTCCTATCCTCTTCCTATCCTCTTCCCACGAGAATCTGGGTAAGACTACTGCTACATTTCCTCCCACCAAGTGACTAATTCCCCAGGGGTGTGTAAGAGTCCCTGTGAGTGGTGGAAAGAATGTGTGCATAGACAAAGAAGAATAGGGATAGGCAGAAAAGGAAGAAGCGTTTCCATTGGTCAACAAAATACAAAATATAAAAGCAGTAAACCTTTGCTTAACTTCAGCTGTGCAATAATAAAGAGCTCATAAAGAAAAGACTGACATTTAGTGGCGAAATTAGAAAATGCTACCTTCATCACCATCTAGCTTTGAGTAATAGGCTTTTGCGACAGGTTTGACATATGCAACACCCCTGGAGGGACACCACAATTCCGCATGGGCCGGTGCTTAGGAGTAGGCCGGAGCTATGTATGGGAACCAGGCGGCGGTTCAAAAAAAAGGAATGTGCCACCGGCATTGAGGATATTTGCTAAAACAACTTTATTGATATAAAACACAACAGGACAGCACCATCACCTCACACCAACCGTCTTGTGACTAATACATAAATCAGCCGATTAACTCAAGACAATTGAGTAAATACATTTCTTATAAAATGTTATTACAACATGTTCAGGGACACCAGTGGACCCTTCTTCCTATCTATATTTCTTCCATAAAGATATCAAAGAAATCTAAAATAGTGAATTTGAGAAATCCCTTATGAGAAACAGATGGGTGACAGCTCAATAGTTTACAAAAACTAAACAAAAATAATTGTAAATATTGTGATTTTTTTTTATAAACAAAATGTAAACAAATAACTATAAGGGTATGTTCACACATTGTCGTATTTTCACCTAAAAAAAACAATGTGTGCACATACCCCTAAAACTTACCCTGGTTGATGAGGACCATTATCAGACAGGCAAGTAATAGAAGAGTGTTCATCTTTGCAGCTCCTGCAGAACAGTGTTGGGCTCTTCTTGTTGGCTTTAAGTCTAGTATGTGGTTTATACTGTAGAAGGACGACTATTGGGCGTTTTACTGGACTGTCTGCATATTATGTTTCCTCTTTATTCTTATATGGGGCAATAATAGCTTCAAGCTAATTCCATTTTCTTGCTTTCAGACTGGTGTGGTTGGTTTAAAAGAGAAATTGACAAGATTCACTTAGGTAAAAAATAGCTCACTGTCAGTACTGTTCAGGGTACACAAAGGTAACGCTCACACAGACAGGTGAAGCCCTGACACTGTCCCACTCCGCTTGCCACTAGACCACTCTAAATAATGTCAGACAACTAGGTGACGTTCCCTGCACTGAAATAGGGTGACACGTGAGACCAGACAAAAGACGATAACAAAGACAGACAAAACTCAATGGCAGTGTCAGGACTGGGAGGTATGAGACAAAACAAGACAGTGGGCCCTTACGCTGAACCCACCCATTGTCCCTACCTGCTTGCCTCAGTCGGCCCTAGGCGGCCGCGGACAACCACGAAGACGTGCCCTACACTTAATAAGTGTAACACTGAACAAGACAGACAAACAAACACAATATGGGAAAGTCGACAAGCCAGGACAGAACCAAACGGAAAAAGCAGTACAGAATCGAGAACCAAAGGAAAGTCAAAAAGGTCAAACGGGAGGTCAGGTAACAAGTCAAGCAAACAGAGGAATTCAGGAGTTCAGAATACACAGAAATAGAAAGCCAGAAACAGGTACAGCAAGTGTAATCCTATAGCCAGCATCAGGTATAGGAAATGACTGAACTTTATGTGAAACCAGGTCCCGGTCTCAGAGACGATCAGAGTAAAGGAACAAGAGCTTAATCTAAATCAATAGAAATGCCAGAGCAGATTAAAACTGTGTTCACACTAATAAAATGGCACAAGAAAACTAGTGTGCACATAAATTTTGCCGCCATGATAATAGCCGGCGACCAGAGCTCCAGAATGTGGTTTTACCAGGTACAATCTTGACAGTACATATTTCAAATCCCAAGCTAAAGAAACCTACAAAATGCCCTTATTCTCACAGTCTGGTCAGGCACAGTCTAAACGTGAGAATGAGTATCACTTCACTACAAAAATTTCTTCAGTATAGATCTAGCACAAGAGTACAAGAGTTACATTGGGCAAAGGGTTCCTCTGGCAAACTCCTCTCCTCTCTACCTTCTACAAAGCACTACTGCCTCTACTCTTTTCCAAGCACCTCAAGCACTATGTCAAGCAATCAAGTCTGTGTCAAGATTATTACTGTCTGCAAGACGTGTACTGTTATCTGGCAGAAGCTCTTCAGTAAAGTTGTTCTATTTTTCTTCTGTGGGTGGCAGTACGGACATCCTGGGTGGGTCAATTGCCACTCCAGGTTGCTGTGACAAGAGCCCAAGGGACCCATAACAACCCGGAAGGTTACTGACCATTTTAGGAAATACAATGTAAATTACAAACTTGCTTTATATCACATCTACTGCTGATTTAGATTTTGTAGCTATGTTCACTCTACGTATTTGACCGGCCGTTCCATGACTCCGTGGTCTCAGCCGGCAGTACTTAAGTACCGGCCGGATGATCTTTCCTCCGTGGAGCTCTGATGCGGGCACATCAGCGCGGCTCGCATCAGAGCTTCCCATAGCACAGAGTGAAGCAAGCGGCCGGAGCCGTTCGCTTCACTGTGTGAACTGACAGGTCCTTCTGCGTGCGTAATTCATTGAATTCCGTCCGCAAATAATGGACCTGTCAGTTGTTTGCGGCGCCGTATGGGAACCGGACGGAGCGTATACGATGTGTGTACACTCCGGCCGGGATCCCATAGCAAATAATGCTATGTTCCACCCCGCAAATCTACGGCTGTAGTTCTGCGGCGAGAACTACGGCTGTAGATTTACGTAGTGTAAACATAGCCTGAAAGTTATAATGACAGTGACACTTTAAACAGTATATTACCTGCCGGTGTAATAGGACATTACATTTTTTTCTACATATTTTTTGTTAAAATATATATATTTTTGTAAAAGCATAAGAAATTGTTCTAAAACACATATATAGCGTTGCCTCAAACATGACAACCCGAACAATATAACAATATAATAAATATATCAACAAGTAACCAAACAAAATGCCAGCTGGTAGCACAGTTACATTATCTAACCATCTGAACAGTTATCACAATCACGTGTCATCCGGGCATCACGAGGATACCACTATAAACGTTTTTTTTTTTGTTTTTCTTTTTTTCAATCTCACGAGAACCCTAGAACAGAATAATTCTTAATATAACAAAACAAGAAGAAGGAGACATAAGGACAAGAGGGATCGGTTTGGGACAGTCTACTTTGTTGTAAGACTTTAGATCTGACAGTAAGTTGAGGTTAGCTATTTCTTAGTAACTTTTTATGCTTTTTTGAAATGTCATGAACTCATGGACTGTGTATAAAAATGTCAACAATTTAATTTATGTATTTATTTATTTATTTTGGGGGGGGGAGCTTTTACTATTGTAAAGAAAGACTACCAGAAACTCATAGATATTTCATCAGCAGGTTGACTTGATAGTGCTTATCATGTGATGTTTGTCTGTTTATCATGACCTTTGTGTGGTTTTTAAGAGCTTTTTGATTGTTGTATGATTTTTTCACAAAAGTGACATCCATAGATCAGTTTTAATAGAAAGTATCAATAGAAAGCAGGATGCACGTTGGTCTCACCACAATCCAAAATAAATGTAGAAAGGAGAGGGTCCAACAGCATCCGTAGTAAGAGGCAATCCAAGTTTAGGCTATGTTCACACTACGTAAAACTACATCCATTGTTGCCGATGGCAACAACGGCCGTAGTTTCTGCGCAGCGGGACACAGCCTATTAAGCAATGGGATCCCGGACGGAGCATACACACATTGTATACGCTCCAGCCGGGATCTGTGCGGCTCCGGCCGCTCGCTTCACTGTGTGCTATGGTAAGCTCTGATGCTGGAAAGATCACCCGGGGTCACGGAACGGCCGGTCTCATACGTTGTGTGAACATAGCCGAAATTGACATAATCAGGTACAGCATTGAATTGAACTTGGATTAAATCTTGGTATGGATGCTATTGGACCTTCCCCTAGATCAGTGTCCAAACTCCAGAAATCTAGAACCCATAGAAAGGCATCCAGGCCCCTCTAGAATGTGGTTAATGATCAACCTCAAAGCATCATGAGGCAGAATTGTCAATAGTTTCAGTAAAGAATCCTTGTCTCCAGTCATAGAGGACACCCTTATGTCATCTTTTAGGTCTAGTCGTAAAAAGATTACAAGATCATTGTAATATTTGTGCATTACGGCCAGATTACCTCTAGGGGCCCTATTACACGGATCAATTATATGGAAGTTTGGGCAGATATCGCCCGGTGTAATAAAGATGACAATGAACCGACAATCTGATCATCTACTGATTGTTATCTTATAGCAAAAAATCATTGGCTGCTGGCTGCGCATTGCTACGTGTAATAGGGATTTGTGGCTGACAGCTGATAAAAATGTATTGAAAATAACGTATACTTACCTGTCTATGCTCCCTGGTGTCCTCCTGTTTGTTTCTTGCTCACTGCAGCCGCCACTGACACGTCTGACACATCTCTGCAGTGGCAGACCACTCAGCCAATCAATGGCTGCGGTGACATCCTATCTCGGTCAGTGATTGGCTTAGCAGCTTGTCACTGTCACTGAGACATGTCAGAAGTGTTGAGGCTGTGAGGAAGCCAAGAGGACACCGGAGAGCCAGGAGAAATAAGTAAAGCTTTATTACTTTCTATAAAAATAGCAATATCTGCATGGACATCACTCACGTTGTCTATGCAACCCTTGCTGCACGATCATTCAGCCGTGTAATAAGCTTGGTAAGCAAGCACCAATTTAGCGGAGGGCCCTAAAATGTCTTTTGTCCTTCTTTACAGGTTCCCAAAATTATATAATACTCCATGTGTGGTCTGACCCAGGGCCGCTTCTGCCATGAGGCAGAATGAGCTTTCTGCCTCAGGCGTCAGATTCTTTGCTCCACTAGGGGGCGGCACAATCCCTTACTTTCACTTTTACTGCAGGCACATCAACAGGCACCCCTGACTCCTCAGGCCCCTCTGCCTCCTCCTCAGGCCCCCTCTCCATAGCTCCATGACCGACAGCCTTGTCACTGGGGGCAGCTGTCTCCTAGCTGCTGGCTGTCTGTGTTGGAGCAGAGAGGAAGAGGGAGGAAGGCCCAGCACCACAGCACAGCCGACACACAGCGTGTGTGTATAAATATGTGTATGTATGTATGTATGTATGTATGTGTGTGTGTGTGTATCTAATCTGCCCTGTATGTACAGCACATGTGCCCTGTGTAAGTATGGAGTGATCTTAGTAGCTGAGCCCAGTCTATGCCCAGGGTTGGCAGCTGTTATCTGTCACCAGTGTGACTGGCATTCTGTTGTATTATTAGCGCCCCCACAGCGAGCCTGTACACATAGTCACCTTACTGGGGAAGCAATAGAAAATCCCTAGATGCCATAGTTATAGCCGCACACTGTAATAATACCATAAGAATCAGTATACACTACTTACATTATTAGTACAGCGTACTGTAAAAAGATGTAAAAAAATATATATATAACTATGAGTGTTTGTTCACACTATGAATACGTTCGGAAATTTCACGCGGAGACAGTGCGGCAGACTCCACTTGAAGTTCCATATGTCCCATTGACTCAATAATATTCTCCAGCTCAATTCTTTTGGGACGACAGATTGAGCTTGAGAATACCATTGAGTCAATGGGACTGATGGAACTTCAAGCAGAGTCCGCCACACGGCCCAAACTTGAAATTTCTGAGCGTATTCCATAGTGTGAACATACCCTGAGACTAGAGAAACTATATACACTACCGTTCAAAAGTTTGGGGTCACCCAAACAATTTTGTGTTTTCCATGAAAAGTCACACTTCTTCTCCACCATACGTTGTGAAATAAATAGAAAATAGAGACAAGACATTGACAAGGTTAGAAATAATGATTTGTATGTGAAATAACATTGTTCTTACATCACACTTTGCTTTCGTCAAAGAATCCTCCTTTTGCAACAATTCCAGCATTGCACACCTTTGGCATTCTAGCTATTAATCTGTTGGGGTAAGCTGGAGAAAATGCCCCCCACGCTTCTAGAAGCAGCTCCCACAAGTTGGATTGGTTGGATGGGCACTTCTGGCGTACCATACGGTCCAGCTGCTCCCACAACAGCTCAATGGGGTGGTGATCTGGTGACTGCGCTGGCCACTCCATTACCTATGATAGAATACCAGCTGCTGCTTCTGCTGTAAATAGTTCTTGCACAATTTGGAGGTGTGTTTAGGGTCATTGTCCTGTTGTAGAATGAAATTGGCTCCAACCAAGCGCTGCCCACTGGGTATGGCATGGCGGTGCAGAGTGATGGCCTTCCTTATTCACAATCCCTTTTACCCTGTACAAATCTCCCACCTTACCAGCACCAAAGCAACCCCAGACCATCACATGACCTCCACCATGCTTAACAGATGGCGTCAGGCATTCTTCCAGCATCTTTTCATTGGTTCTGCATCTCACAAACGTTCTTCTTTGTGATCCAAACACCTCAAACTCGGATTTATCCGTCCACAACACTTTTTTCCAGTCTTCCTCTGTCCAATGTCTGTGTTCTTTTGCCCATCTTAATCTTTTTATTTTATTGGCCAGTCTCAGATATGGCTTTTTCTTTGCCACTCTGCCCTGAAGGCCAAAATCCCACAGCCGCCTCTTCACTGTAGATGTTGACACTGGTGTTTTGCGGGTACTATTTAATGAAGATGCCAGTACATCTCTTCTAATGCATCCCATGATTTTAATAGCCTTAGCAGCTGCTGCCTGACATTGATCACTAATCACATAACTCTATATTTATCCACTTTAACAATAATCTTTAGTTACATGGCTGTTTCATACAGCATGGTTTCTTTTTGCCATAAATGGTCCCTGACATTCAAAAACTTTGCATAAATCAATTATGTACGTAAATAGAAGGAACCATGCCATGTCTCCTTTTCTCTAGCTCTTTCCCTGTTACCTCTTCCTAACAACATAATCACTCTGGAAAAGTGAGGGTATGAAACCACTGAGGGACCAGGTTACATGCTCCATGTACAAATCGATGACAAGGAGGGAGGGGAGAGAGAAAAACGGGAAATAGTTTCAGGGAGCCTAAAGCAGACAGACTACAGAAAGTTTACATTGATTATTAGATCTATATAGGTAAGACCATTGCTTCTCCATTACAGTCCTCCTGGACTACCAACAAGTCATGTTTTGAGGATATCCCATATAAAGAAACAGATCACCGATCTCAGGGAGAGCAGCCAAAAATAGCACTGCTGGTTAAAGAGCTCAATACAGTCAAATCCTAGTTGCATTGCTCCCTGGGAAACTCAAATACAGATGGGTCCTTCCCGGAGGGATATCTGGCTAGTCCTGTGTTTTGAGACTCTCAAATGAGGCTCCATGGGCTCTTTTTTACCTGATGCATTGAATATAATTATATCACCTTTGAAATACTAAGAAAAACCTCAAAACATGATCTGTTGGATGGCTGTAAGAACTGGAATTGAGAAGCACTGGGTTAGACTATTTAGTACTGCTCTATAATGTCCCTTTTGAGACATAGAGGTGCGGGGTCAGTGCATTGGGGACATCATAGAGACAACTTAAAATGAGAGATAAAGTTTACAGAGGAGAAAACTGGTCAAAAACGCCTTTACACAAGTTATATAATGGTGAGAAATTGGGCAACTTTTAATGTACCCAGAATATAACTTATTCCAAAAAGTTATCTGTAATGACTAGAGATGAGCACAGCTAAAGCATGCTCGAGTCCAATCATTCGGCCTTTGAATACCGGTGGCTAAAGAAGTTGGATGAAGTCCTAGAAATAGAAATTGGAAAGCAGGCTTGAGTTGCACTTATCTCTAGTAATGACATGTGCACTTTTAACTTTTTTTTTTTTTTTTTTAATAATAATGTGTCCTTGTGCAGGAAGAAAACCATGGAGTCTTCCTCTGAAGATAATAATACCTCTTATGATTACGACTTAAATGGAAACTGGGAGGATATATTCGAATCATATTTCAAGACACAAGGATACTTTGAAACATCACGTGTAGTTTTATTTACCATCACCGCCATTGTGGGAATCATCGGTAATGGCTTGGTCATCTGGATCACCGGATTCAAGATGGAGAGCGTCAGCGCGGTGTGGTTCCTCAACCTGGCTGTTGCCGACTTCATATCTTGTCTCTTCCTTTTGTTATATATTGTAGAATGGTCGTTTCCACTTTTTGAGATGGATAGCGTCATATTCTGCGTCATACGTTTTTTTATGTTGTCTTTAAACATGTTGACTAGTGTCTATTTCCTGATGGTCATCAGCCTTGACCGATGTGTGTCCACCATGTGGCCGCTTTGGACCAGGATACACAGAAGGCTAAAACCAGTCCGAATTATTTCAGGAATCATTTGGGTCTTCTGCCTTGTGGGCGGCTTCATGTATGAGGCTTATCATTTTGAGGATCGCATTGAGGTTGAGTGTCTCGTAAAGCGTTATCTTATAGGTATAAACAATGTTACACAGAAATATATCACCAGAATGATCGTCATGTTTGTTTTGCCCTTTACCATCATTTTAGTTTCTTATAGTGTTGTGGCCTTCAAAATAAGAGCGAGAAAAAGATGGCACAAGTCCAAAAGACCATTCCGGGTGATCATTGCTCTTGTCCTTTGCTTCTTCCTCTGTTGGTTTCCATTTCACTTGTCTTCAGTAACAGCAATTATGGATGAAACTGGTGAAGAAGACCTATGGAAGAATGTTCTTAAGGAGGAAATATGTTTATTTCTGGCTTATTTTAACAGTTGTCTTAATCCCATCATCTACGTCTTACTCAGCCCGGAAGTGAGAGCAAAGCTTTTTCAAAGCAGAATACAGAGCTCTGTGACGAGACATGATGATCTACATGACGATGATGAAATATCGAACACAACTCATATAACCAGAGAACAGTGTTCTTCAGCACTATAAATATCTCAGATTCCCATAATATTTTGTATAAAGCACCAACTTTTTTTTACAATTTATTTGAAGGGGGGGAAAGTTATCCCACAGGCCATGATATCACACCAGTGGCAAGACCTTAAAGCGTAACTGTCATGTTTTTTTTTATTGCAGAAATCAGTAGTCTAAGCGATTTTAAGAAACTCTGTAATAGGTTTTATCAGCCAAAAAAGCCTCCTTCTGTACTCAAGAAGCAATCTCCCCCCCCCTGACTTCTTATCTGTGCATTATCAGGCAAACACGTCTTCATTACAGAGAAGCCAGTGAAGACGGGCTCTGCTCTCTCCATTGTAAGCCTATGAAGGGGGGAGGGGCTGAGGGAGATGAGGGAGCAGGAAGAGGTGACATGAAGGTCAGCTGTTTGTAGACTCTCTGGGCACCTAAAACGCAGGATTCAGGTGTCAGAAAGGTCAGTGCTTATCTATGAACTTACTGAGAGAAGATTGCAGGGTGTTGTGCTGTGCAGGACTGCCCCGTGCTCAGTCACTCCTAACAGCCCCTCCCCTCTCCATAGCTACATAATGGAGACAGAAATCCTGCTTCATCTGATGTGAGGGGGGAGGCTGGGAGATTGCTTTTTCAGTCCAGAAGTTAACTCTTTTAGTACATAAAACCTATTACAGAGTTTCTTAAAATCGCTTGAACTGTTGATATTTAATGTTTTCAAAAAAATTACCCTGAAATGACGGTTACGCTTTAAAGGGGCAGTCCCGGGAGCTGAAGATACAGTAGCTCAGGCTTTTGGCTTCACACCACTCACTTCTAGTTATTCTGTGTCTCGGGAGTAAGCCTTCTGAGGTGTGGAGGGGCATATCCTGACCATGTCCAATAGTTGCACGATGATTGAGATATGCGCATGTCTTAAGAGGCTTCCTTCTAAGATGTGGATTCCCTGGACGTGAGTGCCGTGGAGTAGGCGGCCATCTTCTGCTCTTAGGACAAGCCTCTCAGGACACATTTGAGCACTGCCTATCCCCGCTGTTAATCATCTCCATCCAGGCAGTCTTATAGGATTAAGCAATGTTCCCACAACGTAAGTTACAACGGCTGTGATTCCCATGGAACTTGCGTAGTACTGCCTTCTGAGGAAATCTCAGCCGGAGTGTATACACATGGTATACACTGCGGCCGGCATTCTTAGCGGAGCTATAGAAAACTGACATGTCAGTCTTCTGCGGACGCTATTCAGCAAATAGGGGCTGCAGAAAACCCTGTCAGTGCACGATATGGAGTGAGCAGCTCCGGTCGCTGGCTCCATAGTGTGCAGTGGGGAGTTCTGATGCAGGCGCGCACAGATGCAAAGAGTCTGATGCAAAGAGTTCAGGTTCATACGAACCCGAACCTCAGCTGGTTCGGACCATCCTTAGTCATTACCGATCAAAACTTTTTACATGTTCCTGTGACACTCAGAAGTTATTAAATGAATTGACAAGCCTAATGTGTGTTATATAAATTGGAAAGTAATCGCAAGAATAAAACCTGAAAGAATTTGGCTGCTTTTGTATCTATAGATAGGTTTTATTTATATTTATTTATAGTTATATGGCTAGGATGCCATATATATGACAAGTGTCCCACTATTAAATGGACACTAATTAAATGGGATATATATATATATATAAAATTTATTTTAAAAGCCGTATTGTTTAGGTTTGATAATTCAGAAGCTACATGGTCTGTTGTTGCTGCAGAGTTTTAAGCCATTCCTTTTTGAGGTAAGAGTATACAGATTTTCTCAAAGTGTTCTTAAATCAACTGATACAAGAAAGTTACACAGATTTGTAAATTGTTTTTATTTAAAATTCTCCAGTCTTCCAGTACTTATCAGCTGATGTATGTCCTGCAGGAAGTGGTGTATTATTTTCAGCCTGACAGAGTGCTCTCTGCTGCCACCTCTGTCCATGTCAGTAACTGTCCAGAGCAGGCGCAAATGCCATAGAAAACCTTTCCTACTCTGTACAGTTCCTGACATGGACAGAGGTGGCAGCAGAGAGCACTGTGTCAGACTGGAAAGAATACACCACTTCCTGCAGGACATACAGCAGCTGATAAGTACTGGAAGACAAGAATTCCTTTTTTTAATTGAAGTCATTTACAAATATGTGTAAAATTCTCATGGAGTACCCATTTAAATAAATTACAGAACCTTGTATATAGATAATGTTGTTATGAATATACATATTCATACAACCTCATTAGAAGACTCAGAGTACAGTAGAAAGTGCCATAATTGTGATACCATATATAAACTAAGATAAATTAACCCTTTATGGCTGCATTGTTTTCATAAAATAATACTCCTATTTATAATTGTCCCATATAACTAACCAAGGTTCTGATATTAAGCAAAGGGTCCAAATCATCACAGAGTATAAACTACCCACAGCAACCAATTACAGCTCCTCTATTATCTCACTCTAGCAACATGTCTGGAGATGAGGGCACACCGGGGACAAGGGGTTTTTTTCTGCCCTAGGCAGAGAAAAGGCAAATGGTGGTCGCAACCCCTCCCCCCCCCGCTGCCCCGGCATAGTGTATAGTCCCTACATATCCCCATGTAGTGTAGCCCCACAGTGTATAGCCACCATATACAGTATAGCCTCCTGGCAGCCCCCACAGTGTATAATCTCCACGCACACCCACATAGTGTAACCCCCACATACACTGTAGCCTCCTGGCTGCCTCCACATAGTGTATAGTCTCCACACATCCCCATATAGTGCAGCCCCCACATACAGTTAAGCCTCCTTGCTGCCCCCACATAGTGTATAGCAGGGGTCCCCAAACTTTTTACACAGGGGGCCAGTTCACTGTCCCTCAGAGTGGTCTGCGGGGAGCCGTTGCCGCTGGAGGATGACACTGTCTCTGCCCATGAGGAGGAGGTGGAGTGGAGGCTCATACTGTTTATCTGTCTCTGGTCCGGGGGAGGAGCATTGGAGGTGGCTTAGGATGGTAGAGTTGAAGTTCTACCACAGCCATACTAGATCATGTTGGGAGTTGTAATTCTACCACAGCCACACAAGAGCATGCTGGGAGTGGTTGTTCTACCACAGCCAAATAGGATCATGCTGGGAGTCGTAGCTCTACCACAGCCACACAGGAGCATGCTGAGAGTCGTTCTACCACAGCCACACAGGATCATGCTGGGAGTTGTAGTTCTACCACAGCCACATAGGTGCATGCTGGGAGTTGTAGTTCTACCACAGCCACACAGGTGCATGCTGGGAGTTGTAGTTCTACCACAGTCACACAGGTGCATGCTGGGAGTTGTAGATCTGCCACAGAGGAGCATGCTGAGAATTGTTGTTCTACCACAGCCACACAGGTGCATGCTGGGAGTTGTAGTTCTACCTCAGCCACACATGAGCCCTAACACACATACACACAAACTCCATTACCACACACATTTCACTAAAACACACACACACACACGCGCACACACACACACACACACACACACACACACACACATACAGAGATACATACATATCCTCACTCGCACAGCAGTAGCAGTGGAGGATGACACTGTCTCTGAGCAGAGGATCATACTGTTTATCTGTCTCTGTTGGGAGCAGGGGCAGGGGGTTGTCTCTGCACATCTCCCTTCTCCTGATTGGCTCCGGTTGTCATGTGACATTCAGCTCTGGAGCCAAGCAGAAGAGAGGAGGTGCCTGCCGCCACGGGGCTGGAGCCTTCAGCAGCTGTGGAGCAGAGCGGGGAAGGGATTCTGCCACGGGTGAAGTTGGGTGGGGGGATTTTTACTTGAGGATACATTGCGCCCCCTGTAATTCAACAGGAGATGGCGCCCTAGGCCAAGACCAAGAGACAGCCACTGCAGATGACTTAATGGCACACACATGCCATAACATTACAAGTCTTGATATATTTTGAATATTTTGTTTCCCATCCCAGACATACAGGCATAGAGAAAATGGGAGTTAAAAGTAAGAAAAGCCTATGTCTCTTTTTTTTTTAAAGGGGTTCACCCAAAAAATATAATGGATATAAAGAGCTTACTATGTTTGATAGCTTAAGATGCGCTGAGGCTATTGAAATTCATGTTCATTATGCATTGAGGTTTGTAACAAAACAAGAAGTCGCAAATTGTTGAGTAACATGATTTCCACTCAGAATTGAAGGGAATCTGTCACTAGGTTTATTTCACCTTAAATGAGGGCAGCATAAACTAGTGACAGAAAAACAGATCTGTGTGGTACTTTCATCATTCTGTTCAGCAGTTCTCCTAATATGCAGGAGAATAGGCTTCTAGTCACACCCCTGTTCCCCGCCCTCCAGCTGCTGATTGACAGTTGACTGCCTATACACAGCATGGATAGATAACTGCCAATAAGCAGCTGGTGGGTGGAGTTTGCTGTTTCTCATGAATAATGAGGACTACTGGGCTCACACACATAATGGAGAGGACTACTTATTGTCCATGTTATTCAGAGGGAGATCTCTGAATAAGCTGCACAGAACAATGTAAGTGATCCATCATTCTGTTCAGCTTCTCTGTCACTAGTTTATGTTTCCCTGAGATAGGACAGCATAAACCTACTGACAGAGTCTCTTTAACCAGCATGTCCTGCTGCAGTACCGGTATGTCCTGCTGTGGTTGGGGAGGATCAAAGGGGGTTGCCCTGTGACCCCGCTCTGAACCGCTGCAATCCCGGCTGCTTTCTGAAGCCCGGGACTGAGGCTATTAGCAAGTGCGGTCGATCGCTGCACCCGCTAATTAGGACAGTTAAATGCAGCTGTCAAACATGACAGCTCCATTTGAAAGTCCTCCAAAGCCCTTCTCCCTGGTGTCTGGTGGCTGGAATAACCCCCCGACCCCCTTCCCGGGATCCGTTGTACTGGCCAGGCCTTAGCGTCGGAATTAGGCTGATCCTGATTCAGCAATAGAGCACTGATCTAATGGATCAGTGCTCTATTATATACACAGCTTTGTTCTCAATGGAAGATCAGTGCTGTGTATATAGAAGTCCCCTAGGGGGCTTTTAATTAATGTATGTGGAGAAAAAAAAGTTTTTTTATTAAGAAAAAAACCCTCCCCTAATAAAAGTTTGAATCACCCCCCTTTTCCCATTTTATAAATAAAAATTAATAAATAAACATATTTGGTATTGCCGAGTGTGTAAGGGCCTATTAACTAATAATATAATTTCTGATCTTGCACAGTAAAATGGCGTTAGCGCAAAAAAATCCGAAGTGCAAAATTGCGCATTTTTGGCCACATGAAATCCAGAAAAATTGTTATAAAAAGTGATCAAAAAGTTGTATATATGCAAGTAAGGCACTGATAGAAAGTACAGATCATGGTGCAACAAATGACTCCTTAAACAGCCTCATAGACCAAAGGATAAAAGCGTTATAAGGATAGTAACCTTTAGGTTTTTTTAAATATTAAATTTTTTTAAAAACCGACAAATAAAAGTTATTTGAAGTTACATATCATTTTAATCGTACCAACTTGAAAAACATAGATAACATGTCAGTTTTACCATAGGGCCAATGGCATCAACACAAACCACCCCAAATAAAAAAAAATATTCCATTTTATTTTTAATTTCACAGCGCATATAATTTTTTTTCTGCTTTCGGCTATTGCAAAGAACAATTAGTGGTGCAAAAAATAAGGGCTCATGTGGGTCTGTAGGGGAAAAAATGCAAGCGCTATGGCCTTTTAAATACATGGAGGGAGAAAAAAGGTAAATTAGTCCGGGAGGGAAGGGGTAAAAGGCAACACACACTTGTTGCTCTGATAGGCACTAGGCACTAAGCCTAAACTAGGCACTAAGCCTAGTTTAGCATATACTTACAGTATATACAATTAATCTCCTAAACATTGTGTGACAAAAAAAGTTGGTTGCACACAAGCATAGGATTGGCTGTAGTCCTTAGTCCTACTCTTTCCCTTCATCCAAATTATCAGAACATTTCCACTTTTTCTTAACTTTCTTAAAAAATTGTTATGGACGACAACTGTATGAGTATAGCTGAAGCCCTGTACAGGGACAGACGTGAAACAAAATAAAGAAACAGGAAACATGGAAGTGGAAAAAAACACTTGTAATATGATAATGACAATAATTCCACCCACTTCTTATATTACAGCTACATTTGTTATTTTCTTTTTATCTGTTATAAGAATAATTTGCATCAGGCTTCGTGCTAAGAATTACACACTAGGTGCACATTGTGTGTGGTTGCAAACCAAATGCAAAAACACAAGAAAAACAACAGGTAAAAAAAAAAAGACATATAAACACTAAAAATAGAGTACTAGACCATTTAAAACAATTCTGTTTAACTCCTTAACATATTATAATGTTTGCACTTATTTTTATGGAGACTGAAAATGTTTAAAAAATACAGTGGTACCTTGGTTTAAGAGTAACTTGGACTGAGAGCGAGAAGAGCTCACAGAGCATTGCTTTGGTTTAAGAGCTCCCTGTACTGGGTGGGAGGGGGAGTAGTTGAGGATCATGGTCTGCATAGCGGGGTCTACAGCTCTGACCCATGAAGTCCCCAGACAGAGAGTGCTGCAGTTATGTGCCCAAATCTGCCCTGCTCATTCCTTCATGCTCCCTGCAGTCTCTGTCAGCCCTTGTGTTTCCCATCCTCTCCATTCCTGCTGTATTGTGCCTGCATTCACACTCAGCTATACACACTGCTGCTATAATGCGCCTGCACTCACACTCAGCTATACACACTGCTGCTATAATGTGCCTGCACTCACACTCAGCTGTACACACTGCTGCTATAATGTGCCTGCACTAACACTCAGCTATACACACTGCTGCTATAATGTGCCTGCACTAACACTCAGCTATACACACTGCTGCTATAATGTGCCTGCACTTCTCTCAGCCATTCACACTGTTGTACAGAGAAGTTACTGTCACTGTCCTCCTGCACAGCTCTGTGATTCTCACTCCCTGATTGGTCCATGCTGAACATCCCTCCTTCTCTATTGCTGTCATGTGTTCACGCAGACCTCTAGTAGAATCCCTGCATCTCTATTTTAGCCTGTTGTACTACTCTACTGCAGTATGGGGATGTGCAGTTCCATTCTGTATCTACAAACTGCAAAGTTTATGCACTTACTATACATTATACTCCACACGCTGATTGCTATACTGTACAGTAATGTATAATATCACATATTCAGCTTTTTAAAAATATTTGTTTCATTTGTTTTACATGTTATTCATTATTTTGGGGGTGTGGAACCAGTTTTCTGCATTTCTGTGATTTATTATGGGAAAATTTGCTTTGGTTTAAAGAGAACCAATCACCTAAAATTCACTATCCCTATTATCAAAGTACATCTCTCCCTAAGTCTATCTATGAAGATACAGACTGCCTTTGCAGTCTGTATCTTATTCTTTACCTAATTCCTCTTCCTCTGTGCAGTAATGCTGGGCGCAGCCATCTTGATGAGGTCACGCTGGAACGCACCGCTGGAACGCACGTGACGTCATCAAGATGGCGGCGGCCGGCATTAATGCACCGGAACAAAGGAGCAGGTAAAGTATAAGATACAGACTGTATCTTCATAAATAGACTTCAGAAAGATAAAGACTGCCTTTACAGTCTGTATCTTATACTTTACCTGATCCTCTGGTCCGCTACAGCAAGACTGGCGCCGCCATCTTGATTTAGTCTTTTGCGTTCCAGTGGTGGAACGCAAGTGACGTCATCAAGATGGCGGCGCCCGGCCTTGCCGCTTTGCATGACGGGAGCTTCCTGTCTCGCGCCGGCTCCTTTGAAAAGAGCCGGCGCGAGATAGGAAAGTAAAAAGTAAATATTTTAAAAACACAGCCAAAAAAGTAATCAATTATATTTACAAATATTAATAAAATAAGTAAATACATCTAATTAGGGAAATTTTTTTTTTGATTTTCATCGATGATTGGTTCTCTTTAAGAGTGATTTGAATTACAAGCGCTGCCCCAGAACGAATTATGCTCATATTCTAAGGCACCACTGTAAAAATAAAAAAAAATATTTTAAAACAAAAATAAATTTATCCCATAATAAAAATATAATTCAGTCTCTTCCCTTCTTTTTCAAATACAAACAGTATTAAGGTTCCCATACACCTTAAACTTTAGTTGTCCGAATATCCTACTCAACAATTTAGGCTATGTTCACACAACGTATGAGACTGGCCGTTCCGTGACCCGGGCCGGGTCACGGAACGTCCGGTCTCTGCCTGGATCATCCCGGCCAATACTTAAGTAACGGCCGGATGATCTTTCTGGCCGAAGGGTTCTGATGCGGGCGCATCATCGCGTGCCCGCATCACAGCTTCCCATAGCACACAGTGAAGCAAGCGTCCGGAGCCGCTCGCTTCACTGTGTGAACTGACAGGGTTCCTACAGCCGCAATTCATTGAATTGTGACTGCAGAAAACTGACATGTCAGTTATTTGCGGCCACGCATGGGATCCCACCGGGGCGTGTAGGATGTGTATATGCTCCGGCCGGCATCCCATAAAGAAACAGGCAATGTTCACAGGCGCATAAAATACGGACGTTGTTGCCGATGGCAACAACGGCGGTACTTATACGTAGTGTGAACATAGCCTTAAAGTGTATATGGATGTGCCATAGTCAGCATTCTCTAGCTGCGGCCTACCCCTCCCTTGTCCCAAAAAATTTCAGGAATGCTGGGCCATGCTGAACGTTCCTGTGTATGGAGAATACAGACGGCAGAGATAACTGACGGTTGGACGATCGGCTGTCAGTTACTGAAAGTTTATGGGGACTATATAACAATAAAACATAAACATAATGGCTAATTCTTCTCTAGATATAATCTCCAAAAAGACAGGGGTGGACTAGAGCAGTGCTTCTCAAACTGTGAGGCGGCCCTCACCAGTGAGGTGCCCCCTAGTTGTTGGTGAGGCCCAGCTGGGGGGCTAGTTTTCACAAAGCAACTATGATCTGCACAGTCCTTTTGCTATTTGCAAAAATCTCCATTTATCTCCAACATTATTAATTTATTTTGTATTTGCTTTATTAGTATATAGAGCTTGGGAGACAGGTGAAAGGTAGTCCTAGCATTATTTTTGGCTTTTAAATGGACCTTCACCACAGATAGTGAGGCCCAGGCACCCTTTTGGTCAGTCTGGTGAGGCCCAGGCATTGCCTTGGTCTGTTGGGTGAGGCTCCAGTAGAAAATTTTTGAGAAGCGCAGGACTAGAACACAGGGTGACTGTCACTGGGAATCTGCCATTTAGGGTTCTTGGCAGTTGGTCAGAAAGGCATGTTGACCTCAATGGGACTGTTATACGTGTATCCCAGTTGGGCTGTTTGGGGTGAGACTTACTGTACATGTCCCTGGTCATCTCCCAGTAGGATTGCGGCAGTTTATATAAGGCGGTTACCTCTCCCCAGCTGGATTCAATAGCCATCCAGTAGCTGGGTGGTGGTGACCATGATGCTCTTTGGGACAGCTCACTCTTCAAACTTAGTTCTCGGCCCCTCTCCAAATGGCCAAATTGCTCAGGAGCACCTGCACCACAGTGAATACCGATCACCAGTGGCGTAGCTATCATGGAGGCAGACCACACTACTGCTATGGGGTCTATGGAAAAGCGGCCCAGGTCCCCTTAGCAAAACATGGCCTGCTTTCATAGTGCTAACGGGTGGTCCTCCCAACACTGGCAGCTTACCAGCCCAGCAGCAATCCCCCCCTTCCTGGACAGTGACAGGGTCATATGAGGTCATTTGCCGATTGCATCATCCTCTGCCCCAACCAATCCTCCAGGACAGTGGCAGTGTGTCTCAGCGAGGGAGCCACCCCCTCCTCGCGGACCAGAGACAGCGACTTGGTGAAGCAGCCGCTGCGACGATCTTCTACTCCGTCTCCTTGACAGTGTCTGAACGGCATGTCTTCAAGCAGCACCTACACTGGCACGATCTCCTGCTGTGTCTTCTATATAGTAGTAATGCCCCTTGCCCTGCTGTGCCCCATAGTAATAATGCCCCCGTCCGTGCTGTGCCCCCATAGTAACTTTCCCCCTGTCCTGCTGTGCCTTCTGCCCTGCTGTGACCCTATAGTATCTGCCTCCTGCCACAATGTGCCCTTATAGTAACTTCCCCCTTACCCGGTGTGCCCCCATAGTAACTGCCCCCTGCCCTGCTGTGCCCCCATAGTAACTGCCCCCTGTCCTGCTGTGCCCCTTAGTAACTGCCCCTACCTTGCTGTGCCCCTATAGTTACTGCCTCGTGCTCTGCTGTTTACCTCAATAGTAACTGCCCCCTACTCTGCTATGCTGGGTGCTCCCATGCTAACTGCCCCATGCCCTGTTCTGTCCTGCTGTGCCCCCCATAGTAATAATGTCTCCCTGCATTGCCCAACACACACACACACACAAAAAAATACTGAACTAATCTGGACATGGAGCGTTTACCTTTTTTTTTCTGGCTCCAGCATGTCACCACAGGGATGGATTCTCCAGCAGGCACGATGACGTCCCATCACTGCACCTGCAGGAGGGAGAGATCACATCCAGGCCCTGCTGGGGAGGAGGTTAAGGATGCACAGCAGAGTAAGGTGGTGGCCGAGTGGGGTCATGTAAGGTTGGGGAGTTCGCCCACCCGACACTAGAAACGGCCTTGGATGTGGCACCTGTGTGGCACCTGTCACTTTTTAATTAATACTTCACTACTAACACTAATTAACACTAATTAAACCAACATTAAATGCTATGTGTGAACAAAGCCTGAGCCTATCGAATCTCATCTAATCTAATCCGGCATAAACACTATGAAATCTCATTCAGTATCTTTCCTCTTTATTATTGATGAGTCAGTCTGGCTTATTTCTCAATCTTTGTTAGACTTCCCTTTGGTGCAGTCACAGCATCACATATTTACTCACATCAGTAAATATTTCTATGAAAGGGACAAATCTATGGCAGGACATTTTTTTCTTAGTAATAAGGGTGTGTTGTGGGCAAAGATGTCAACTTTTCCTATATAAACCCACTCAATAAACATATTTGAAAAAACTTCCTTTAAAAGGAAAGTGACACCTAAATTGTATTTTACTGAATAGAGTCGGATACTAATATTGCCTAGACGATACTTAACAGCCTTTAGTACATGCTCTACAGCAAGACTCATGGACATAGGTGACAATAGACAGACTGTCCCCTTGAGATGAATGTAAAACATTCTTTAAAAATATGTATAACATATAAACAATATTTGAACAGTGAGTCATTTTTTGATGACACATTCCCTTTTACCCTTTAATGATCAGGCCTGAAGAGGCCTTAAAGAGAGTCTGTCAGCAGGTTTATGTAGCCCTAGCTAACGGTAAACTAGTGACAGAGAAGCTGAACAGAATAATGTATCGCTTACATTGTTCTGTGCAGCTGATCCAGATATATCCTCCTGAATAACATGGACAATAAGTAGTCCTCTCCATTATGTGCATGACCCCAGTAGTCCTGGATATTCATGAGAAGCAGAAAACTCCACCCACCAGCTGCTGATTAACAGTTATTTATCCATGCTGTGTAGAGGCAGCAACTGTCAATTAGCAGCTGGAGGGCGGGGGGAGGGGTGGGGCAAGAATCCTATTATCCTGCATATTAGGAGAATGGCCGAACAGAATGATGTAAGTAATACACAGACCTGTTCAGCATTTATATTACTCTCTCGGACTATAAGTCTACACATATGGGCATGTAAGAGCAACTGAATAGGTATAGAGTAAATGTTCGGGCTGTAATTACTTTGTTATGTTTCACATGTGGGGGGTGGCTCCCTCCTTATAGCCGTGCACTTTATCCAGCTCCTGTAGGTGTGTTACACATAGTTCAGTTGCTCTTACATGCCCAGATATGTAGACTTATAGTCCGAGAGAGGCCATTGTTAGTGTAGGTCCAAATCTCTGACGGCACCTTAACGTGGTGAGTTGGTACATTCAGTTTGATCAAACCGTTTGCTAAGAAACGTAATTTTTTTCAAAGAAAACTTTTTCAATTGTTTTTTTTCAAAAAATGTTTCAAAAAATTTCCTTAGAACTAATGATATATAGCACCTGTGCTTTGCTGCAGCAATTTTCTGTTGTGTATTCATTCCAGCACCCTGTATGTACAAGTGACTTATAGTGTCCCTGGTTTAGCCCACTAAGGGCACGTTAACGTTATACATACTGTTCCAGTAGCCCACTAAGGGCACCTAATATATACTGTTCCAGTAGCCCAGTAAAAGGTTTGTGATACATATTGTTCCAGTAGCCCAGAAAAAGGCACGTCAAACATGACGCTCTACAGACGCACATTGGAATCATGTATGTAACGCTGCACAAGAAATACAAACGAAATATGTGAACATTGTTGTAAAGCGTTTGTAAAGCGTTCGCAAATATTTTACCTTCGCAACTGCAGAGAGTGGCATTATACTGCGATTTTGGGGTGTTGGGTGCACCCAGGCATGCTCCCCCTAATGTCCCAGTGTCATTTCGGAGGTGTTGGCATCATTTAGGGGGGGGTTGTGGGGGACTTGGTGCCCTTCAAGTGGTTGAATTTGGATTTCCAAGTGACGAGAATTTTTTCCCCATAGACTATAATGGGATTGAATATTTGTTTGAATATTCGAATCTCGATGCCTATTCAATTCGAATTCTGGAAAGTCGAATATTACTACTCGCTCATCTCTAATCACAACAATATCTGTTGAACAAAACATTCCTCTGTAATAGTCCCACTATTGTAGCTACTCTTGTTTGGCTGTTTTAATGAGATTTGTTTGTATGTGATTCACTAATATTTGCTAACCCAACCGATTATCCTGGAATCCTGGATTCGCTCATCTCTAGCAAGTGCCACAAAATCTGTTGTTGGTCAGCATAACCCAAATTTCTTGCATAGTGCAGTAAAACACCATTTAATATCATTGGCAATTAATAAAAATAGCTACATTCAGGAGGAAATCTGCCAAGTCTTCAGTGTCACACAATCTACTGTTGGAAAAGATCGAGAAAAAGAAAGGTAAAGATAGAGAAAGAAAAAAGGAAACAAAATGCAGGAACCTATCCCTTCTTTTAATGTACTTACATCCACCCCACCATACCGTATACTAACATTAAGCCTATAAACGTGAAAAAAGAAATTCTGGGTGCACTCACCGGTCAGTAGCAAAAGTATTTCTTTATTCAAGGCTATTTCACGCCCACTGATCGGCGCTTCTTCAGATCCGGATCTGAAGAAGCGCCGATCAGTGGGCGTGAAACAGCTGTAATAATCAGTGGAGGGTGTTTGGCGTCCTCCGCCTGCAGGAACCATGTTTTTATATACAAGCCTTGAATAAAGAAATACTTTTGCTACTGACCGGTGAGTGCACCCAGAATTTCTTTTTTCACGTTTATGGACTGTAGATACCTTATTTCAACTGGAGTTATGCACCACCTGTAGTGATCATTATACACAGAGCACTTTTTTTCGGCATATTGGGCTAATCTATATGTTGTATAGTGCCGACCCCTATACCTACTATTGACTGTAACATTAAGCCTATAACATCAGGAGTTGTTGATCCGCTGTACCACCACTAGCGATGACGTAAGCCACACCAGGGAGCGGAGTCTAAGGGGCCCCTGTTCTTCACCAGTGCCCGCCAAAAGGCAAGATGGGCTTGCTGCTGTAGGCGACCCCTAGGTCGCTACCCCTGGCTAGGCTTGCTAATGGTGGGGGGCGAGGTGCAGCTGCAGCCACGTAGGCAGGCAGGTACACAGCAGGACTAACATCTGGAAACAGTTGCAACAGAGAACACAGCAGACAGGTGGCAGGAACTTCGAGCAGGAACCACAGGCAGGAACCACGGAGAGCAGGGACTATGCAGGGAGGCATGCAGAGGCTCCAACAAGGAAAGGTCAGGACAGGTGTTTTATTTATAGGGGAGGTGATTGGTGCAACCTTCCAATACGGGATGACCTGTCCCTTTAAACCGCTGTGAGCCTTCTGCTGGCACAGAGGAGACCGGACAGAAGCATGGCGAGGTAAGGCGCCCTGTGGGGCCGAAATTACATCAGTGCCAGGCCCCTGCATGTGGGCTTTGGCGTCTGCTAAGAGCACAGTGGGGGAAGCAAAGCGGCACTGGCGGTGGCCCAGAGCCGCGGACATGACAAAGCCCACCTCTCTGGTTCCCCCAGGTATCTCACTTTTCTCATCATCTACCTCTCCAAACTCCACCCTCCCCACACATATTAACCTCAGGCATTCCCACTAATCATCTCTTATCACAATGTGTATCATTAATGCAAACCTTTCTTCCTCTGAAAGAAAAGTACATATGATGATTAAATGATTGATGTTGTTTTGGACGGGCTGCATGACGATCCTTTCAAGATTTTGATTCGTTTTCTCGGGGACCCTTTCACTGACCCATTCAGTATCTGGGTTGGCTGGATATATCTACTGTTTGAGGATACTTTTCTGTGGTGCCATAAATCGTGACATCATGACTCGATGGATATCCAATTTTCCATGGCCCCTTCTGATATAAGCCCTCAGATTTTGTCTGACCAGTCCCCTGTGGCTCACAACACTGATGCCCTGCTGCAGCCTTGTTCTCCTCAGAAAGTCAAAACGTTCTTTTTTTCTTTAGGTATGGGCAAAAGTCCTGGCCCTGATGGACTTTCTGTAGTAACTGTATATAGTATAATAGGAAATTATCCAGTGTTATAAAAACATCACTTCTAGAGACAGCACCACTCTTGTCTCCAAATTGGGTGGGGTTTTGTATAGGGATGGTCCGAACTCTCCGAGGTTCGGGTTCGTATGGCTATGGCTGTATCCCAGTTTTCCAGGTGGTCCTCCCGCTGGATCCGCCCGCTGCACGGAGCGGGCAGACAGCAGTAATCATTACCGAGAGTTCGGATTCGTACGAACCCGAACCGAACTCGGTTCGGACCATCCCTAGTTTTGTAACTCGCTTCCATTGATGTGAACTGCAGACAAGAGTGGTGCTGTCTCTGGGAGAAAGTAGCCATGTTTTTGTAAACACAAGGCATATAGGGTCCTTCATACTATCCATGATGCTGACAGCTCCAATACCTCATGAATCCTTCTTTGCGCTGATTCCGTGAAGACATTTGGCAATGTATCATGGACTGCATTGTACTTGCACTTCAAGGGGGTTACCCTGGCAGAGAACTTTTTGATATATGCCAAGGAGGGGCGATTAAAAATAATAAATTACACTAACCTTTCTGACGCCTGCACCACTGCGTGTATCACTTTCTATCCCCACTGTACTGATTCTTCTGGGTTCTCGGCCATGACATTGCAGGCCCAGCCAGCCAGTCTGTAGCTGCAACATGTCCCACCTGATTCACTGAGGGGGCCTGCATCATCACAACCCCAGAACCTGGAAGCAGCCACACAGCAGGGACAGAGCCGTAAGATATCGATACCAGTGCAGGAGCCAGGGAGGTGAGTGTAAGTTATTATTTTTAATCACCCCTTCCCTGGACACATATCAAAAAAGTTTCCCTAGAAAACCCCTTTAAGAAATTCAGGTTTTCTGCACAACTAATTTCAACCATTTTTACTCAGTATTCTAAGCCAAACACTATTCAGGGTTATTGGTACCCCCCCTTTCTCCATACTAGAATGGTCTATAGCATGGCTGCCTGCCCTTTCACTCCTACCATGTTTACAGCAGGTGAAGTTCTCCAACACTTTAACGCCTTAAGGACCGGTCTAATTTTCGTTTTTGTGTTTTCCTTTTTATTCCTCCTTGTGCTAAAAAGGCCATAGCAGTTGCATTTTTACACCTACAGACCCACATGAGCCCTTATTTTTTGTGTCACTAATTGTACTTTGCAATGAAAGGCTGAATTTTTGCATAAAATATGCTGCAAAACCAGAAAAAAATTATACGCGCTGTGGAAAAAAAAAAAAAGCAATTCTTTTTCTTTGGTGGGGGGGGGGGGGTCGTTGTAATGCCATGTGTCCTATGGAAAAACTGACATGGTATATATGTTCCTCAAGTTGGTGCGATTAAAACGATATGCAACATGTATAACTTTTATAATAATTGATGGCTCGTAAAAAATTAAAACCTCTTACAGAAAATAAACGTTCCTTGAAATTGCTCCATTCCCAGGCTTATAGCGCTTTTATCCTTTGGTCTATGGGGCTGTTTAAGGTGTAATTTTTTGTGCCATGATGCGTTCTTTCTATCGGACCTTGATTGCGCATACGCGACTTTTAGATCACTTTTTATTACAATTTTTCTGGATTTGATGCGACCAAAAATATTGGAAAACTTTAGAATTTTTTTTGCGCTTACGCCGCTTACCGTGAGGGATCATCAATTAAATAAATGAATATTTCAGGCGATTACGCACGCATGTTTGTTTGTTTATTTATTTTTATTTATAAAATGGGAAAAGAGGGGGTGATTTGGACTTTTATTGGGGAGGGGGTTATTTATTAATAAAAACACTTTATTCTTTTTTCACATACAGTAATTAGAAGTCCCCTGGGGGACTTCTATATACACAGCACTGATCTCCCTGGGGGACTTCTAAATACACAGCACTGATCCCCCTGGGGGACTCCTATATACACAGCACTGATCCCCCTGGGGCCCTCCTATATGCACAGCTCTGATCCCCCTGGGGGATTTCTATATACACAGCACTGATCTCCCTGGGGGACTTCTATATACACAGCACTGATCTCCCATTGAGATCAATGCTGTGTATATAACAGAGCACCAATCCATCAGATCGGTGCTCTATTATAATGGTCTGCTGCAGACCATCTCGATGGATTGCCAAGCCAGGATCAGCGTTCGACGCTGAGTCACGGCCGGCTCATTACAACGGATCTCCCCTCCGCGATCGCATCGCGGGGGGGGGGGGGGCTGATCCCCCACTAGACACAAGGGAGAGGGGGCACATATACTATCCGAATGCAGCTGTCAGCTTTGACAGCTGCATTTGAATAGTTAATTGGCCGGCCGCGGCGATAGGCGGCTAAGACCTGCGGTCCCTGGCTGCACATAGCAACCAGGGACCGCAGACTGCAGAGAGGGCTCACGTCGGAAGCGTCGTTAAGGGGTTAAAGCAGAACTGTCATTTCCAGGCTCAAATTACGCCACCCCACCCAAGCAGTAAATTATGCAGAAGTATACGCATACATCCAGTCATTCAGCTGAAATCATTTGGTTTTGTACCTTTTTCTTCCCCTGTACATGCAGCAGCCAGCACCTCACTAACTCTCCTGTATTTTGGCTACTGGGCTGGATCCCCCTTTGATGATGTCTGCCCTTTCTTTCTGTCTCACGCAGCCTTCCCTCACTACCCATAATCCACCACAAACCAGCCGGGAGCCAGCCTAAAGGACAGACCAATCAGAGCACTGCAATCCCCATTCTCATAGCACAGCCTATGCAGAATACTGTAGCAAGACTAGCACTCCCATCATGCTGTCACTTTCATACCACGATGGGAGTGGGAGTCTTTCTTTAACTCAACTACTGAAAAGTCATGCTTCCCCCCCCCCCACACACACACACACACACTGGGACG